>NW_006921817.1:998665-1013558 GCF_000298275.1 Orycteropus afer afer | reverse complement strand
TTAGTCTTGTGCCATTATCAGTGTAACTGAGCCCATTTTTGTGGCTATTGTGTCAATCTATCTCATTGAGAGTTTCCCTCATTTTTACAGGCCCTCTATTTCACAAAACTTAATTTCCTTTTCTAGGGATTGCAATTGATGCTGTGTCCAAAGAAAGCATGTTGAGTCTTGCCAATCTCTCTTCTAGGGAAGATTCTGGTTGTATTTCTTCTAAGACTGATTTGTTTGTTCTTCTGGAAGCCCACAGTATATTCAATATTCTTTGCCAACATCACCGCGCAAACACACCAACTCTTCTTCTACCTCATTTTTTCATTATCTAAGTTTCAGATAAATATGAGGCAATTGAAAAGACCAAGGCTTGGGTCAGATGTGCCTTGGGTTTCCCAGGTGGTATCTCTATGGAAGTAGATTGCCCAGTCTTCCTTCTGGAGAGTGGCTGGTGGGTTTGAACCACCAGCCTTCTAGTTAGCAGTCAGATACCTTAGACACTATGCCACCAGAGCTCCTTTCTATATTCCTACTCTTTCTGTGTTCACTAATTTAATGATTCAATAGAAGCCTATCTTTAGAATATTGTTACAAATTTATAGTAATATTTGCTATCTCATTTTAGCATCATCTATCCTGTTGTGTACTTTATATAAATTATCTCTAATCCCCATTTTGAAGAAGAGGAAACTGAAACATATACATGAAAAGACCTACTCAAACCCAAAGAAGCTAATTAGTAAAGGAACCTGAAGGTGAACTTAGGTTTTCAACTAGCCCCACAGTAATTTACAGCGATATTCTTGTAATACAGCTACTTGGAATTAAAAAGTAATACATCGAACAGTGTTTCACTGCTATTCATAAGATTTTCATTGGCCAGTTTTTTCAAAAGTGGATGGCCCCATCCTTCTTCCCAGTCAGTCTTAGTCTGAAAGCTCTGTTGTAACCTGTCCACCATGGGTAATCCTGCAGGTATTTGAAATACTAGTGAAATAGCCTGTAGCCTCATAGCAACACACAAGCCACCACAGAATGACAAACTGACAGATGAGTGGTGCTCAACCTCAAAATTAACCTCAAAAATAGTTAGGAAAATGCATATTAAAATACTAATGAGATGTCAACTTAACCTATTAGATTGGAAAATAATTTAAAAGCCCATCG
Source organism: Orycteropus afer afer (assembly GCF_000298275.1). Classification (NCBI taxonomy): domain Eukaryota; kingdom Metazoa; phylum Chordata; class Mammalia; order Tubulidentata; family Orycteropodidae; genus Orycteropus; species Orycteropus afer. The sequence continues at coordinate 1,012,400 of NW_006921817.1, read as the reverse complement.
ACATCCAGTAAAGGCTAAGGTTTGGTGAAATGGGTTCTCTGAAGTGCTGTTGATAGAAGCAAGAGGCAACTTTTAATTTTAAATCTAAAATGTTCATGTCCTGAGATCTAGAAATCTTGTTTTGAGGTATATCGCTTGAAGAATAAACTCAAAACTGCAATATGAAGGATTATGGGATGTTTATTGCAGCACTGATTGTAATGCCGAAAAATAGAAAACACTCAAATGTTCATCAGTAAAGGAATGGATAGTTTAACATGCTATTTAGTTCTAGATAAATGAATATATTGAAGCTTTTTTTTTTTTTTTTTTTAATGACCTCTATTCTGCTGACACGGAAAGCTCTCCCAGAATATTTCCCAGAATACAATGACACAAATCTCTATTCAAAGGCTTGCCAATACCCATCATAATGAGTGGGAAAGTCTCCACCAAGGTAGGTCATTGTGAAATTATACGCTACTTCTGTATTCTCTCTTCCCTCTTTCTGAAAGCCTTTTTAGACAGGAGATTTTTCACCACTTAGATTTGTTCTCAGCTTTTAATTTTCTTTTTTGTTCTATTTGTCATCTACTTTGCTTTCTTATGTTCAACATGCATGGAATTTCCTCAACTTTGGCCATAACAATTTACAATGAATTGCTACTTCAGTTATCATGTTTAAGAATTTCAAAGAGCTTTTTTATTTTCATAACATTTTATTTTCCCATTTTAAACAATATACATAGCCTTTCATCTCTCCAAGGATATTGTGTAATTTTTCCCCTCTTGCTTTATCTGTTTTCAATAAGACCTGCTTTCTTCTTTATAGGTTTTAGTCTTCATTTTTCATGTCTATGGATTTCATTGAATGTGTAATGACTATTGTCCATCCCCCCATATTTTGTAGAGAGACCCAAATAAGTAAGGCCAGCAAGGCATTTGACTGCTAACCAGAGGCTGGTGGTTCAATTCCACCGGGCACTCCTTGGAAGGAAGATTGGGCAATATACTTCCATAGTGATACTGCCTCAGAAACCCAAGGAGGGATCACTATGAGTCAGATCCAAGCAGTGAGTTTGGTGTTTTGATTTCTTCTCTGAAAACTCATCAGATCTGGACTGACCTTCTTGCTGGGGGATTTCTGGGTAGCTGTAGCTGAAGGTCTTTTTTCTGACTCAGTTTGTCCACACAAGAGCATGGAAGCAGATCATGGGAAAAAGGTTGAAATAAGACCCACCATTCAGTGTGTGGATTTTTCTTTATTCCTCCTCTCTTTGCCCTCTTTTTGGGCCTGCTATCTCTCTGGTGGCATAGTGCCTAAGGCATTTTTGCTGTTAACCAAAAGGCTGGTGGTACTCCTCAGACGAAAGACTGGGTAATCTACTTTCATAGAGGTACTACCTCGGAAATCCAAGGAGGGGTAGCTATGAGTTGGATCCAGCTCCATGACAGGGAGTTTGTAGTTTCTTTCTTTCTTTTTTTTTTTTATCTCTGAGATAGAACTTCTGGTTTCAAATCCTTTGGAGTATAAATCTCCTAATTCCTCATGAGTAGATTTTTGATCCATTTTCTTGTTTCCAGCCTCTTGATTCATCTCTCTTTTCATAGAACATAGTGCCTTTAAAGCCCTGAGCAGGGGCAGATATCCAGTAAGCAAGATAAGCTTACTTGTGCTTCCTTAATAATCTGTTGTGAACAGTTTCACAGGTTTTTTATGACATGAAAGTGAAATTTTTCACTACAGATTAATAAGTGAGCACCAACCCACCAGCCACTCCTCGGAAGGAAGATGGGGCAATCTACTTCCATAGTGATACTGCCTTGGAAACCCAAGGAGGGGTCATTATGAGTCGGGTCCGACTTAATGGCACATAACAACAACAACAACAGTAAACTGATGCTTACCTTTCTTACTGAGGACTCTGTGCCTGTCAATGATTGTAAATTTGAAAAGAGGCTTTGACTCTGTAGGAAGATGTTGTGGTTTGGGAGAGGGACCAGCCATACCTGGAAGAATAATTTGTGTCTGTGGGTTAATAACATTATTACATTACTATTCTATTTTAGTGCAGTTTTGGTCATTCTGTTTTTAAGTCCAAAATTTGTCACCTGTAAAAAATTGAATGGTCAAGGTCTTCGATGCACCACTAGATGGTGCTGCCACATTTGTAAGATGAAATACCACTCAGCTTCAGAAGGGAATTGGATGGATCCATGTTTCAAAGAGCAACCTTAAAGACTGTTCTTATTTGGACAAAAACATACATTCTTAGATATGGCCATCACGCATTTAAATTCTTGTCTATTTTAGAAAAATATTCTTAAGGAGCTCTGATGGCGCGATCGTTAAAGCATTCAGCTGCTAACTAAAAGTTTGACTGTTCCAATCTACCAGCCGCTCTGCGCTGGGGGAGAAAGATAAGGCAGTCAGCTTCCATAAAGATTTACAGCCTTGGAAACACTATGAGGGAGTTCTATTCTGTCCTATAGGGTAGCTGTGAGTTGGAACGGACTCAATAACAGTGGGTTTTATTCTCAATATTAGAAAGTTAACACTCATTCATTGTACTTTCTTTCTGATATTTATTTATAAGAATGCTCCTTAGAAGCAAGAATAGCTACACTTTGTCTCATTTACTTTGGTCATGTTGTCAGAGGAACTGGTCCCTGGGGTAGGATATCACGTTTGGTAAAATAGCGAAAAAGGGAAGATTTTCAATGAGATTGATCCGTACAATGGCTGCAACAATGGCTCAAGCATAGCAAGGATTGTGAGAACCAGGCAGTGTTTTGTTCTTTTGTACATAGACAGGGTTGTTATGAGTGGGAGCTGACTTGATGGCACCTAACAACAACAACAACTGATATTTATTAGACATTAATCTTAGATGAGTTACTCAACTTTTCCAAAAGTCACCTCTTTCATCTATAAAATGGTGAAACTAATAACTATGTTCATATTTTTTAGGATTTAAATATTTATGATATGTCTCACAGGGAGCTATAGATGCATGCCCCAAAATTTCAAAGAAAGACAGCAGTGTTAGAAAAAACTTAAGATGGCTTCTTCAAACGATCAATATAATTTCTGACACAATTGGTTTAAAAATGATTTGGTCTCATTCCTTTGCATATTCTACTCCAATGGTAAAGGAGTTTAGTTTTTTAGTAGAACAATGACCTTTTTTAAAAATTGAAAATAGTTACATGTAAAAGTACTCAGTATACTGTGAAGGGCTCTGTAATCAATGACCCATTTGACCTATAAACTCTTTGAGGAATGGGACCAGATCTTGTACACTCAGCAAGTCACGCTGTAGACAATTCTGGGGCTCTCTGGCTAGGTCACACTGACTTCTTCTTCTGTGGAAATTATCTGGGATCCTCAGAGACTATACTCCCAACATGTGGCCTGGTTATTAAATTGTTCCTTGATTTCTATTAAAAGCTACCAAATCAAAACTCACTGCCATCTAGTTGATTCTGACTCATAGCAACCCCCTTTGTGTTTCCGAGGCAGTAAATTTTTATGAAAGTAGATTTTCCAATCTTCCTTCTGCAGAGTGGCTGGTGGATTTGAAACACTAGCCTTCTGGTTAGCAGTCAAATACCTTAGGCACTATGCCACCAGAGCTATAGTGTCCTTAAAATTTTTCCCTACCCTGCTTACCATAGTTGTATTTGGTTTCTAATATTATAACCAAATGAAGCATAAGTAATGAATGCAACAAGGTGAAATAATAAATTGTTTTTACAGCACCAGAATTTCTTTTAAATAGGGAACTGTTTTTTTCCTGAGAAAAATATCTTGAAATGTAGCTTAGCACTTATGATAAAATCCCCAAAGCATAACTTGGCAAGAGATAGTTGAACTATTACAAAAGAAATGAGCAGTAAGTTGAGGGTGGAAAAGAGCAGTACAACTTGTACATGTGTGTACAGCTGGGTTCCACATCTGGATCAAAGTGAAGGATAGTTCCAGTATGTGCAATACAGCTACAAGCTAAACAATTCAGGGGAAATGGAATCTGGATTCAAAGATGACCAAAACATGCTGTAAATTGGGCTTCTTTGCCCAAATTTGAAAAGAATTGGAGGGACTCAGAACTATGGCTGCACATGGTAGACATTTAAACCAGTTTCATTTTGATTTCAAAGTTAGGCTATCTCAGCTAAAACTGAAATTATACCACTAGGGCAAATTTTAATGAATTTTCTGATTTTAAAACATCAGTTGTTACTTTATTGCCATACCTTATACTTGAATAGTTGGAATACCTCAATTACATCACAATTAATATTTTCTCCAAAACACATTACTCTGACTTCTCTTGAGAGTGAAACTGCCATTTCTCTCTGAAAAGATTGACTTCTCTTAAAAAAATTCAAGATTTGCAATTGATTTTAGAATAAATTAAAGCTTCTTCATAAAATTTTCATTTTGTTCATCCCCCTCCAAATATCTCAGTAAACTTTAACTCCCTACCAACAATCTCAATTACCCATCTTATTGGCTAACCCAAATGTACTCACCACATGTTTACTAAGAACTTTCCAGGCACTGAATTTGCAGAATTGAATGTTGCCTGTGTTCATGTCTTAAAGTCTAGTTCGAGAGAGAGAAAATCTTCAATAACAAATAAGTAATTACAAATTGTAATAACCAAAAAAACCAAACTCACTGCTGTCAAGTTGGATTCAACTCACAGCAACCCCTCCTTGGGTTTCCGAGGCAGTATCTCTATGGAAATAGATTGCCCAATCTTTCTTCTGAGGAGTGGCTGGGGGGTTTGAACCACCAGCCTTTTGGATAACAGTCAAATGCCTTAGGCACTATGCCACCAGAGTTCCTTGTAAGTGTTATAAAATAATGAAATACAATGTGAATATAAAAAACAGCAGGACTGAGTGAACTATTTTAGATAAAGTGGTCAAGGAAAACCTTTTTGAAGAGTAAGAGAAGTAGTCAGGCATGCAAAGAGTGTTTCAGGTGAAAATACAGTATGTGCTAAAGCGCTGAGGTAGGAAAGATCTTTCATATTTGAAGGCCAGCAAGTAGTGTTTCCCTTGAGTCGGAGAAGGTGGTCTGGTGAGAAATTGGGAGAGGAAGCCCTTTTCAGAATTTTTTCTAAGTCAATGAGTTTTAGATCACCCTTCAAGTATGGTGATAGACATATTTCTTATCTTTAAAACACTGTTTATATCAGTCCATAAACACTTGCTCTACACATTACTTCCTCCCTATGTGTCTCATAATTTGGTAAGAGTCTGGCTCGAAGAGTTGACTTCACACAAAAGTTGATATTCATTCTTTGCATCAAAAAGGTCTTATTGGACTCTGTGTGAAGTGTATAGGAAAGCTTCTCCTGTAAAACTGTGTTCTCTTAATGTACTGAGGCTATAAGATGAAATGTGCTACAAGTGTTTGTTCCTCTTTGCTTCCAGAAGCCATATGTGAAAAATGACCTCATTGTATTTCAGGCATACCTCATAGCTCATGAAAATGCTAAAGATGAGAATAACCACAGCGTGGGCAAGGCAGTTACCATGGGACTCTTTTCATTTCCCTTGAGAAAGGAAGAAATTACCAGGAACTAAAACTAAGTAAATCTTTGCTACAAAGGGGAAATGAAAGGGAACCTATGGGTATGATAATGAATCATTGATGGAAAAGTTGTTGTATTTCTTTTAAAGCAATTCCACAAGTTGGTTTGCAGAAAACTAATGGAATTATAATTCTCAAGTAACTGAAGAAGAGCCTTATTCTTCATATGGGAAAGTGATAACAGCTTCTTCAATCAATGCCTTACTTGAATTTTTATTTTTTGATAGCTTTTACTGATAATCAAGAACTAAAGGTCTTCTCCTCAGTGTATGATCTTGGGCAAATCTTAATTTTTCTGCCTTCATCTTTCCCATCCATATAATTAAGAGTTTGGTTTAAATGTTTTCTAATATCTTCTCCAGTTCTAAATATACCAATATTATGGGGTCACCATCAACAACAACATGGAAAAGTAGAGTGAAGGAGGGAACAGAAAGTAATGATTGGATTAAACAGAAGTCTACATAAAGTTTGGCTTTATCACTGAAAACCTAGTCCTGTGGACAAGTTTCTTCTTTGAGCCTTTGATTATCTTCATCTCTTTTGCTGCATACATATAAAGAGCAATAGTTGTATCTTAGATGGCCACTTGCAAGCTTTGACCTGAACAGTGAATAAGAAAGACCAAAGAAGAGTTGATGCCTTTGAATTGTGGTGTTGGTGAAGAATATTGAAAATACCATGGACTGCCAGAAGAACAAACAAATCTGTCCTGGAAGAAAGTGCAGGTGGAATGCTCCTTAGAAGTGAGAATGGCCAGACTTTGTCACACCTACTTTGGTCATGTTATCAGAAGAGACCATTCTGTGGAGAAGGATATCATGCTTAGTTAAGTAGAGGGTCAGAGAAAAAGGGGAAAACCTTTAATGAGATGGATTGACACAGTGGGTACAATGATGTAGTGTATGGTACAGGACTGAGTAGTGTTTCATTCTGTTGTATATAGGGTTGCTATGAGTCAGAGCTGATTTGACAGCAGCTAACAACAAAAACAACAAAAAATTGGAATATTAAAAATAATACACAACTTAATTACATTTGGTTGATGTCAGATGAGATGAAAGATGTGAAAACTTTGTAAATGATAAAGTTTAATAATAAAAATGTGATTTTTAGTATTATGATTATAATGATGGAAATAAAAATCAACAATACCAACCAGCATTTACTTATCTAAAGACTGTGCATACGTGCTCTTAGTTTTCACAGCCATCCAGTGAGATTACAATTACTATCACCATTGAACAGTGAAGGAAACCAAAGCAGAAGGAATTAAATGACATACAGCTGGGTTGTGGCAGAGCCAGGCAGTCTGATTAATCTTACCTAAACACTTGAGGCAAAGGACCATCAATTATAGATTTAATTGGTCCACAAATGATAGTAAGTTCTAGTCTTATATCTTTGTTGTTGCTGTGGTTAGTTGCCATAGAGATGATTCTGACTCATGGGGACCCATGTGTGCAGAGTAGAACTATTCCATGCGGTTTTCAAGTGTGCTCTTTCAGAAGCAGGTAGTAAGCTGTTTCCGAGCTACCTCTGGGTGGATTTGAACTGCCAACCTTTAGGCTAATAATTGAATATTTAATCATTTGGGCCACCCAGGGACTCCTATACTTTTGTTAGTCATATCTTAAATTACAAATCTTTTTTTTTTTTCTGTTTTGGTAAAATTATCCAAAATGACTCATATTAACAATCTTGGACCAAAATATTTGGTTTAAATTTTTTTCCTGAAAGTTATATATTAAAAGAAATTAGGATGACCACCAAATAGAGCTTTTTTAAAAGAAAATCTACAGAGGAAATGTATCAATCTTAAATGTTGCTGTTAGCTACCATCAAGTAGGTTCTGATTTACATGAGCTTAAAAGTGAGAAAAAATGCATAACAAGTGCCTAAGTGTTTTTTTTTTTTTTAAATAATATTTTAATGTGTTTTAGGTGAAAGTTTACATACACATTAGTTTCCCCTTTAACAATTTTTATAAAAATTGTGCCATGGCATTGATTACAATTTTTGCCATGTGTCAGCACTCTCATTATTTCCGTACTGTTTGTTCTGTTTCCATTGATCTAGCCTCTCTTCTCTTCCTTGCTTCTCATCTTTGCTTTTGAGTAAATGCTGACCATTTGGTTTCATGTAGTTAATTGTTTGAGGGAGCACATTACTCACAGGTGATTCTGTTCATTTTATAAATCAGAATCTATTACGTGGCTGGAAGAAGATCTACTGAAGTAGCTTCAAATCCATGTTTGAAGATTATTTTAGGGAGATAGCCTCAGGGGTTCCTCTAGTCTCTATTGGTCCAGGAAGTCTGGCCTTTTTTTTCTTTAGGAATTTGGTTTTTGTATTACGTTTTTCTCCCCTTCTATCTGGGACCTTCTACTGTGTCAGAACAGCTTGGTAGTGGTAGCTGGTTACCATCTAATTCTTCTGGTCTCATGTTAGAACAGGCTGTGGTTTGAGTGGGCTGTTAGTCCTGTGGACTAGTTTTTTCTTTGAGCCTTTGATTATCTTCATCTCTTTTGGTGCATACAAGTAAAGACCAATAGTTGTGTTTTAGATGGCCACTTGCAAGATTTGAAGACCCCAGATGTTATTCACCAATCTAGGATATAGAACATTTTCTTTGTGAACTACGTTATGCCAGTTGACTGAGACTATAGTCCTAAACCTTCTAATCCAGTAAACTAATGCCATGTTTGGGTATATCTAGGAAGGCTCCATAACTGTGCCCCTTATGTGATTTGTTATACATGTGAATATATGTGCAGTTCACAAAATGTGTATATACATATACCTATAGACACACTATACATGCAGGTGCATTTACTCATGTCTGCCTTTCTATTCACATCCATATCTACTCATGTAATTTTACATATTTTTGGTTGTTTTTACTGTTGTTGCAAAATTTTATGTTATAGTATTTACCAAAATTGTCCTTTTTTCTTATGTATTTCTTACTGTCTTTATCTACCTTAGTCAAGATGTTCTGACTTCACCTGTATCTGGTTTGGTATTTCCCATCATTAAAAGTAACTTGTGGCTACTATTTAGAAAATGATTCTCTCCTTTCTCTCTCTCTCTGTCTCTCTCTCCCCCACCCCTGGAAACCATCAAAGAATTTTTGTTTTCTGTGTGCATATCTTAGTGCGCTCTGGGTTATTCCCAGCATAGTAGATCATATGATTGTCTGATTCAAAATGGCCAAAACCAGTCCATTTCAGCTCACTAATGCTTAGGATATCAATCTTTATGCGTTCCATTTCATTTTTGACAACTTCCGATTTTCCTAGATTCATACTTCGTACATTCCACGTTCCAATTATTAATGAATGCTCACAGCTGTTTCTTCTCATCTTGAGACATGCTACATCAGCAAATGGAGGTTCTGAAACCTTTACTCTATCCACATCATTAAGGTTGGGTCTACTCTGAGGAGGCAGCTCTTTCCCAATCATATTTTGAGTGTCTTCCAACCTAAGGGGCTCATCTTCCAGCACTATATCACACAATGTTTCAGGGCTATGCATAAACTTGCCCAGTAATATATCAGATTGGTGTTCATATATATTTCATATGTATTTCACTGGTGTTCATAAGAATTTCCCTGGCCAATTCTCTGAGAAGTGGATGGCCTCTTCCTTCTTCCAAGTCTGTCTTAGTCTGGAAGCTCCCCTGAAACCTGTCCATCATGGGTAATCCTGCTGGCATTTGAAACACCAGTGGCATAGCCTCAAGCCTCACAGCAACATGCAAGCCACCACAGTAAAACAAACCGACAGACAGGTTTGTCTCCTATCCTATTGTTCCAAACCACTCCACTCACTTCTGGGCCTCCCCCAGCTGCTCCAGCACCCACCTGCCGTGCGTATCCAGCTTACTGCTTACCTGGCCTGCCCTGAGTACTCCAAAACACCCACCTGTCCTGCACACGAGCTCTCAGATTTTAATTCTGCTAAAATATTTGATTTAGAAAGAGCTCACACAGATCGATTAAAAAAAAAAAAAAACCCTTAGGAAAACCCCCAATTGATAAATGCCAAAAGATAGTTCACAAAATAGCTTCATAGCCACTTTGTGAAGTTTTTTTCTCAGAAAAGTGACTGCATGAATATTTTAAGTTAGACAATATTAATCCTGGTAAGAGTAGGCCACACTGGTGTTATTCATATAGGTACTATATATAACTATTCATCATACAATTCTCTCACTTGAATAATTTTTCACTTTTAGCAGCCTTTGAAATTTGTTCTCAAATCTCACTCATGGAACTTAATTCTGCTGTGGGTTAAGAGGTAATTTTAGGCTGATAGAGTTTTCTGATTTGAAAGTTTGTGAGAATTTTGATCAAAAAACTTAAGGAGAGAAGCCATCTGAGCATGTGTGCCAGGCACCCAGCTCTTCTATTTGCTTCCCCAAGACACACACATGACATATATGTCCTTAGATACTGGTCCAGTACAATACAAATCCAACAAATGTACTTAGCCGTTCAGAGCTTACTCTATGACTAACCCTAGCAAGGAGAACATGGGATTTCTCCTTAGAAAGTCACAAAATTTTCAAATGTAGTAGGCTTGTGGAATGTTGTTATTCCTATAATCATAGGATTACTCTTACCACCTGATCATTTTAGGACTTCCATTGACTGCTTATCTTCCTAATCAATATGGATTAGGCTTGACGTTGAATGATAGAAAACTCAAAATTACATTGACTTTAAAAGAAAGTTCAAGCCAGCTTGCTGTCAAGTGGATTCTGGATCATGGTGACATGATTTGTGTCAGAGTAGAATTTGCTCCATGGGGCTTTCAATGGCTGATTTTTTGGAAGTAGATCACCAGGTCTTTCTTGTGTGGTACCTGTGGCTGGACTTGAACCTCCAACCTTTCAGTTAACAATTGAGTGCTTAATTGTTCTCACCATCCAGTGACTCCAAAAGAGTCCGAGTACATGATAAAAGGCTGGTTGATGTACTGCAATGACCCAGAGCCCTTCTGTCTTGTTGCTGTGTAATATGTGGCCTCGGACTCATGGTTCAGGATAGATCAGACCATATTACAGACAGCAAAAGGGAAGAAAAGAATGAAGAAAGGAGCTCATGCATATACACACTGTCTTTAGAGAAAAAGGTTTTGAGATGGCTCTAAATCCCTTGACAGTCCTTCTATCAAGAGATGGCATCTATGTTACCTCTCCTTGAACCTAGGAAGGTCTTTAGAAATCGGCAGAAATGAGACTAGGTAGAAAATGGGAGACTTCAGCCCATATCTAAGAAAACTGAGAGCCATGAGGTCACCATGGAGGTGAAGAGGGAGAGACACAGAGAAAAGAGAGAAAGAGAGGAGAAGAGAAAGAAAGCACGGGAGGGGAAAAGAGAGAGAGAGGGCGAGAAAGTTATTTTATTATTCTGCGTAGTGAAAAATTCCACTGCTATGGTGGAAAGGAAGAATGAATATTGGGGGAAAATAGTCTATACCACATGTGTGCAGCACTACAGGAGTTTTCTTTTTTCTTAATAAATATTCATGTTTTGTTGCAATGTAGCAAGGAACAAAGCCATATTCCAGGAGAAGTATTATTATCAAGCTCTGGTGGTGTAGTGGATAAGGCATTTGGCTGCTAACCAAAAGGTCAGCGGTTCAGACCCACCAGCCACTCCGGAAGGAAGATGGGGTGATCTACTTCTGTAAAGATTTATAGCCCTGGAAACCCAATGGATTTTTTTATGAGTTGTTATGAGTGGTAACCAATTCAAGGTCAGTGAGTTTGGTTCTCTGGTTTTATAGATATCAAACACTAACCACTCTTCCATTTGCTTTAGACAGAAATTGCTCTTGAAATGTTTCCTTTTTTTCCCCCAATTCTTCCCAGGTCACTTTTTCTTGAAATATCTTTTCAATAAAGGTAATGCCTGTTGTTGTTGTTGTTGTTATGTGCCGTCGAGTCGGACTCGACTCATAGCGACCCCTCCTTGGGTTTCCGAGGCAGTATCACTACGGAAGTAGATTGCCCCATCTTCCTTCCGAGGAGTTGCTGGTGGATTTGATGCCTATACCATGTAAATCTTCAAATGATATCCCACTTAAAAAAATCACTCCACTGCTTTTGAATCAATTTTGTCCCATAACAACCCTAGAGTAGAACCGTCTCATAGGGTTTCCAAGGCAGTAAATCTTTACAGAAACACACTACCTCATCTTTCTCCTCTACAGTGGCCTCATCTTTCTCCTCTACAGTGGCCTCATCTTTCTCCTCTAGAGTGGTTGGTGGGTTCCAGCTGGTAACCTTTTAGTTAGCACCCAAATGCTTTAACCACTGCACCACACAAGCTTCTTCATGTGGTCTAGAATAATAAAAAACGAAAAACAGAATCTTCCTCCCCGAGGCCCCCAAACTTTAATTTCCTTTACCCAGAGAGAACCACTGTTGACCATTTTTTTGTGAATCCTTTTAGAAATGTCATTCAATGATGAGATTATATGTGTAGCCCTTAAAAAAAAGACCCATACTAATGTCATACACTATAAATGCTGCTATGTATGCTATTTTTTCTGTATAAAAATCTATTTTTGAGATCTTTCCGTGTAAGCAGATATAAATAACCTCTTGTTATTAATATAAAAATGTATATGTTGAAATTATAGAATCTCGTAAATATGTATCTATATATGTATCTGTATACAAGGGAGCTCTGGTGGTGTGGTGCCTAAGACATTTGACTGCTAACCAGAAGGCTGGCGGTTCAAACCCACCAGGCACTCCTCAGAAGGAAGGTTGGGTAATCTACTTCCATAGTGATATTGCCTCAGAAACCCAAGGAAGGGTCACTATGATTCGGATCCAACTTGACAGCAGTGAGTTTTAGTTTATATATAGTTATACACATTCATGAAATTATCACCATAAACCTTGGAAAGAGACAAAGGAAGGGAGAAAACAATCTCCATCAGTAGAACCATTTTACATCACAAAGTACTATGGCTGCTGATGCAGACAGAATGACCTTAGTAAAAATAGCTTTGTTGTTGTTGTTGTGTGTGCCATCAAGTCGGACCTGACTCATAGTGACCCCTCCTTGGGTTTTCAAGGTGGTATCACTATGGAAGTAGAATGCCCAACCTTCCTTCCGAGGAGTGGCTGCCAGCCTTCTGGTTAGCAATCAAGTGCTTTAGGCACTACACTACCAGAGCTTGTTGTTGTTGTTATATGCCATTGAGTCGACCCGCCTCATAGCGACCCCTCCTTGGGTTTCCGAGGCAGTATCACTACGGAAGTAGATTGCCCCATCTTCCTTCTGAGGAATGGCTGGTGGGTTTGAACCTCCAGCCTTCTGGTTAGCAGTCAAGTGCTTTAGGCACTGCACTACCAGAGCTCCTTGATTAGGACTGTGCTGTTCTCCAGAGATGTGCTGTCTCTTCTAACCACATTGAATGTATCAGATGCAACCCTGTCAGCTGGGTAGAGGTGATTTAAAGCAAAGGAGCACAGAGTGTGCAGCTTATAATCTGTAGGGGAGATAGATATTAAACAATTACATGCGTTATAACTGGGATAAGTACAAGAAGTTTAGGGTGTGTTAAGAGCAGGGATCAACCATGTCTGAAATATAGAAATGCATTTAAGGTGACTTCTGAGTAAGTCCATATGGACTCATCTCTGGATTTCTGTTTTATCCTCACTCAAATCCCTGGTTCCAGTTGCCTGAGGCCTCTGGAAACACAATCTTCACCAGGCCAACCCAAGGACAAGTACACAGCCAAGGTGTAGCCACCCTGGATTGGTAGCCCAGGATAATCAAAATCTTCTGCACCCATATCTATTCTCTACCCATCTTTTTTACCAACAGTAAGATTAATCATATCAGCCAGAGACTCAGAATTGTGTGCATTAAGAAAACAGGCTCAGAAGTGGGGTCACACTGAAGTCAAATTGTAACCCTAACTAAGAAGCCATATGTGGTAGTTAAATTTGTATGTCAACTTGGCTGGGCCTGTTTGAGTGGCTGGGCAGCTGGTGGTAGTTATTCCCCATGATGAGACTGGCAATCACCTCCATGGTGGGATCTACCACAAGCAGCTGAGTAGCTGCCTTTGGGATGAGGTCTGCTTCCTGTGTGTAAGGAGACACCTTGGGGAT
>NW_006921817.1:994998-997495 GCF_000298275.1 Orycteropus afer afer | reverse complement strand
GTTTGTTGTTGTCATTTGCCATCGAGTCGGCCCCGACTCATAGCGACCCCTCCTTGGGTTTCCGAGGCATATCACTACAGAAGTAGGAATGCTTAACCTTCCTTCCGAGGAGTACAGGTGCCAAATTGGCAAGGGGTGGAATTGTGGTAGTTAAATTTGTGTGTCACCTTGGCCAGGCCTGGTTGAGTGGCTGGGCAGCTGGTGGTAGTTATTCCCCATGAGGAGACTGGTATATTCTTGTCAGAGCTACACTAGGTAACCAGAACACTATATAACCTTGGAAAAATTTTTTAAGTTCTCTAAGCCTCAATTTCCTCATCTGAAAATTGTTTATCTTACAGTGTTTATATCAACTAAAATGCTCTGACTGCAATAAGCAGAAACTCTCTGTTTAAATTAACTTAAATAATAAGGATATTTATTATCTCATACAAAAAGTAGTCTACTCCAGGGATAGTATATCAGAACTCTGGTTGCATTTCCTTGTGATTCTCTTGGTGCACCCCACACTTCGAGTTGGCTTCAAACTCAGACAAGTAGTTAACTGGAAATTTTGGAAATCAGTTTCAGAAATAAAAGAGAGAAAAGAAAGAAGAAAAACTCATTCTTCTCATGGCTCTCTCTTGTTGTTGTTGTTAGGTGCCATCAAGTCACCTCTGACTCATAGAGACCCTATGTACAGCAAAAGGAAACACCACCTGGTCCCACACCAGCTCCACAATCCCTGCTATACTTGACCCCGTTGATGAAGCCACTTTGTCAATCCATCTCGTTGAGGTCCTTCCGTTCCTTTGTCGACCCCCCACCTTACCAAGCATGACATCCTTCTCCAGGGAATTGTCCCTTCTGACAATATGACCAAAGTAAGTGAGATGAAGTCTGGCCATTATCGCTTCCAAGGAGCATTCCAGCTGCACTTCCTCCAGGACAGATCTGTTAGTTCTTTTAGCAGTCCATGGTAATTTTAGCATTCTTCACCAGCACAACTCAAAAGCATCAACTCTTTTTCAGTCTTCCTTATTCATTGTCCAGCTCTCACATGCATATGAGGCAATTGAAAATATCATGGCTTATGTCAGGTGCACCCTAGTCCTCAAGGAGATATCTTTGCTCCTCAGCACCTGAAAGAGGTCTTTTGCAGCTGACTTGCCCAGGTATTTTACGTCATCTGATGTCCTGACTGCTGCTTCCATTGGTGTCGATTGTAGAAGCAAGCAATGGGAAGTCTTTGACAACTTCAATCTTTTCTCCATTTTTTTGTGTTGCTGCTTATAGGTCCAGTTGTAAGGATTTTTGTTTTCTTTATATTGAGATGTAATCCATACTTCAGACTGTATTCTTCAATCTTCATCAGTAAATGCTTCAAGTCATCTTCACTTTCAGCAAGCAAAGTTGTGTTGTCAGTGTATCACAGGTTGTTAATGACCCTTCCTCCAATCCTGATGCCACATTCTTCTTCAAATAGTCGAGCTTCTTGGGTTATTGCTCAGCATACAGATTGAATAAGTATGGTGAAATGATATATCTCAGATGCACTCCCTTCTTGATTTTAAACCATGAAGAGTCCCCTTGTTCTGTATGAATGACAGCCTCCTGGTCTATGTACAGGTTCCTCATGAATATAATTTAGTGTTTTGGAATTCTCATTCTTCTTGATGTTATCTATAATTTGTTATAATCCACACAATCAAATGTTTTTGTGTAGTCAATAAAACACTAATAAACATCTTTCTGGTATTCTTTGCTTTGAGCCAAGATCCATCTGACATCTGTAATGATATCCCTTGTTCCACAGTCTCTTCTGAATCCAGCCTGCATTTATGGAAGTTCTCTGTCACTATATTGCTGCAACCATTTTTGAATTGTCTTCAGTAAGATTTTACTTGTGTGCAACATTAATGGTATTGTTCAATAATTTCCACATTCTGTGGGATCATCTTTCTTTGGAATGGGTAAAAATACGGATCTCTTCCAGTCAGTTGGCCAGGTAGCTGTCCTCCAAATCTCTTGGCCTAACCAAGTGAGTGCCTCCAGTGGGGCATCCGTTTGTTAAAACTTCTCAATGGGTATCCCGTCAATTCCTGAAGCCTTGCTCTTTGCTAATTCCTTCAGTGAAGCTTTGACTTCTTCCTTCAATACCATTGGTTCTTGATCATATGCCACCTCCTGAAATGGATGATCATCTGTCAATTGTTTTTGGTACAGTGACTGTGTATTCCCTCCAACTTCTTTTGATGTTTCTTGCATCATTCAACATATTGCCCATGGAATCTTTCAATATTGCAATTCAAGGTTTAATTTTTTCCTAAGTTCTTTCAGCTTGAGAAATGCTGAGCATGTTCTTCCCTTCTGGTTTTCCAACTCCAGGTCTTTGCACATTTCATTATAATAATTGACTTTTTCTTCTTGAGCTGCTCTTTGAAATCTTCTGTTCAGCTCTTTTATCTTGTCATTTCTTCCATTTGCTTTAGCTACTCTCTGTTCAAGGATAAGTTTC
>NW_006921817.1:985484-994014 GCF_000298275.1 Orycteropus afer afer | reverse complement strand
AATCCTGCTGGCATTTGAAACCTTGATGGCATAGCCTCCAGCCTCACAGCAACACTCAAGCCATCACAATAGGACAAAGTGACAGACAAGTTTGTCCCCCTAGCTATTCTACACTGCTCTGATAATTTCCTGGTCTCCCTTGCCCTGTTTGCTTGCCCCAGGGGCAAACACCCACCTTCCACTGGTCCCAGCATTGGCCCACTGTGGTCTGTGGCCCAGGGTGTGGCTCCATACACCATGCAAACACTCACCCTCTGCTCCTCCTGGGGCTGGCTCACTACAGACTACGGCCTGGGGGGGCAGCTCCAGCTCCAAACACCATGCAGACACCCGGCCTCTGCTGGTCCTAAAGCTTGTTTTTAAGAATTAAGTAAATGTAATAATACAAACATGTGAAGAACTTTATACACGAAGAAAGGAAAAGGTCAATAAAAAGACAGGAAAGGAAGAAATGACTAAAACGGTTGTGAGAAGAGATTCTGAAACTTGCTCTTGAAAACTAAAGCAAATGGAAGAAATGACAAGATAAAAGAGCTGAACAGAAGATTTCAAAAGAGCAGTTTGAAAAGACATAGTCAATTATTATAATAAAATGTGCAAAGACCTGGAGTTAGAAAGCCAAAAGGGAAGGACATGCTCAGCATTTATCAAGGTGAAAGAACTGATGGAAAAATTTAAGCCTTGAGTTGCAATATTGAAAGATTTTATGAACAAAATGTTGAATGGAACATCAAAAGAAGATGGAGAGAATACAGAAAGCCACTGTACAAGAAAAGGATTGGTTGATGTTCAAGTATTTCAGGAGGTGGCATATGATCAAGAACCAATGGTACTAAAGGAAGAAATTGAAGCTGCACTGAAGGAATTGGCAAAAAAGCAAGGCTCAAGGAGTTGGTGGTATACTCATTGAGATATTTTTAAAAACAGATGCTGCACTGGGGACACTTACTTGTCTATGCCAATTAATTAGGAAGATAGCTACCTGATAAACTGACTGGAAGAGATCCATATTTTTACCCATTCCAAAGAAAGTTAATCCAGCAGAATGTAGAAATTACTGAACAATATCACAGTAATCTTTATTATTAATGCTTTTAGCTCTAAAGTCTATTTTGTCTATTGTTGAAATAACTATTCTACTTTCAGCTTTGTAATATTTTCCTGACATATATGTTTCTATCCTTTTTTAAATCTTACTGTGTTCTAACTAGTGTTAGAGTGTTAAGTTTATCACTTGTAAAGAAAATGTAGCAGGACTCTTAAATTTTTCTGAAGATAACTCAAAAATGGTTTCAGCAGTATATGGACAGGAAACTTCCAGAAATGTAAGCTAGATTCAGAAGAGGATGTGGAATAAGGGATATCATTGCTGATGTCAGATGGATCCTGGCTGAAAGCAAAGAATATCACAAAGATTTTTACTTGTGTTTTATTGACTATTCAAAGGCATTCAACTGTGTGGATCATAACAGATTATGGATAACATTGTGAAGAATGGGAATCCCAGAACACTTAATTTTGCTCATGAGGAACCTATACATAAACCAAGAGGCTGTCATCATAACAGAACAAGGGGATGCTGTATGGTTTAAAATCAAGGAGATGTGTCAGCATTGCATCCTTTCACTGTACTTATTCAATATGTATGCTGAGCAAACAATCAGAGAGGCTGGACTATATGAAGAAGAACATGGTATTGGGATTAGAGGAAGACTCCTCAACAGTCTGTACCATACAGATGACACAATATTCCTTGCTGAAAGTGAAGATGACTTGAGACATTTACTGATGAATATTGAAGACTACAGCTTTCAGTATGGATTACACCTCAACATAAAGAAAACAAAAACCCTCACAACTGGACCTATAAGCAGCAACATGATAAATGGAGAAATGATTGAAGTTGTCAAAGGTTTCATATTAGTTGGATCTACAATCAACATTCATGAAAGCAGCAGTCAACAAATCAGAAGTTGCATTGCACTGGGAAAATCTGCTGCACAAGACCTCTTTCAAGTGCTGAAGAGCAAAGATGTCTCCTTGAAGTCTAAGGTCCACCTAATCCAGGCCATAGTATTTTCAATTGCCTCATATGCTTGTCAAAGCTGGACAGTGAATAGGGAAGATAGAAGAAGAGTTGATGCTTTTAAGTTGTGGTATAGGCAAAGAATACTGAAAGTACCATTGACTGCCAGAAGAATGAACAGATATGTTCTGGAGGAAGTGCAGCCGGAATGCTCCTTGGAAGCAAGAATGGCCAGACTTCATCTCACTTACTTTGGTCATATTGTCAGAAGAGATATGCAGAAGGATATCATGCTTGGTAAAGTGAAGGGTCAGCAAAAAAGGGAAAGGCCCATAACAAGATGGATTGACACAGTGGCTGCAATGATGGGATCAGATATAGCAAGGATTGTGAGACTGGTGCAGGACCAGGCAGTGTTTCATTCCATTATACATAAGGTTACTATGAGTTGAAGCAGACTCAATGGCACCTAACATCAAGAACAAGAACACAAAGTAAAATCTTCAATATTTGATGTGCAAGAATTCCATGCTACGTATAAGTCACTCCTTCCTGGGAGATGGAATCTACTATTAGCTCCCCTAAGCTCTTTTTTTCTTACCTCTTTATTTCTAAATTCACAGATCCTATAAATGTTTATATTTTTTCAGTGAGTTCTGTGGTTGTCACATTGGGGATCATAGGTATGGTAAGATATAGGTATTCAATTTTGTTTTGTTTTGATTTTTCTTTTGGTGATATGGATGCTTTGGTAGCAAAACATATATTTTCTTTAACCAGTGTTGATTCTTCCCTGTTTCCTTTTAGTTGATGCAAAGGATGGCAGATGGAACTATTTGCATCCAGTTGTAGCTTGAACATTCATACCAGTTAATACCTTTGGTTTCCATCTGCTCACTGAATAGAAGATTGCAACAGAATAAAAGACAAGAAGAGGAAGTTGGACTTAACTTAAGAAAGGGATAAGTTAGATTTGAAATATCAAATATTCAGTGTTTTGAACTTTGTTGTTATTAGCTGTTATTGAGTAAGCCCTTAACTCATGGCGACCCCATGCACAACAAAATGAAACACTGCCCAGGTCCTGTGTCATCCCTATGATCAGTTGTGGGTTCAATAGCTCTGATCCAGAAGGTTTTCACTGGCTGATGTTTGGAAGTAGATCATCAGGCCTTTCTTACTAGTCGGTCTTAGTCTGGAAGCTCTGCTGAAGCCTGTTCAACAGCATAGCCTTGAACTTTATTAAGTATCAACTGATATTTGTTCCTTACTTATATCTTGTTGCAGTGAAATGTTATGAACTGCAGATAAGCAAAACCTGCTGCTAGGAATGGTTAAAATCCATGCATTAACCCCTATGATGGGACAATTTAAAATATAATAAAACTACTAAAGTTAGTAAATTAATGGTCATCTTGGCCATTACAGGGTGATGTTTGGCTGTATATGTGAGCCATGTTCTGATCCGTGAGTCAGAGATGGGTATGGAATTTTGTACAGTTTTAGAAACTCTAAGGGTATAGTAATATCTATAATTAATCATTTTTCTGTCTACCACCCCAAACCTTTACTGAAAAAGCCTCCCCTACCCCTAAACTCCACAATAGGAGTCTTTAAAATGTTCTGTATGTGGATAATGAAGAGACAGGTGTCGATATTGGTGAAAGGAAAGGCAATATAACAAAAGTGTGTGACTCATATAGTATCACTAAGGAGAAGGAAGACACGGAGAGGTACACAAGAAGTACACACAGTAAAGGTGAATACTGTTGCATACAGAATCCTGCACTATCAGTAACAGCAAACACTAATCTACAGGTGGACATATAGGTAGACAGGCAAGAAGATAGGAATGGATAGGCGAATGGGAATATACCCATGACTGTATGTGGGTTTGGCAGATGATATTCCTTCATATATATTTGTATGAGCTGTAAAAATGTCCATATGCAGTATAACACTAATAGGGACAAAGTTAGGATAACTTCTTAGCCACAACTAAGCACCTAGAGGGAATGAGTCTTGGGCCTATCGGCTGGGAACCATGGTCATGGGGGATAGCAAGCTCAATTGAAATAACAGTGCACAAAAATGTTTCTACATCTTGCTTTGGTGAGTAGTGCCTGGGGTCTTAAAAGCTTGTGAGCAGCCATCTGAGATGCAACTATTGCTCTCTCCTCATCTGGAACAAAGAAGAGTGAAGAAAATCAAAGACATATGGAAACTGTTAGTACAAAGGACTATTGGACTGTGAGAAGCTCAGCCTATATGAATCTGAGACCAGAAGAACTAGATGGTGCCTGGCTACCAATGCCAACTACTTGGAAAGAATCAAAATTGGAGATCCTGGATAGAATGGGGAAAAAAATGAGGAACAAAATTAAAAACATAAAAAAGACCAGGTTTACTCTTTTGATAGACACTGATGAAGGCTCTATCATCAGAGAGGCCATAGTCACCCTGTGAGCCTGGAATTGAACTCACTCCTGTGGCTTAAAGCTCAGCCAAACAATAGACAGGTCTACAAGCCAAATAACTACACCAGGAAGATACACTCCTTAGAACAATCAACCAAAGAAGATCAGAAAGGCAGAATTTGCACAAGGAGGCAGGCATAGGCAAAAAGGATGCAGGGAAATGGTAACCACAGGGAGGAAGTAGGAGAACTGTTACAATGCGGGGATTGTAATCAGTATTGCAAAACCAGATATGTACATACTGTTGAATATAAAATGCATCTACTTTGTAAAATTTTACCCAAATTTTAAAACTTTCTGCACAACCAGTCCTCTCAATAACTGCCAGGCTTACTAATGACTCTAGTTATATATGTGTGTGTGTGTGTGTATGTGTGTATGTATGTGTATATATATATATATATGAATGATATGTACATTACAATAAGTAAAAGGTTTCAATTAGTATATATAATTTTATGCTACATATAATATCTGTGTAACTCCTGTAACATAAATGGAAGCAAACAGAGCAAATGGTCCTGCTTTGAGATTCCATTTAGTGTCTGTTTGTAAGGACACTGGGATAGTATTATCTCAAGAAAATTTCCGTGAGCTACTGGACCATTTCTAGTGTCTATTCAGGATTATGGTCTATTGATAGCAGGCTGTACATGAGGTCAAGGTTTTTCATCAATATCAAGTTGATATTGATATCAAATTGCAAGTTTGCTTAAATTAGCTCTGCCTCAAGTCTGAGAATAAGCACATTCTTTGTGTAGGATGTTTAGTTTCCTTCTTAACATGATAATAATTTTGTTATCTCCAAAGAAAATTGGGTGAGTTCTTGAACTTTTATCTACTTACCATGGCAAAGCCAGGAAATATGGCTGTTGACATTCTTAAAAAGAAACTAAACTGTAGCTTAAAAGAAAACAATTGAAAAAAAAATTTTTTTGATAAATATCTTTCAAATCTTCACAGATTCTTTAAATCCATTTAAAGTCAAATTTAGTTAAATGGCATAGCTCTTTCTGTATTCTGTTTGAGAAGCACAAACTGAGAGGAGCCAAAAGATATTTAAAATTGCTATGAAATTGCCCTGTCTTTGCTAATTGAAGAGCAGGCTAGTCTGAATTAAAGAAGGGCCTGAAATAGAAAACATATTATAAGAAATATGGTTTAAGGTAGCCTTTGCCAGGGAATAGCAGAATCAATTGAAAGCTTCATAGAATTTTTTAAAAGTTTAATAATCCAAAAACTAATCACTTGTAACTCATTCATTATATACAAGCAACTACTAGGTGATGTTTTGGTTTTCTTTTTTCTTTTTTTCTTTTTGAAAATGCATTTGTCTTAGCAGTTAAATAGACTAAACATATCCCTTCTTTGATTATCACTGGCAGTGTGGTCTGTCTGGAATGATACCAAAGTACAAATTAATGGAGCCCAAATTAGTAAACTATTGTTAACTTTGTTTATCATGCTAGTTACAGATTTATCAGTTGTTAGCTTTAGTGTGTTTTTTTTTAGATATATTTTTCAATATTACAGCGTTATGAGGGAGCTCTGATGGCGTAGTGCCTAAGGCATTTGTATGCTAACCAGAAGGCTGGCAGTTCAAATCCACCAGACACTCCTCAGAAGGAAGATTGAGCAACCTATTCTGTATAGATACCGCCTCGGAAACCCAAGGGAGGGGTCACAATGAGTCAGATCCAACTGGATGGCAGTGAGTGAATGTGCGTTATGTCATAGCATTATGACAAAATAATTGTAACTTTCTATCATGACCACCAGAGGTCTACTCACCACTACAATACTCCAGGTCTCCCTACTCAACAGTGCTCTGCAGACACGCAGAATCCTGGGTCCCTCCCAGACCTCCAGAGTCAGGATCTGCATTGTAACATCCCCAAGTAATTTGTGTGTACATTTAAGTTTGAGAAACACTGCTCCAGGTAACTGAAATCAAACTTTTTTTTTTTTTTTTTTAATGAAGAACTTGTCTACCATTTCTAAGCTCAGTTCTTTGTCTTCAGTTCTCAGTTTTTCCTACAGGATAAATTCAAAATGATTCTTTTCTTAAAAACACCTTCACTAAAGTGTCCTTTCATGATCTATTTCCAAAAATTCTCACAGTTATGAATAAATCCAAAACCAAACTCATTGCCATGGAGTCCATTCCAACTCCTAGCAACCCCCATTGAGTTTCTAAGGCTGTGAATCTTTACAAAAGCTGACCACCTCATCTTTCTTCTGCAGAGAAGCTGGTGGGTTTGAACCACTGACCTTTTGGTTAGCAGTGATGTGCTGTAACTACTATATCACCAGAGGACACTTCTTACTTAATCTCTGACTTATACACTTCTGGAGATAAAAGAAACTTTAGATATTATCCTGGTGGTGCAGTGTTAAAACTTTTGTCTGCTAACCAAAAGGTCAGTGGTTCAAACCCATCAGACACTTGGCAGGAGAAAAATAACACAGTTTCATTCTATGAAGATTTACAGCCTTGGCAACACTCTGTTCTGTTCTACTCTGTCCTACAGAGTCGCTATGAGTCGGAGTTCACTCTACAGCTCCTTTTAGGGTCTACAGTGGATGTAAACGAAGCCTTGGGCTCTCTGCAGCCCATCCTCTCGGCAGAAAGAACTAGTGCTGAGCTTTTGGCTTTCTGTGCCTGGGTGGTGCAAATAGTTAATATGCTCAGCTGCTAACTGAAAGGTTCATGTCCCAGAGGTGCCGTGGAAGAAAAGCCTAATCTTCAACTCTCACTTACATGGAGTCACAATAAATCAGAATTGATTCAACTGCAGCGAGTAATCCAGGGTAAGGTGGAAGAAAAGCGCAGAACCTGTCAGCCAGAGTTGATCTCCAGAGGCAGAGTACCCACTCTGTCATTCTTGAGAGTGCCAGGATTACCTAAGTGATCTAAAGGTCTGTACATGTTCTCTCCTTCCTGAAGGCTACAAGAGCCCAGGGTATCTGAGAGCAAGGACGCTTCCTCCATATGCCTCAGTAGGTAACAGTCAGCTTCTGTACCCAGGTATCGGGGAGAAGAACTCTTTTGCCTGAGAATTTTCTAGTTTTTAGGACATTACAAAAAAAATAGACCTTGTTTTGTTACATATATGTCTATTTACCACAATTTAAAAAAAGAAGAAAAAAGACCTGAATTCCAGCAGGCCAATGGAGAAAAAGAATATCTATCCAAAGACATCACAGAGGTCTCTGGGTAGTGCAAGCAGTTTATGCTTGATGACTAGCATAGAGATTGGTGGTTCAAACCCACCCAATGGTGCTGCAAGGCCTGGTGGTCTTTCCTGAAGATTATAGCCAAGAAAACCCTAGGAAGCAGTTCTACTCTAACACATGGGGCACCATGACTCAGAATAGACTAGATGGTAACAGGGTTTTAAAGGTGTTCAGAAACCTAAGAGAGGACAAATGGATTCAGGAGTCAAATCATATTCCCAATGGAATAAAATCTGCTAGAGCAGACTACATACCTGATGGAATAGACCTGCTGGGACAGACAAATAGAGTCCTAAATAAAAAATTAAGAACACTTAAGGAGAACACTACAGAACAACAAATATAAAAGACTTTTAGAGGTTTTAAAATTTTTACAGCTGAGTAGATGAGTTAAGAGAGTGGATGGGGACTGATGAAAATTAAATTAGTGGCCTGGGAGATTATGTACAATTAAATATCACAAATCACAGAGCAAAAAACAAAAAGAGATTGAAACCACAAGGGAAAAGGTGAAAGAGTCAGAGTGTGGAGGCATGATATCTATCATCAGAATCATTATTGCTAGATGCCTTCAAGTCATCCCCTGACTTATGGAAACCCCGTGTTTACACAGTAAAACTCCACAGAATTTTCTTAGACACCAGCCACTTCTCAGAAGGAAGGTTGGGCAATCTACTTCTGTAGAGATACCACCTCGAAAACCCAAGGAGGGGTCGCTATGAGTTGGATCCGACTTCAGAGCAGTGAGTTTGGTTTGGTTTTGTAATCTTTATGAAAGCAGATAGCCAGG
>NW_006921817.1:954364-964237 GCF_000298275.1 Orycteropus afer afer | reverse complement strand
AGGGCACTAAGTAAAAAAAAGTAGGGAAGGAGAATAATAAAAGAAGAAAAAAAATGGGAAAAATGCAAAAAGAAAAACAAGGAATGGGTTTAATCATGAGAAAAAAGAGGAAAAAGAAAAAAAAAAACTTAAAAAAATAAATTTCAACTAGGCACAGGGAAAACAAAAATTGCTGAAAACTAGGACCTGGTAAGGGAAGATTAAGAATAACACTAAAAAGAACAAAAGTATTAATAATATTAGTTGTTTTAAAACAGACAAATACAAGCAAACTAATCACCAGAAAAATGAAAGTGAAACAGAAAAAAATAAAAATAAAAAAAGAGAGAAAAAAAATAGGTGGAGGACAGGACAGGGCACCCAGCCTCCGTCTGAGCACACAGATTGTGATGGTGTTCTTGTGGGCCCAGAAGGTAGATGGGAGTGGGGAATGGCCACAACTCCTTTCACCAAGCGAGTCTGGGGTATAAGAGTAATAAGAGGAGTGTCGTATCTTTTCAGTATTGCAGGTTCCGAGTGTCCTTGGGGTTGCTGGAAAGCAGAATGTGTTCTTAAGCCCCAGGAATCTGTGAGAGCACTGTCTCTTTAAATATCCAAAATTATCAAGCTGCTTTTTAAACCTTTAAAATGGCGGCGTCCTCCGGACCGGCAAAAGTCCACAGTTCAGCTGGCCTTTCTCTTTACCTTCTCCATTTGTTTCCCAGCCACCGTGCACAGTCCTCCTTTCAGTCCCTGGCTAGCAGGTGATTTTTAGGTTAATTCTTAGGTCTTACCACCACTCAGGAATCTCCAAACTGTCTGTGCCGTTAGAATTGCTCAGGATCGCTGCCAGACCACAGCTCCGTCTATCTCCTTTTTTTGGTATTTTCACGCAAATTCTTCTGCTAGTTGGGGTTTAGCCCACTTCTATATCCTTCCCTTCAAGGCTCAGGGCTCCAGGATTATCTTCTGTGCCTGTGTTAATTGGTTTCCCTTTTCCTTGTTGAAGAGGGTCTGTGCAGTCTTTCTGCCTAGTCCACCATCTTTCCAGACCTCCCAAAGAAAGACATTTGAGGATATGAACTAATTCAAAGAATAAATCATTTTTGTACCCATCTGAGGTAACTAATTGTGACAAAGACATTTCTGAAAAACAAATAAACCATGACAAATATCAATGTGAGGTAATAAAATTGGAAAAAAAAAATGGAGGTGAATTACATTGGTTCTATAAATATGCCATTATTTCTCAATGAATCAAGATAGAATGTGTACTTGAGCCCCAAATGTGGACCATGAAAACAAAAACAGACACAAAGTAAGTTTAATTCTAGTAAGTATTAAACTGTTTCAGCAAAACTGAGAAATTTAGAGAGTAGGAGGAAATAAAAATATTGCAAAGGTTTATAAGAGGTAGTGTGGAGATGCTTGGGAGAGGGGAAGAAAAGAATAAAATGAAAAAAAAAATCCCAAACATTTCATTCTTTTAATTTGTGAGCAAAATGTGGAGCAATCAGAAGTTTGTGGTGGGGGAGATTGTCTGTGTCAGTGGAGAAATCCTTGGTGTATTGCTCTGAAATACAATCATAGCGTTATCTGATCTGATTTAGAGAGCAGGAAAAGCCAGGCAATTGATGGAATGTAATATTATGGTAGAATCTCTGAGTTAGCAAAATGAAGATAGAATGCTTGGCAACATTGATCAAGCCAGTAAAATAAGAAGGCAAAACCAATGTTAAATGATAATACAAAGTAAGAGGGAAGGAATAGTTTGTGTTTTCTTTCTTCTGTGTATTTGGTTTATTTGCTCATTTTCTAACTACCTTCTTAAGTTGGATGTTTAGTTCATATATTGTCATCTTTATTTAAATATAAGCATTTAGGACTATTGTGTTGTTTTTCACCAGGAGTACCTTTAACTGAATTAAAGTATTGATGCATAGCATTTTCCTTACTTTGTAATTCTAAGTAAGTGTTTTCTCAAACTTAGGACATATTTAGATCCATGAATTATTTAGAAGCTTATTTTCAATTTCCAAAACCACGTTTTTGATAGGGCAGTAAAGGAATTGACTTTTTAATAATAGTATCTAATACTAATTAGTCGTTTGCATGAAATACATTTTTTTAAAAAAATAATATTTGTTGACATTTACTCTATGGCCCAAAATATAATTTAGATCAAGATAATAATAATTATTATTATTGTTGGCTTGATCTGTCAATTGCTAAAGAGGTATATTGGAATCTTCCATTATCATGACTGACATGTACATTTCTCCTTGTAGTTTTTTCTGATTTTGCTTTATTATTTTGAAGCCATTTTATTGACTATATTTTAATTTAGAACTGCTTTTTTTTTCTGGTGGGTAGAAAGATTTATCACTATGTAGCAATCTTTATTATTATTAATGATTTTAGCTCTAAAGTCTATTTTGTCTATTATTGAAATAACTATCCTACTTTCATCTTTGAGAGCTCTAGTAGCATAGTGCCTAAGGCACTTGACTGCTAACCAGAAGGCTGGTGGTTCAAACCCACCAACCACTCCTCGGAAGGAAGGTTGGGCAATCTACTTCCGTAGTGATACCGCCTTGGAAACCCAAGGAGGGGTCGCTGTGAGTCAGGTCTGATTCGACGGCACATAACAACAACAGCAACACTTTCATCTTTGCACTATTTGCTGATATATTTTGCTATTCTTTTTAAAATTAAATCTTATTGTGCTCTAAACTGTTGTCCAGCACTTATAAAGAAAATGTAGCAGGATTGTTAAGAATCTCTAGTCTGATATCTTTATCTTTGAACTTGAGATATTAACCCATGTTATAGCAACACTACAAGAGTTCTGGTAGTGTAGTGCCTAAGCACTTGACTGCTAACCAGAAGGCTGGAGGTTCAAACCCACCAGCCACTCCTCAGAAGGAAGGTTGGGCAATCTACTTCCATAGTGATACTGCCTCGGAAACCCAAGGAGGGGTCGCTATGAGTCAGGTCTGACTCGACTTATTGGGATTATTATTTTGTAATCTCTGGTTATTCCATTATTATTTTTTTTTCTAGATTTACACTCCTCTCCCTCTTCCTCCTTTCTTGCTTTCTTTTGAATTTGAATCTTTTTGTATCATTCCTTAATGGTTTCTTTCTCGAATTGATTCAATATTTCCATTTTTAGAGAAATGATCCAGAAAATATAGCATGCATACTTCATTTAACAAAATGAAAAATTAATCAATAGTTTTAACCTCCAAAACAAGAGGCTTAGTTGGCTTTTCTTTCATTTACCACCTTAGTTATCCATTGTTGTTATGTGCCATGGAGTCAGACCTGACTCATCAGTCTACGAAAGTAGATTGCCCAACCTTCCTTCCAAGGAGTGGTTGGTGGGTTTGAACCGCCAGCCTTCTGGTTAGCAGTCAAGTGCCTTAGGCAGTACGCTACCGGAGCTCCGATAGTGCTGCTATAATAGGAATACCACAAGTGGGTGGCTTTAACAAACAAAAAAACATTTTCTCACCATTTAGGAGGCTGGAGGTCCAAATTCAGAGTGCTAGCTCTCTCACTGTTGGCTCTGGGGGAAAGTCCTGTCTCTTTCCAGTTTCTGTCTCTTGATTCCTTAAAGATCTTATGTAGTGTGGCATCTATCTTCCCCATCTCTGCTGGCTTGCTTGCTTAATCTGCTCTTTTATATCTCGAAATTGACTTAAGACATATCTTACACTGATACTTCCTCATTAACATCACAAAACCCAATTCCCAAATGGGATTATATCCACAGATACTTATAACACAGACTTTTGGAGAATGCAAATCAATCCATAACACCATTCTTCCTGGCTTTTATGTTATCTTTGTATTGGAATTTTGATCTATCATAATTTTTGTATGCTTATTCATTGTGTTGGTGACACAATCATTAAGTACTTGTGGTTCAAACCCATCAATAGACTCCATGAGAGAAAGACCTGGCATCTGTCCCTGTAAAGATTGTTGTTGTCATTAGGTGCCATTGAGTCAGGTCCGACTCATAATGACCCTATGTACAACAGAATGAAACACTGCCCAGTACTGTGCCAGCCTCATGATCCTTGCTATACCAGAGCCCATCGTTGTAGACACTATGTCAATCCATCTTGTTGAGGGTCTTCCCCTTTTCGTTGACCCTCCACTTTACCAAGTATGATATCCTTCTCCAGGGAATGTTCCCTTTTGACAACATGGCCAAAGTAGGTGAGACAAAGCCTGGCCATTCTTGCTTCCAAGGAGCATTCTGGCTGCACTTCTTCCAGGACAGATTTGTTCATTCTTTTGGCAATCCATGGTACTTTCAGCATTATTCGCCAGCACCACAATTCAAAAGCATCAACTCTTCTTCAGTCTTCTTTATTCATTGTCCAGCTCTCACATGCATTTGAGGTGATTGAAATACCATAGAAAACCCTATGAGACAGATCTACTTGGTCTCATGAGGTCATTATCAGTTGAAATTGACTCAGTGGCACCCAACAATACAACAAAAACAATATACTGTAGGCATTATTTCTGTTGCCTGATCAGTCAATGATTAGTTGAATTTTCTTTTCTTCACTGTCTTACATCTCAGATTCTTTCTGGAATCCCCTCCTTTAATAATGAAATTACTTAAGAGGAAGGCCTCTCAATGTTTGTTTTAAAACCTTATTGTTTAAACTTTTAGTTTAAACTTATTGGAAAATGTCTTTGTTACTTGCTATTGGAAGAGAGTTTTGTTGAGTATGAAATTTTAGTTTAATGAAATTTTCTAGCACTTTGACGATATTATGAGTGTTTTCTGACTTTCAAAGTCCTTGCTGTCAATAGAATTGTTACTCTATTATAGTCACTATCTGCCCTCATTTGCCTGGTATAGTCTCAGTTTGGTTTGAGTGATATAATATGGTCACCTAATTTATAGACAATCTGCTTTATTTCCTGCTATTTTAAAATGTTTTCCTTATCTATGGTGGTCTATAATTTTACTATATGTCTTGGCATTGAGTTTATTTTTCTTCAGTCTTCCTGGGATTACTTTGGCTTCCTTAACCTAAGACATAGTGTTCTCTGGCAGTTCTGGAAAATTCTCAATCATTATCTTTTCAAATGTTTGCCTTTCTGCCTTTCTCTTTATTCTTTCCTTTAAGAAAAATTAGATACATGTTGGACCTTTTTACTCTACTCTCCATATGTAATTTTAATCTCTAAGTTTCTCATTTGCATGTTTGGCTGAAACATGGTCTGTATAAATTTTAACAGCTATTCCTATTGGGGAGCTCTGGTGGCATAGTGCCTAAGGCATGTGACTGCTAACTAGAGACTGGAAGTTCAAAGCTACCAGCCACTCTTCAGAAGGAAGATTGAGTAATCTACTTCCATAGTGATACTGCCTCCAAAACCCAAGGAGGGGTCGCTATGAGTCAGATCCAACTCAATGACAGTGAGTTTGGTTTTGTTTTTGGATATTCCTATTCATTATTATTAGTAGTAGTAGTAGTAGTGGGAGCTCTGGTAGCATAGTGGCTAAGGCACTTGACTGCTAACCAGAAGGCTGGCGGTTCAAACCCATCAGCCACTCCCCGGAAGGAAGATGGGGCAATCTACTTCCATAGTGATACTGCCTTGGAAACCCAAGAAGGGGTCGCTATGAGTCAGGTCCGACTCGACGGCACATAACAACAACACAACAACAACAGTAGTAGTAGTTCTATGTAACGTATTGTGTAGCCATTCACTGAGTTTCCAATTTCTAGTTTTTTCATTTTTAGATGTTTATTTTGGTTCTTTTTCAAGTCTATTTGGTCTGTTTTCATAATCTTTTATTAGATTTATATTCTTTCAGTTGGCCCTTTTTCTTCTCTCTGAACATACTGTTGTTGTTGTTAGGTGCCGTCGAGTCACCTCCAACTCATAGCTACCCTATGCACTGCAGAACAAAACACTGCTAAGTCATGTGCCAGCCTCATGATCTTTGCTATACCTGAGCCCATTGTTGTAGCCACTGTGTCTATGTGCCTGAACATATGTTTAAACGTATGTCTGAATATCTTAGTATGTGTCTGAACGTACTGAAAGCAAACCAAGCTCACTGCTGTGAAGTCAGATCCGACTCATAGGGACCCCTCCTTGGGTTTCCAAGGCTGTATCACTACAGAAGTAGATTGCCCAACCTTCTTTCCAAGGAGTGGCTGGTGGCTTTGAACCACCAGCCTTCTGGTTAGCAGTCAAATACCTTAGGCACTATGCCACCAGAGCTCCCATCTGAATGTACTAAATATATTTATTTTATATTCTTTTACAACTCCAGTATTTATTATCTTTGCATATCTGTATCTATTATTCCTCATTTGTAAGAGGTCTGGTTTTAAAATGTGAGCATTCTTCCAATGGTATGGGAACACTACCACTCTGAGGTACCACCAGCTTAGGATCACTTTTAGTTGAAATTTATGTATTTTTAGACCACACAGATAGTAGAAATTCTGGCTCCAAACACTTGTTAGTATGCTCTGATGGCTAGATATTTTCAAAGGAGAGCTTTTTCCTATCCTTCCCCAGCTCCAGCATAGCCAGAAACAACACAAGCAGGTCTCCTCCTCGTCTGCCTGTCCAAAACAGGTTTTTTTCTTGGACAGTTTTTTTTTTTTTTTCTTTCTCATTTCACCCATTGAGCCTGTCATGCATGGGGGTACAGTTTTGTGAATGGATCTCATATCTGATCTCACAATATTCAGGCCCCAGGCTTTTTATCCTAATATCCACATTAAAAAAGAAAAAAGAAAAAAAAAAAACACACCAAAACTCACTGCTGTCAAGTCAGTCTCAACTCGTAGAGACCCCTCCTTGGGTTTTCAAGGTGGTATCACTACGGAAATAGATTGCCCAAACTTCCTTCTGAGGAGTGGCTGGTGGGTTTGAACCACCAGCTTTCTGGTTGGCAGCTAAGTGCCTTAGGCACTACACTACCAGAGCCTCCATATACAGCCTCTTAACTCGTAAGCTGCAGGCCACTAGGCCACAAAAATACCTCCAGGGAAAAGGACAGTGCCAATGTTTGCCCCTTAGATTCAAACTTTCTTGGCATGTCTGGACATTAAACAATTCTCTTACCATCCATGCCTGAATCGTACAATATGCATACATCCATTGACGTACCCATCAATCAATCATTTATGTATGTGTATTTATTTATATATATGCATATACATACATAAATTTAAAAAAACCCATTGTCAACGAGTCTATTGCTACTCATAGTGACCCCCATTGGGTATCCAAGGCTGTAAATCTTCACAGAAGTGGATTACCTCTTCTTCCTCCTATATATACATAGACATTCATATATATGCTTACATCAATATAAATCTAGCATTTTTACGTGAGTTCATCTAAAAGAAGTTTATCTGACTTTCTATTGCTATACCACCAGAAATACCACCAAAAATACAGGTGTATGCATGTGTGTGAGCAAAGCTTATTGGCTTCTTTGAGGAAATTGTGTTAACTCTTCACAAGGGCTTGCCTAACAGCATGAATGATCTGGGTCTCAGCTGAGCTACTTCACTATCTTATCCCTTCTTCTACTCTATCTTAATACCCTAAAAACACTCTAAGATTGTGACTGAATTTTTGTCATACCAAGTAGCAAGAATCCAGATGATCTTCTCCAGTAGAAATATTAGAAGAGAACCACATGCTTCAATGGATTTCTGGGCTACAGAGTAATGTAATGATTATATAAAAGAAAGCTTGCAAAATACAAACATAAAGTAAAAGCATGAAAAAAAAAGAAAAGGGAAGCAAATGTCAGTAACCTAAAGAAATAGAAATCTCCAAGTCCTGTAGGACACTGGGATGTAGATCATTGATGAATGATTGTTACAGGCAAGACTTTACAAACAAAGTAAGGCCATGTGATGTACAATTAAAGTAAGGAAACATATTCTCTATCTTCTTGTGCCTTATGCTTGATTAATGAACATCTTTCAATTCAATGTCAATTAAAGTAAAATATTATTAGTTTCTTTAATAAAGTCATTGTTTGGGTCATATTTAAGTCTTCATTGCTTACTCTGAATTTCCTTATTGTTAAGCATTGAATTATGTTCTCTTCCAAAAATTAATGTTGTAAACTTTGTTTCTGTAAGTATGATTCTGTTTGGAAAAAGGAATTTTCTTTTTGTTATGTTATTAAAGTCATGTCAGAATCGGGTGGGTCCTAAACCTAATCCTTTCTCAGGTCTATCTTAAAAAAAGAGCAAGATATTCCATTGTATGTATGTATATCATTTTGTTTATTCATTCATCTGTTGATACACATTTGGGTTACTTCCACCTTTTGGCTATTGTGAATAGTGCTGCAATGAACATTAGTGTACAAGTGTCTGTGTTGCTACTTTCAAGTCTCTTGGTGTATTGGTTATCTAGTGCTGCTAAAACAGACATAGCACAAATGTAGATGACTTTAGCAAACGGGTATTTATTCTCTTACAGTTTAGGAAGCTAGAGGTCTGAGTTCAAAGTGTCAGCTCTAGGGGACGGGTGAAAGCCCCTAGATCTTGGGCTTCAGCTTTGCCCCTTATTCCCAGCCCATGGGAGCTAGAGGCGTCTCTTCACTCAGGCAGCCGCTGATTGCTAAGGCTGACAAACTGAAGGTCAACAAGTAAAATGTCACAGTCCCAAGATTGTCAAGCATCATGACAGGCTACTAGTTCAAGTCCGGAAACAGTCCTGAGATTGGCTGAACACAAGGCAGGTCACTCACTGATGACTCAGTCAAATGCAGGATCCAAATGTGCCAAGAAGCTCAGAAACCTTTCTCCAAGTTTCTTCTCATATACTGGAAGCAGACCACACCCCTAAGGCAGCTATTCAGATGGTCACAGTAGATTCCATCATGGAGTTGATTACCAATTTCATCATGGGAAAAAACTACATCTAGCTGCCCAGCCATTCAAAACCAGGCCCAGTCAAGTTGACACATAACCTTAACTACCACACTTGGGTATATACCTAAGAATGGAATTGCTGAGTCACATGGTAACTCTATGTTTAACTTTTTGAGGAAGTGTCAAATGGTTCTGATACATGTTGCTACATGAATGAACCTTGAGAATACTATTCTGGGTAAAATAAGTCAACCATAGGAAGACAAATATATAGTCTCACTCATATGACATGCCTGAAATAGGCAAATGCATAAAGATCAGAATTTAATAGTGTACAATTAAAGTAAGGAAAAGTGTTTTTTATTTTGTTGTGCCATATCCTTGATTAATAAAACATCTTTCAATTCAATGTCAATTAAAGTAAAATAGTAATCGTTTCTTTAATAAAGTCTCGCTCATATCACAAGGAATTTAATAGTGGGACAGGAGGGAAGGGGGAAGGGGAAATAATTGGGAAGCATTGAGTTTCTGTTTATGGTTATGAAAATTTGGCAACAGATGTTGGTGATGGCTGTTCAACATAACTGATATAGTTGTTCTCACTGAATTGTACACACAAAAAAATTTGAACTGACAAATGGGGTATATGTATTTTTACAACAATTAAAACAAAGAAGAACAACAAAATAGACTCAAACACAGACAGAGAGAAAAGGCCATGTGAGGAACTACAACTCAAGGAATGCCAAGGAATGCCTGGGGCTACTGACAAGGAAGGACCCTTCCCTAGAGCTGATGTCCTGATTTGGACATATAGCCTCCAAAACTGTGAGACAGTAAATTTCTGTTGTTCAAAATCACCACTTATATTATTTGTTACAACATCGCTAGAAAACTAAGACATTTTTTGTTTGTTTTTTTATGTTCTAATGTTCACAGTAGGAGCTCTGGTAGCCTAGTGCCTAAGGCACTTGACTGCTAACCAGAAGGCTGG
>NW_006921817.1:933083-947214 GCF_000298275.1 Orycteropus afer afer | reverse complement strand
GACCCCAGGCATGTCAGCATAGAACACTCCATAGGTTTTCAATGGCTGATTTTTCAGAAGCTAACTTCAGGCCTTTCTTCTAAGGCACCTCTGGGTAGATTCAAACCTTTTAGTTAGCAGCTGAGTGGGTTAAATCTTTCTGTCTTAACTTCAAAGGAGTGTTTATTCATTACATTTTAAGTAACCACTTTCTTAAATCTATGTTGTAATGTGCTTGTCTTAGAATGACTTTATTCAGGAGAAATTTACATGTCTTCAAGTGTTATTCAGTATTAGTCTGAAGATTCATTTGTGCTCTTCATCCTATCATATTTCTACAGAAATACTGAAACTGGCTTCTTGGAGAAAAGCAGGGAGCTCCAACTTTTCTGCTGCAGCCTGGTGCTTTTCCAGGGGGCCACTTGGACAGGTCTTAAGATGAGTCTTCATTCTTCTTCATGATGGGCTCATCACTTCAGGTCTCTGAGGAATATACACAACTGGTTTTCCCCCCAGAAAACTCTAGGCATGAGGCAAATTCCTACTGCAGTAAACTGTTTCACTCTGCTATCAAAACAGCTAGTCAGTTAGTTGTGGGCCTTAGACTCCTCAGATCTGAGTCAGATCCATGCCCATGGTGTCTGTCTAGATGCAGGGGAGACATATTTTCTGAGTGGTCCATTGAAAGCCCTTCTCTCTGCTTGAGATGAGAGACAGGCATCGGTGGGGCTCATAACACATTTGCAGCTTTCTCCAAATAAATGATCCTCACAAATACTCTTCAATATCCAACAACCCAACCCTTTATTACCCTTAGTGTAAGTAAATCATCAAATACACTTTATAATTTCCATGCTATCATTAATCTTAAAACTCATAACATGGAATCCATTGTCCTCATGCCTCAGACAAACTAAGACAGAAAGGGTGAGTAAAGCACCGCAGAGATGACAGTGCTCAATAATTGTTAGTCCCATATCTCTTTCCCCTCCATCTGATTCCAGTCCCCCAGTGTGGGAGCTCTGGTGGCATAGTGCCTAAGGCATTTGACTGATACCAGAAGGCTGGCAGTTCAAACCGACCAGCCACTCCTCAGAAGAAAGACTGGGCAATCTGCTTCCGTAGAGATACAGCCTGGGAAACTCAAGGAGAGGTCACTATGAGTCAGGATGGACTGGAAGGCAGTGAGCTTGTTTTGGTTTTTAGTGCGTCTCGAATGATGTGTTGCATTGAATCGATCTGCTGCAAAAGACCTCTTTAAAGTGTTAGAGAGCAAAGACTAAGATGTGCCAGGCCCAAGCCAGTGTTTTCAATTGCCTCATATGTATGTGAAAGCTAGACAATGAATAAGGAAGACTGAAGAAGAATTGATGCCTTTGAATCATTGTGTTGGTGAAGAATATTGAATATACCATGGACTACCAGAAGAACAAACAAAGAAGTCTTGGAAGAAGTACAGCTGGAATGTTCCTTGGAAATGAGGGTAACCAGATTTCATCTCTGGTACTTTGGTCAGGTTATCAGGAGGAATCAGTCCCAGGAGAAGACCATCATGCTTGGAAAAGTAGACGGTCAGTGAAAAAGAGGAATACCTTCAATGAGATGAATTGACACAGTGGTTACAATAATGCGCTCCAACAGAGCAACGATTGTGAGGATTGCACAAGAGCAGGCAGTGTTTAGTTCTGTTGTACATAGGGTTGGTATTAGTGCTAACCAACTTTATGGCACCTAACAAGAAAAACTGTGTGTCAAAGTAGGACCATCAAGCTCTCGGACATAAATTTTATATTTGTAATTTTACTGTAATGAGAATCTGAAGGTGTGATGAACACAACTGATTAATGCATGCAAATTCACAATCTCCTTCTTTCTCCCTTTACATTTTAACTGGCAGAGGAGAAGAGAACAGATTTGAGGGGAGAAGGAGGAGAAAGAGAAAGTAAAGAATAGAGCACCATGTTGTTGTTGTTGTTGTGTTGTTATGTGCCATCGAGTAGGACCCGACTCATAGCAACCCCTCCTTGGGTTTCCGAGGCAGTATCACTACGGAAGTAGATTGCCCCATCTTCCATCTGAGGAGTGGCTGGTGGGTTTGAGCACCATAGCTGTGAGAAAGTTGTGTGGAGGGAGGATGAGAGGAGGGGAGGTGGGAAACTGCTGCTGTGGAGACATTAGGGAGACTGACTGGGAAAGAAGGATTTTAGGATGTCCGTATGCATTTAGACCACTGTACCCTCCTTTTAAGAAAGCTTACAAGAAATACACTGGGAAATATCCTGTCAAAGTAACACAAGGTGTATTTTGGAAACAAATAAAACTCCTTTGAATTCATGGGCTTGAAAAAAATGTGTACATTGTTTTCATTAAAGGAGCAGATAAAGAACTTTCTCATCCTTAAAACAAAAAGTATAAGCTTGTAAAATGTCTTTGATTTCATGTACTTAAATAAGAAAAATAGTACAAAGTATTTCCATGAAAAAAAAAAAAAAGATTTTGGATCTCATGTACATGAATGGTAAAAAATGAATATTATTTCCTTATTCAAAACATGTATTAGGAACTTCGTTGTTCACCTAACACAAAGTACACTTTGGTATTATGGAATCTTCATTAGCTTCACCTACTGCCATAGCAGAATTGGTACATTGTTTTGTCTTGCAGAGAATGTATTGAGAACTTTTTCTTCCTTGAAAGAAAGTGTACTTTGATAAGATGTAAAACTGTTACAAACTCACATACTCAAAATGGAGGAATAGTACTTTCTTTTTACCATGAGAAAATGTATTTGCAAGGTTTTGTATAATTGTAATACAAGGAGTTCTTATGTCACGTGTAAAAGATGCTTTGGATCTCATGCACATGAATGGGAGAAATTTTGCATTGTTTTCTCATTCAGAAAATTCATTGGCAACTTTCCTGTCAAAGTAACACATTAGCGTGTATTTTGGAAACAATTCATGGATGTGAAAGAGAGAATGTGTACATTGTTTTTTGATTCAAAGAATAGATAATGAAATTTGCCATCCTGGAAAGAAAGAGTATAAGTTTATAACATGTAAAATGACTTTGGTTTTATGTACTTGAGTAGGAAAAACAGTACATAGTTTTCCCATTTAAAGAATGTGTTGGGAAGTTTCCCATCCTTGTAATGCAAACTTGGAGAACATGAAAGTCTCTTCTGACTTCATGTACATTTATGGGAAAAACAGTACATGGTTTCCTCACTCAGAGAATGTGTTGGTACTTACCAATCATTGTAACACAAAGTGTACTTTGATAACATTTAAAACATCTTAGATTTCAATCATGTGAATAGGAGAAAGTCTTCTTTAGTTTGTAATTCAGAGAATATTGGGAACCTTTCCATCGCTTAACAAAAAGTACATGTTGAGAATATGTAAAATATCTTTGACTTCAGGTACCTGAACGTAATAAAGTCATCTTTGTTTTATTAAGCAAAAAGAAAAAAAGGAAGAAAGCCTATAAAAAACATCTATATAACTCTTCACGGTTTCTGGAGTAGTCTGTAGTGTAATTTTTCCTCCTTCTTTGTTATTGTGAGAGGACAGGGTGGCATCAAAGGGCAGAGGCAGGCCTCAAGATAGTCCAGTTACCCTCAGGCTACATTACAAGTCATCTGGATAAACATGAGTATTACTACTTGATTAAATTACCTTTGCTGGTCTTTTCAGCCACAAGTCACCTTTAGGTCGGGTAACATATATCCCAATTGACTCAAAACAGTTCTTGTGATTATCTCTTGTCCCAGTGTGATAATAAATTGCACTCTCTTCATTCTCAAAAGTGTCCTGATTTGGACAGCAGATTATATGCTCACTCTTCCTTTAAGTGACAGCCTTTAATTTTATTGCAGTGCTTCCACTGCTTATATTGACTGAAACTATAATGTGTTTTATATTATGAAAAAATAAAAGTCATTAGTTATTTCTATTGACAGAAGAAATTTGCCAAGTTTAAAATAATTTTTATAAAAACAAGAAACCAATAACATTACGACAGTAACACATTTGATCCTCACACTCTGAAGAAATGAGGAGTAATTTAATTAGCCTCTATTGCAGAGGAACCAAGGTTGGTTCTATGCAAATGTAGCCCAAATGTGGCTTTACCTCACCCTCCTGAATCTACTTTAACATCAGAAACCCCAAATTCCTGTTCTACCTAGGCTTCTACACTCAGGCAATTCCCTGCAAAGTCTACTCCCTCACCCTCTCTGTTGTGGTTTCCTAGTGCCACTCTAACAAAGATATCACAAATGGCATGCTTGAACAAACAGGAGTTTGTTCTCTTACAGTTTGGAGGCTTTGAGTCTGGGTTCAAAGTGCCAGGCTTTAGGGGCTGGGTGAAAGCTCCTCAACATTGGTCTTCAACTCTGCCTCCTGCTCCCAGCCCACTGAAGCTGGAGGATTTTCTTCACTCAGACAGCTGCTGGCTGCTGAGGCTGACAAATCCAAGGTCAACAAGTGGAAAGGCACAGTCCCAATGTTATCAAACGACATGGCAGGCCATTGATTCAAGTCCATTGAAAGTCCCAAGGTTGGCAGAATATGGCAGGGTGCTGAACAATGACACAGCTACATGTAGGGTTCAAGCATGCCATAAGCTAGAAACCAATCCCAAAGCTTCTCCTTATATACGGGATGCAGACCACATCCCTAAGGCATCTACTCAGCTGCTCACAGTAGATTCCACCATGGACTTGATTACCAGTCTCATCAGGGGGAATACTACATCCAGCTGCCCAGCCACTCAACCAGGCCCAGCCAAGTTGACACACAACCTTAACTACCACACCCTCCTTCTCAGCCAAAATATTTCTGGGGATTTTCAAGTATTTACATGTGCTAATGAAACAACCTGTCCACATCAGTCCCCCAAGGCATCTGATATAATACATTGTACATTTCTTACTCTATCTTCCCATGTTTCATACCTGTTGCATGCAAAAGAACCTCATTCTTGCTACAGCTGATAGAATCCCAGATAAGGCCCAACGATGTGCAAAGGAGCTTTTGCTTGATGCTCCCAAAGCTGACAATGCTCAGAGAGTTGCAGCAGAGATGGGTTACAAGTAGAACTGCTGCCAAATGTTCTCTATTGACCACAGTTAGTCTTTGGGTCCCACAGCACTGTGCTTGTGCTCAGAAGCTGGCAGTTCTTGTTTCTTAGCCTTTAATCTTTATTCCCCTTGAAGCTCCAACCAAGTGGAGGAGCTAGATAGGATGTAATCTCTATATGATGTAATCCCCATTTGCTTTGTCTCCTCTTTGCCCAACCTCCTTTTGGCCAAAGCAAAGCTCTGGATATATATAGCTACTTGACACAATGGCTGCAACAATGGGCTGAAACATAGAAATGATTATGAGGATGTCACAGGACTGGGCAGTGTTTTACTCTATTGTACATAGGGTTGCTATGAGTCAGAACCAACTCCATGGCATCTAACAACTACATAGATACTTGGTGAGGGAGAAGCAAACTATTAGAAGTATCAAAAATCCAGCCCCATCCTATTCCATAAGAACTTTATAATAATTAAAACTCTTTGAAAGTAGAATGATACACCTGGTTAGGTAATGGTTTGCCCATAATACTGGAGGTATTTAAGTAGTAACTGACTCTAAGTCACTCCTAGTACATTATAGAAGGAATCTCTTCAATGGGTGAGAAATTACAAAGAAAATCTCCCAGGAGGCCTGCAATTTTAGGACTGCTATTGTGAAATTAAGTTACTTACTGTCCTTTGACACACTTAACAAAACAAAGCAAAACCCATTGCCACTGAGCCCATTCTGACATATGGCTCTACAACCAAACCAAACTCACTGCCATCAAGTCAGTTCCAACTCATAGAGACCCCCATTGGGGTTCCAAGGCAGTAAATCTTTACGGAAGTAGATTGCCCCATCTTCCTTCTGTGGAGTGGCTGATGGGTTTGATCTGCAAATCTCCTGGTTAATAGTCAAATGCCTTAGGCACTCTGCCACCAGAGTTCCTTATAATGACCCAATAGTTCAGTGTAAAATTGCCCACAGAGTTCACAAGGCTGTAATCTTTTATGGAAACAGATTGCTACATCTTTCTTTAGCAGAGCAGCTGATGGGTTTGAACTCTTGACCTTTTGGTTAGCAGTTAATGTTTAATCACTTTACCACCATACTTAGAGATATGAAAAAATAACTAGTTCTGTTTCCCCTCTTTCCCATATTCATGGTTCATTGATTAGATTATGTTATTTATAAACTAAAAAAAGAGAAGTTGGGGCAGAGAGCGATTTTTGTTATCAGAAATTATTAAAGGAGAAAGGATGCCTCTCCTAAGCAAAGCTATACCTTTGACTTGCGTGGTTTTTCTTTTTTTCTCACAGTTGACTAATATTTTGGTTCAGGAGTAGAAATTCCTTGTGGACTCTTTAGACTCTTGGCTTACCTAGTTTGACCTGAATATCAAAGGCTTTTACACATTCACTTTATAACAGAGCAAAGTCTGTCTACAGCTGTGCTGTGATGAATGGACCCAGCCTATGCTCTGTGGGATTGTGAGGCAAGGTGCCTGGTATGCAATCACTCAACTGCTGCACCTTTCCCTTCAAGAAGATGCAGTTGTTAAGCATTTTATCACTTCCTTGTTTCCAGGCATGTACTATTATTCATCAGGACAGGATAATTGACAGGATGTATGAGTAATAACCTTTCCCTAACAGCACCTAATCTACCAGCCACTCCTCAGAAGGAAGGTTGGGCAATCTACTTCCATAGTGATACTGCCTCGGAAACCCAAGGAAGGGTCGCTATGAGTCGGTCTGACTCCAAGGCACATAACAACAACAACAACAACATCTAATCTTTTATTTGGTTGCTTTTGCCTTATCCTTAGTATTTCTAACCAGGGCAAAAGGCCTGCTTAGTGAAAGAGCTGACACACTGATGAGGAAATGGAGTCACAACAAAGGCTACTATTTTAATTCTATTTATAGAAAACTTTGGAGACTCAAAGAAAGCCAAGACACTCTGAATAGTTTTCTGAATGCTTACTTACACCCTCAGACATTTAAAAATATAACTTTACATAAGCTGTGCATATGCCAACTACACGTGATAGTCATATCCATTCCTTCCTTTGTAAATGAAGGGGTTGTATACAAAGATCCCTGTGCTATTCTCCACCCAACAATTTGATATGCAAACAAGCATTTATGAACATAAAAATAATTAATTCTAGAAAATGTTGTTATTGTTGTCATGTGCTCTGGAGTCGGACCCAACTCATAGCGACCCCTCCTTGGGTCTCTGAGGTGGTATCTCTATGGAAGTAGACTGCCCAATTTTCCTTCCAAAGAGTGGCTGGTGGGTTTGAACCACCAGCCTTCGGTTAGCAGTCAAATGACTTAGGCACTACGCCACCAGAGCTCCTCTCTCTATCTCTTTTTTTTTTTCTCTCTCTATATAATATGTTGTTGTTGTTGTTATGTGCTGTTGAGTCAGACCCTACTCATAGCGACCCCTTCTTGGGTTTCTGAGACAATATCACTACAGTAGTAGATTGCCCCATCTTCCTTCCGAGGAGTGGCTGGTGGGTTTGAACTGCCAGCCTATATATATATAATATAATATATATATGTATGTTATACATACACACACACACACACATATATATATATACACATACACATATATATATATATATTTGCATTTACTCTACAAAAACAATATAGTCAGATATTAAAATATACATTCACAACACTTCCATAAAGCAAATAAACTGAGAGAATGTCTTTGCTGTGGTG
Source organism: Orycteropus afer afer (assembly GCF_000298275.1). Taxonomy (NCBI): domain Eukaryota; kingdom Metazoa; phylum Chordata; class Mammalia; order Tubulidentata; family Orycteropodidae; genus Orycteropus; species Orycteropus afer. The sequence goes on along the minus strand of NW_006921817.1, from coordinate 939,425 downwards.
GTGCATGGTGACATGAAAATTGCCAACAGACCCATGTCTGGCCAAGTTGCATTCTATTGCTTGATTCTCGTGTACCTTCCTTGTTATATTCCTGTATTCTGCAAGGTGGATTACACCTTAACATAAAGAAAACAAAAATCCTCACACTGGACCAATAAGCAACATCATGATAAATGGGAGAAAATGTTGAAATTGTTAAGCATTCCATTTTACTTGGATTTACAATCAACATCCATGGAAGCAGCAGTCAAGAAATCAAACCATGTGTTGTGTTGGGCAAATCTGCTGCAAAAAACCTCTTTAAAGTGTTATAAGGTGAACATGCCACTTTGAGAACTAAGGTACATCTGACTCAAGCCATGGTATTTTCAATCTTCTCATATGCATGTGAAAGCTGAACAATGAATAAGGAACATTGAAAAATAACTGATGTTTTTAAATTACAGTGTTGGCAAAGAATATTGAACATGCCATGGATTGACAGAAGATTGAAGAAACCTCTCTCTTTTTTTTCTTTTTCAATTTCACTTAATATGTTTAATGAAGCAGTGAAAAAAACTTTTTTGAAATCTTAAACCTTGGGTACATATATTTTTAATATTCTATGTAGAAGAAACCTGTCTTGAAAGAGGTACAACCGGAATGCTCCTTAGAAGTGAGGATGGTGAGACTTCACCTTATGTGCTTTGGATGCATTATCAGAGGGACCAGTCCCTGGAAAAGGACATCATGCTTCATAAAGTACAGGATCAGTGAAAATGAGGAAGACCCTCAACAAGATGGATTGTCTCAGTGGTTGCGACAATTGGCTAAAACATGGCAACAATTGTGAGGATAGCACAGGACTGGGCAGTGTTTTTTTAAATTTTTTATAGGGTAGCTATGAATCAGAACCAACTTGAAGGGACCTAAGAACAAATTCCTAAGGCTGCTTCTCCAGTTTTTTAACTTAATAAACTTCAAAACACTACATTTTGGATTTTTGAGGTTATTTATGTAGTAAGATCCCTGGGTGGTGCAAATGTTTTGCTCTCAGCCATTAACTGACTGGTTAGCAGTTCAAACCCACTCAGCAATAGCACAGAAGGGCCTGGTGATCAGCTTCTACAAAGATTATAGACAAGCAAGCCCTATGCCATGGATTGAATTGTGTCCCCCTAAAATATGTGTCAACTTGACTGGGCCATGATTCTCAGTGGTTTCTAAGTTATGGTAATGATGTAATCATCTCTCATGATGTGATAAACTGATCAACTCTAAGAGGATTAGTGTGGGAAGTAACACCCTTACTCAGGTCATGGTCCTGATTTGTTAAGCATTCCATTTTACTTACATTTGTAAGAAGAGTTTACCTGGGATGTAGCCTGTATCACCTTTTATCTTACACGAGATAAAAGGAGAGAGAAGGGAGTAGAGAAGCAAGGACCTCCTACCACCAAGAAAAAAGAGTTGGGAGCATAATGCTTCCTTGAATTCAGAATTCCTGTGCTGAGAACCTCCTAGACCCAGAAGACTGATGCCAAGACACATGGAGATCTCCAAGGAACATTGGGTCCACAGATACTGAAAGGAGATAAAGACCTTCCTCCAGAGCTGAGGGAGCTCTGATGGCATAGTGCCTAGGGCATTTGACTGCTAACAGAAGGCTGGTGGTCAAACCCACCAGCCACTCCTCAGAAGGAAAGTTGGGGAATCTGCTTCCATAGTGATACCACCTCGGAAACCCAAGGAGGGGTCGGTACAAGTCGGATCCGATGGCTGTGAGTTTGGTTGGTTTTGGTTCCAGAACTGACAGAGAAAGCGTTCCCTTCCAGCTGGAGTCCTGAATTCAGACTTCTAGCCTCCTAAACTATGAGAGAATTTCTGTTTGTTAAAGCCATCGACTTATGCTATTGATAGCCACACTAGATAACTAACTAAGACACTCTATGAAGCAATTCTACTTTGTAATATATGGTGTCACTATGAATCAGAATCAGCTCAAAGGAACGAGGTTGCTTTCGTTTTTTTTGTTTTGTTTTTGTTTTTAATGAGCCCCTTGGAGAAAAACTATTTGAAAGAAAGAGACCTCTGTATCTTTGCTACCATCCATCTCTTTCTTCCTTCCTTTTCTCTACCCTTGCTATCTCTTTAAAACTATTAAAATGATATTATTAGATCTAAAACATGAGCAAAGACCATACTATAGGTCACTATTTATGCAAAAATATTTAATCCTTAGACACCTGGTAGGTCATAGAAACAGTGCTCTGCATTTTTTTCTCCTGTGCCCTCCAAGTGTTTATCATGACTTGGGTTACAGTATAGAGTCACACAAGGAACCCTAGTCTTAGTCTTATAAACCACAGTTCGAATTCCTGTTAAATCTATTATTAGATCTGACAAGTCATTTAGCTTCCAGGGCATTCCTTCCATGCTTACCTATTTTAGATGCAAATATAGACATATATGCATGTCCACACACACACACACACACACACACAGAGGTAAAGATTCACATATATTTGTGTCACTATAACTTTGATTTGCTTCTTTTGGTTTGTTCACTGTAAGTTGACAGATACTTGCACAAAATTTTACACAACTGAAAAGCTTTTTTTTTTTTTTTTTGAGGGTATGGCAATAGAGTTTTTCATTTGGCTTTCAAGTAAACAATCAACATTAGAGAAAGGGAGGTTTATTATATGAATAAATATATGTACATACTTTGCATAGAGGATGTCAGATTTATGCTAACTCTCTTTTGTATAAAGAGATCATCTCTAAATCCCTTGAGTGGCTGTTATGCTAAAGTTTAGAGTCTCTTAATCTTGTATTTGATGCTAAACCAAATAGGCCCTTAGGGAAGAACTGAGAACAAGCCAAACAGTGTAAAATCCTTATTCTGTTAAAGTCGAATAGTATTTATTGAATTAGGTATAACCAGAGTAATTACATGAGGGTTAGTTGAACACTATATTTAAATACATGCCCTCTAAAATTTAGTCATCTAGGTATTTAGACGGTCTAAAGAGATTACAATTTTTTATTTTATTATTTGCCATTCAGGGTATTACTCTTTACGTAAACTAAAATGCCTTTCAGATGAATAGATAAGGCCATGTCTCTAAGACCAAATGAATCATAATCGGGGTGGGAAGGATTTTTTTCAGTAGCAAATCTTGAGCTTAATATCATGACATTTCCTTTTGTATTCTCAAGTCTTGAATTTTCCACATAGAAATAGTCTAATATTGCCCAAATAATGGGAAACAGATAACATTCATGAGTATTTAGCAAAGCTTTAAAGAAACAAAAATGAATATGAATTCCTAAAGTAACACACTAATTTTTAAACACTAACTCTCCTTTGAGTTGATGGTGTGATAACCTAAAATATATTCTTTCTTATCATGCAAGCAATTATTTATGAATATGCTTATTTGCTAAAACACAGATTTGCCTAAAGTGCAAGTCAAAGGAAAGCACTTGAATATTTCTCTATAAGGTTAGTTGAAATTAAAAAAGGAACAAAAAAATCACAGTTACATTTACAATAATCACAATAATCATTCATGTTCATTAGCTCTTATTACAAATTTTTTTTCCAGATTTCCTTGGGATTTGTTCTTACATTTGTTTGTGGGTAGGATTTTTTCTTTCTTTCTATTTTTTTCCCCATTTGTGGCCATCATTCTGCAGGATCTTCAGTAATTACTAGGCCTGTTCAAGGCTTCCAGGTACTGTTACTGTGGTTAGTTGCCATGAATCAGCTTGGAGCTTCAATTCATAACAATTTCAGATATGTTGTTGTTATATGCTGTCGAGTCGGACCCGACTCATAGCAACCCCTCCTTGGGTTTCTGAGGTGACATCACTACGGAAGTAGATTGCCCAACCTTCCTTCTGAGGAGTGGCTGGTGGGTTTGAACCACCAGCCTTCTGGTTAGTAGTCAAGTGCCTTAGGCTCTATGCTACCAATTTCAGATATGTTGTTGTTGTTGTTGTTATGTGCCATTGAGTCGGTGCCGACTCATATGGACCCCTTCTTGGGTTTCCGAGGCAGTATCATAGCAGAGTAAAATCTTGCCTGGCCCTGCACCATCTGCATGGTCACTAATGCATGTATCCATTGTTGTGACTATTGTGTTATTGAGCATTTCCTTCTTTTCACTGATCCTCTATTTCATCAAACAGGATGTCATTTTCGAGGTTGGTCTTTCTTGATGTTGTATCCAAAGTAAGCAAGAAGTTTTGCCATCCTTACTGCTAAAGAACATTCTGGATGTTTCTTCTCAGACTTCCAATACTATGGGAGCATTTGCTCAGCACTACAGCTCCTGTTGGGACAGTCTGCCTCTTCTACATAGCACACTGTATGCACTGGGTGCCAGCCTGCACTCCTCCTGAGCATAGCCATGTGGTTGAGTGCTAGGATCTCTGTCACATACTATTGCCACTCTCCTCCATCCTGCCAGGCTCCATTGCTTCCACGGGCCACTTTCACTCCCAGGCATCCTGGAGCCCCCACAGCAGATACTAACATGCTGAAACTTCAGGGTTGAGGTGTGGGCTGAGTTGCACAATGTTCTATGGAATAGCTGGGGAGAACTCCTGGCTCCCTCTAGTGCTAATGCAAATGCAACACACTGCCATCAAGTCAGACCCAACTCACAGTGACTACTCCTTAGGTTTCCAAAGCGGTTTCACTACAGAAGTAGATTGCCCAACTTTCCTTCCTGTAGTATGCCCCATTAAACTGGTCCAGAAACTACAACTCATACTCAAATGTTTTGTGAAACAAATATTTTCACTTTTATTTAGACTATTATGCTACTTGAACTCTTTTCAAAATAAGGTTCAGGAATGAGTCCGTGAAGCTGGACTGGGAGATAGATTTGAAAACAAATAGTCATCTTTTTCCTGGCTTTCTGTATTTTTGTTCTCATAAGAAGTTTACCTACCTGCCCTTCTTTCACTCTAGGGTCAGTTTTCTGTATATGTATGTTTTTCTTCCCCAGAAGCCACTTTGGTTTTCATATAAATAGGCTATTATTTGTCATGGTCAGGTCCAAGAAGAATGAAGAAATAAGTCTTGGAGGAAGTACAGCCAGAACACTCCTTAGAAGCAAGAATGGAGAGACTTTGTCTCATGTACTTTGGACATGTTATGAGGAGAGACCAGTCCTGGAGACAGACATCATGTTTGGTAAAGTATGATGGGTCAGCAGAAAAGGGGAAGACCATAAATGAGATGGTTTGACACAGTGGCTGCAACAATGGGCTCAAACATACCTGCTATTTTGAGGATGACATAGAACTGGGCAACATTTCATTCTTTTATATATGCGGTTACTGTGAGTTGAGCCAACTCAAGGACACCTAACAACAACAATAATATGATTGAGTCCAACAGTTTGACCGACTTTAGGCATAAGCTGGCATGGCACCAAAGGTAATGCAACTTTCTGTGTCAAGAAGAGCAGAACTGGTTATGCAACAAGATGAGTGGAGAACTTTCTCAAACTCCTTGCAAAGTTTATTTACCATAAACTTACACTTTACCACAAAATACGATAATTGAGGCAGATTATGATTCTTATCCATTGCAAAGGATCATTCCTTCTCTGTGGTTCAGTCCTCCCATGTCTAAAATGGGCATAATCATAGCATTCAATACCTAGGGTTACTGTGAGGCTTAAATGGGTTAATAAATGTTTTGTGCTTAAAAGGGTGCTTATATAGTGACAGTTATTTAAATATTAAGGGAGCTCTGGTAGCATAGTGGCTAAAGCACTGACTGCTAACCAGAAGGCTGGTGGTTCAAACTCACCAGCCATTCCTCAGAAGGAAGATGAGGCAATCTACTTCTGTAGTGATACTGCCTCAGAAACCCAGGGAAGGGTCGCTATGAGTCAGGTCCAACTCTACAGCACATAACAACAACAACATTTAAATATTAAAGGCTTTCTGGTGGCATGGTGGTTAAAACATTCAGCTGCTTGCAAGCTGCCATCTAGATGCAGTGATGGTTCTCTCCTTGTCCAGAGCAAAGAAGAATGAAGAAAACCAAAATTAATGGAAACAATTAGTCCTAGCAACTGGTACACCATCCAATCTGGAGCCCATATGACTATGAGACCAGAAGAACTAGATGGTATCCGGCTATCACTGTCAACCACTTGGAAGGGGATCTATATAGAAGATCCTGGATAGAGAGGGAGAACAATGTGGAACAAAACTCAAAATCATATGGAGAAAAAAAAAAGGGGGGTGGGTACCAGGTTTGCTGGTCTGATAGAGCCTGGTGAAACCACTGAGACTATGGCCCTTAGCTGCCCTTCAGGTCTGGAATTGAACCCA
>NW_006921817.1:929212-932327 GCF_000298275.1 Orycteropus afer afer | reverse complement strand
TTTTTTTTTTTTTCACTTTTTTAAATTTTTGTCTCCCTACTTCCTATGTGCAGATCTTCCTTTGAAACATCCTTCCTGTTTTTTGTTTTACATTTTGGCTAAAATTCCTGACATAGCTAGTGTCTCTTTCAATTTAGTTGGTAATCTCATTCAGTTTTTTCTTTCCCACCTTAGATAAAATGGGAGAGTAGATGGTACTCAAGATCAAATCAAGGACCAGCTGGGAATGAGGCAGGATACAGGGGTAATTGTTGCTAGGTCTAGTTGATTTGGAGTAATAATGACCCCATAGAACAGAGTAGAACTCCCCCATAGGGTTTTCTTAGCTATAGCCTTTACAGAACCAGACTCGTGGAGCTGCTAGGAAGAATCAAATCACCAAACTTTTGGTTAGCAGCTGAGCACTTAATTCTTGTACCACCAGGGAGAAAAAGTATAAATAAATTATTCTGGAAAGGAGAGGAGAGTGGGAGGGAGCTGAGAGGAAAATTTCTAGTGCTCCCTCCTGCCTCCTTCAAGTCCAGGGACTGTGTGAGACCTTCACACTCCGAATGGAGGGAGGGGCAGGAAGTCCCAACCCTGTCCCTTACTCACCATGTTATTGTATAACTTACAGGTTACACCAGGCACCCTCAGCTGCTGCCACTCTCCAAAGCATTATACTTTTCAAATCCTGGGCTTTTGGTCATTCAGTCTTTCTTTCTGGGATGAGCATGTCTTCTCTCACAGAAAACTTACTGAACCTTTTAAGACCCAGTTCAAAGTGTAGAACTAACTATCCTCTTAAAAAACCCTCCTTTTCCAAAAGAGAGATTGCTGAAAAGGAAATAAGGAAATTAATACCATTTACAATTGCTACCAAAAAAGTAAAATACTTGGGAATAAATCTTACTTCAAAAACCAAAACCAAACTCACTGTCATCAAGTAGGATCCAACTCATAGTGACCCCTCCTTTGGTTTCCTGGGGAGTACCTCTATGGAAGTAGATTGCTCAATCTACCTTCCAAGGAGTGGCTGGTGGATTTGAACCACCAACCTTCTGGTTAGCAATCAAATGACCTAGGCACTATGCCAACAGAACTCCTTAAATTTCACTAGGGACACAAAAGGCCTATAAAAAAACAAACAAACAAAAAACTACAAATCACTACTCCAAGAAACCATAAGAGATCTACATAAGTGGAAGAACATACCATGCCTGTGGATAGGAAGACCAAACATTGTGAAAATGTCAATACTACCCAAAGCAATCTATACATTCAATGCAATACCAATCCAGATCCCATCAGCATTCTTTAAGGATATGGAAAACCCAGTCACTAATTTTACATGGAAAGGAAAGAGACTTTGAATAAGCAAAGCATTATTGAAAAGCAGAACAAAGTAGGAGGTCTCACACTGCCAGATCTCAAAACCTACTATATAGCCACAGTAGTCAAAACAGCCTGGTACAATGACAGACACACAAACCAGTGAAACAGAATTGAAAACTGAGAAATAGATCCATGTACCTATGATCATTTGATTTTTGACAAAGGGCTGAAATCCATTAAATGGGAAAGAGATGGTCTCTTTAACAAATGGTTCTGGGAAAACTGGATATCTGTTTGTAGAAAAATGAAACAAGATCCATACCTCACACCATACACAAAAACTAACTCCAGATGGGTAAAAGACTCAAATGTGAAACCTAAAACTATAGAGTTCCTCAAGGAAAAATAGGGCCAAATATAGGGACCCCAATTTGTGGCATAAATAGACTGTCAAGCTAAACCCAAATTGCACAAACAGCAGAAGATGAACTAGAAGAATGGGACCTTCTAAAAATTAAATTTTTGTGTGTTTTCAAAGACTTTTCCAAAAGAATCAAAAGAGAACCTACAGATTGGGAAAAAATATTTGGCAATGACATATCTGACAAGGGACTTAGCTCTAGAAGTTATAGAAAACTCCAACACCTCAACAACAAAAAGACAAATAATCCAATTAAAAAATGGGCAGAAGACATGAATAGACACTTCACCAAGGACAATATACAGGTGGCCAACAAACATAGGAAGAAATGCTCACAATCATTAGCCATTAGAGAGATGCAAATCAAAACAACAATGAGATACCATCTTGCTCCAGCACTAGTAGCCAAGTTCATCAAGACAGAAATAACAAATTCTGGCAAGGATGTGGAGAGATTGGGATTCTCACACATTGCTGGTGGCACTGTAAAATGTTACAACCACTGTGGAAAGAAGTATGGTAAGTCCTTAAAAAGTTGGAATTAGAAATACCATTTGACCCAGCCATGCCATTACTAAGTATATATTGTAAAGAAGTGAGAGCCATGACAAGAACAGACATATGTACACTCATGTTCATTGCAGCACTATTTTTACAATAGCCAAAAGATGGAAACAACCTAGGTGCCCATCAACTGAAGAATGGATAACCAAACTATGATACATACACACAACAGAATATTATGGAACCCTAAAGAATAACCTAGAATCTGCAACACACTGCACAACATGGATGAACTTGGAAGACATTATAGTGAGTGAAATAAGTCAATCACAGAAGGACAAATATTATATTAGTCCATTATTGTAAAAGTGAAGAAATGGTTTATATATGGAAGAAAATTTTCTTTGTTGGTTACCAGGAATGGGAGGGGAGGGGAGGGAACACTGTTAGATAGGTAGAGATAAGTATTGGGTGAAGAGAAGGGCAATGTGCCAAATGTGGGTGATCAACATGGTGGCATTGAGGAAGAGGAAGATATAGAGAGCTACATGGGAGATGCAGACAACAAAGATTAAACCCTTTTGCACATACAGTACTGCATTGTCAGTGAAGGTAAACATGGGTATACGGGTAGATAGATGGGTGAACAGGCTGAACTATCAGGTATGTCTGTGAAGCAGGGATTGTACCCAAGACCATGTATAGGATTGGCAGACAATGATTCTACAAGTGTTTTTGTATGTTCTGTAAGAATTCCCAGGTGTCAGAAGAACTAGATGGTGCCCAGCTACCACTGTCATCCACTTGGAAAGGTTGTACGAGATCCTGCATAGAGAGGGAGAACAATGTGGAACAAAACTCAAAATCATTTGGAGG
>NW_006921817.1:920439-929002 GCF_000298275.1 Orycteropus afer afer | reverse complement strand
TAGTCAATTCCTGGTCACAGCCAGCTACCCATAGGGACCTAGTAGTTGAACCTGGGGAGCAACAAAATGGTTATATTGGTACTAAGAAAATTTGGTGAACTTGATGGGTGAAAACTTGTGCCAAGAGCCTTGCCCTATACCCTAGAGCCTAGAAGAGTGACTAACTTGTTCTCTGTGGGGTAGAAGGCCAATTTGGCTCTTCTGTTTCTTCCCCCCTCTGGTGCAGTTTTGCTGACATCTCCACAGGTCTCCTTTCCTGCCCTCTGACTCACCTGATAGGGAGGGGAGTGTTACCTAGAAGCATTCTACTGGGCTGACCTCAGCAGTCAGTACTGGCCACTGCCCCATCTGTAGAACACTGAGGGAGCTAGCTCAGGCCTACTGCAGGATTCCTGACTGCCCTCTCACACTCTCTGAGAGCAGGAAATTTCCCTGGGAACTTGAAAAACAATACCTTTTCAGAGACCTTGGTAATTTCACACAGAGGGGAGACTCCTGCAGAGCAGCAAGAAACACCCTCATTCAGAGGGACATATTCTTTTTTTTTTTTTAAATTTTATTTTATTTAGATTTGGGTGAAGATTTACAGAGCAAATTCACTCTCGATACAGCAGTTCACATATACTTTGTCTCATGTCATTGACCACAGTTTACCACAATGCAACAGCTCCCCTCCAATTTCCTCCCCAAGGTACCACTCCCCAGTGTCCATCCCTCCATACTCTCCTGCCCCCTAAGCTGTCTCCCTGTGCATAAGGTGCCCTTCCTTCTTCCATGATTGTTCTCTCAAGGGCATGTGTCCACTTGAGGTAAATGTGAGAGGGACATATTCTTGGTCTCAGGCATCTGTTTAGTGAAACAGGCTGCTGAGGGACCCTCCCCTTCATCAGGCTGGGAAGCAAAAAGATGGTCAGACAGAGGATCTTGTAGCTTTGGAAGTATCTCTTCTCTATGTTTCTGGGCCCATGCTGAAAATTTCAGTGTAGATACGAAAACAAAATCTTCTAAGAGACAATAGAAAAGGTTACATTTGTTCAAAAGGGGCTCTGGTGCTACAGTGGCTAAGCTCTCAGCTGCTAACCAAAAGGTGGGCAGTTTGAACCCCCTCGCAGCTCTGGGAAAAGAAGAAGTGAAATCTGCTTCCATAAAGATGAGAGCCTTGGAAACCCTGTGGGTAGTTCTGCCCTGTCCTATAGGATCACTGTGAGTCAGAATTGACTCAAAAGCAATAGGTAAGGTTTGTTCAAAGGACATAATGAAGTCAACTGATTTAGATGAAACTTTGAACAGAAGATCTGAAAATATAGGCCTTTATTTGGTCATTGTGTAACAGTGATATTGTCATTTGAATGTCCTTCCATCTCCTTCATATTTTAAATGTAATCCATGATGATTGCATGACATGTTGTTGTTGTTGCTATGTGCTGTAGAGTCAGACTCAACTCATAGCGACCTCTCCTTGGGTTTCTGAGGTGGTGATATCACTATGGAACATAGTGAAAGTAATTAATGTCACAAAATTTTACACTTAAAAATAACTAAAATAGAAAATCTATGCTATATGCTTTCTATCTCAATAAAATCTCTAAAATAAAATTTAAAATAAAATGGAATCCATGATATCTCATTTCTTTTCCCAAAGGGATGTAAGCACTTAGTAGTGGCTTAATAGTTTTTTTTTTTTTTTTTAAATTACTGGCAAAGTGGAACTGGGAGTGACCTGATAAATGAATGAGGAAGAGCCAAGTGCTGTGTAGAGATTGCTCTCCAGATTTTAATGGCCAGGCTAGGATTTCAGGTTTGAAGTTTCTGCCTGGGACAGTAAGAACATTCAGAAAAGAAATGCACAGCAATCCACTGAGACTGACTCTGACCAGATGGATCAGCTGGGAAATTCCTGTGGATAAGAAAAGTCTCAGGGCAGCATTTTACTCTTCTTCTTTTTTTTAAATTTATTTTTTAAGTGTGATTTGGGTGAAAGTTTATAGAGCAAATTCACTTTCCACATAGCAGTTCACACACATGTTGTCTGATGACATTGACAGTTTACCCCAATGCAACAGCTCCCCTCCCACTTCCTCCCTATAGTTACCTCTTCCCTGTGTCCAACACTCCATGCACTCCTGCCCCCTGAACTGTCTCCCTGTGCATAAATAGCCCTTCTTTCTTCTTTCTACCATGATTGTTCTCTCCAAGGAATGTATCTACCTCAGATAAATGTTCAACTCATATGCCTGTCTTTTGTTTGGCTGGAGGCCACAGGTGTGGGTTCAATTCCAAACCTGAAGGGCAGCTAGGGACCATAGTCTCAGTGGTTCCACCAGGCTCTATCAAACCAACAAACCTGGCCTCCCTTTTTTTTTTTCCAAATGATTTTGAGTTTTGTTCCACATTGTTCTCCTTCTCTATCCAGGATCTCCTACATAGATCCCCCTCCTAGTGGTTGACAGTGGTAGACGGGCACCATCTAGTTCTTCTGGTCTCATAGTTGTATAGGCTGAGAAGCACATCATATACCAGTTGCAAGGACTACTTGTTTCCATGAATCTTTGGTTTCTTCATTCTTCTTTGCTCTAGACAAGGAGAGCTCCATCGTTGCATCTAGATGGCTGCTAGCAAGCTTTTAAGATCCCAGTCGCTACTTGCCAATGTAGGAGGTGGAACAATATTTTGTGTAGTATGTTATGCCAATTGAGCTTGATGTCCTCTAAGACTATGGTCCCGAGCCCACAGATTCAACTATTCAGACCCTCTGGGTTCAGGGCAGCATTTTAAAAGCTTGAAATGTCTTCCAGTGATGGAAAGGAGAAGTTAAGAGAAAGCCAATGAGAGAAAGATAATGTGAGAGAAAAGGAAGGAAGAAAGATCCAATGTAGTATGTTGTTGTTGTTGTTGTTATATGCCATTGAGTCAGACCCGACTCATAGCGACCCCTCCTTGGGTTTCTGAGGCAGTATCACTATGGAAGTAGATTGCCCTATCTTCCTTCCGAGGAGTGGCTGGTGGGTTTGAACCTCCAGCCTTCTGGTTAGCAGTCAAGTGCCTTAACCACTATGCTACCAAAACTCCTAATGTAGTATAGAGGGACTCTTTATTAGGAGAAAAGGAACATTAAGACTCAAGATAGCCTCTCCTAAAGTAAGCCACTTGGTCACCTTGAGACAGCCTAGGCCACTTGCAGAAATATTTTAGTTAAACACAAAGAATCAATAGCTATTTCAAAGGAATAGTGGTGAGAAAGAGAACAAGATAGAGACTCTCCTTTTGTGACCCTGATTGCTGAGAGGATCTTAATCATTTGTATATGTAAATAATTTTAATCATAAGTTAAACAAAATGGCTAAATCAAGTCATTAACAGTTCATTTTGTCCCTCTCATGTGCCCCAAAGCACAAGAAGGCTCACTCAGATGCCACCTCAGACCATTAACCTCCCAGAGAGCTCTGGTCAAAACAAAGGGGCAGTGTCCCATCTCAGCCAGGCTAGAGACACATGCAGTGACGGGAGCCAGGCAGGCTGGGAAGGCCTTGTTCTTTGTGCACAGTCCTCAGTTGGGATTGGAAAATGTTTAAGAATAATTATCATGTCCAGTTGAGTGATGGAGTGAGCCAGTTGGCTAAGGGGACAATCCTCAACATACTGCTAGATGGTCTATATGAAGAATCATGGTGAGTTTGAACTTGTTAGGAAAAGTAAATCCCTGAATTCCAAAGATAAATCTTAAGGTACGATGATAAGATTGCATTAACAATAAAGTCTCTAACATTTGTGAAAGGGCAGAAATCTTAACTGCTAAAAACACAGAAGCAATAATCATTTTATTTTTGAGAGGAAATAGCCTCAGAGAACTGAAAAACTGGAAAAGACATTAGTGATTATTTTCTAACCCATAGATTAATTTTTCTAAAAAAATATTTCAGATGGACGATTATAAGAAAATAAACAAATTTTTAAGTGGTTACAAATAGAGAAGTGGTGCTTTATTTTTAAGTGGCAGGCACATAAAAACTGTAGTTAAAATCAGGCTTTAAGGAACTTCAAATCGTCCCTGTATTTTGGCAATAAACCAGCTCATGGTCTGGAAATCAGCCCTGGACTCTCATAATACTATCTTCCCATTCCTACCACTGGCTGCGTTTCCTGGCTCTCTCTGCCTCACCAACTTCTCTCTACTTCACACAGTTGAGCCCTCACCCCTGAGGAATGCAAGGGAGAGAAGGGAACCACAGTTAAGGGCAATGGTAATATCAAGACTACATCAAAGACCTTTCTTCTCCACACACAGTACCTTCAACCCCAACTGAAAGATTGTACCTATGGTCTTTCAGTATAGGAACTCTGAGGAAAAAGAACAATTTCAAGATGTTGTGGTCGATAATATGAAAGCTCTGCCAGGAGGGCAACTGAGTGCCGGATTTTGTGGCAAAGAATTTGTAATGTGAACCAAGAGATGTAAAAATGTTCATATCATCTTGTTCTTTCCCAAGGGAATTATCACAGATGCCAACAGTGATATATATAAGAAGATGTTTATTGTAAGATATTTACCACAGAAAGAATAAGACCAACTTAAGTGTTCAATAGCTAAAATGTTTAGTTCTTTATATATTCTGTGAAATAATGTTGGAAGAATACCATGAACTATGATAAAATATTTGCAACTTACGTAATAGGGAGTTATGGTGGGGTATTGCCTAAGGCATTTGGCTGTTAACCAGAAGACTGGCAGTTTAAATCCAGCAGCCACCCCTCTGAAGGAATACTAGAAAATCTACTGTAGAGACACCTCCTCAGAAACCCAAGGAGGGGTTGCTATGAGTTGGAACTGACTCCACAGCAGTGAGTGTTTTTTTTTTTTAATACCTAGCCAGTAAGAAATTATTAGTGGAATATAAAGCTAAATAATTTTTTTTTTAAAAAAAAAGATAAAAAGTCTAATAGAAAAATAAACAAAGGAATCCACCCTATCCACTGCTATCGAGCTAATTCTGAATAATAGTGACTCTGTAGGACAAAGCAGAACTGCCCCATTGGGTTTCCAAGGCTGCAAATCTTTATGAAAGCAGACAGCCTTACCTTTCTTCCATGGAGCAGATGGTGGGTTTGAACCACCAACCTTTTGGTTAGCAGTCAAATGTTTTTAACCATTTCGCCACCAGAGCTCCTAAACAAAGGAAAGGAACAGAAAATGCATAAAGACAGGCACAGATGTGGGCAAAAACGTATAGTACAAGAATTGAATTGTAGCACTCATTCACTTCATATTCAGTGGAAAAGAACAATTTAAACCCAATTCAAGCAGAAGGAAGGCAGTAATAAAGATCACAGTAGAAATCAAAGAAATAGAAAATAGAAAAATGATAGCGAAGAATCAATGAAATCAGAAACTGGTTTTTTTAAGAACAAATATAAAATTTATGCACTGTAACCAGATTGAGTAGGAAAAAAAGGCAAAACACATGAATTACTAGTATTAGGAATGAGACAGGAAATAGCACTATAGCTATATATTTAATAAGAAAATATTATTAACAACTTTATGGCAATAAATTCTATAATCTAAATAATAATAATAATAAGAATTCCTTGAAAGACAAAAATTATCACAGTTCACTCAATAGCCCAATAACTATTAAAGAAATTTGACATTTAGTCAAAAACTTCACCACAAAGAAGATTCCAAGTTCAGGTTGCTTCAGTGGTAAATTCTAATAAACATTGAAAGAAGAAATAATAACAATTCTACAGAAACATTTCTAGAAAATTGAAGAGGAGGAATTATTTCCCAAATCATTACTTGAGGCCACCCTTACCTTCATATCAAAAAGAGAAAAATCCATTATAAGAAAATGAAACTGCTAATCAATATTTTTTTAAAAAAGATGCAAAAATGTTTTTCTTTAAATTTAGAAAATCAAATCCAGTAATATGTAAAAAGAGTAATATATCATGACTAAATGGCATTTATTTCAGGATTTAAGTTACTTTAACGTTTAAAATCTGTTAATGTAATTCATCCTATTAACAAACTAAAAAATAAAAACCATATGATCATCTCAATAAACAAAGAAAAAATATTTTAATTAAATTCAGCGTCCATGCTTGTTAATAACTCACAAATTAGGAAGAGTAAGTGACTTAATCACTTTATATTTGGGCATTTACAAAAGACCTACCATCACATCATACTAACAGGGAAGGATTGAATGTGTTTCCTCTAAGATAAGGAACAAGGAAAGAATATTTGCTCTTTGCACTCCTATTAAACATTGTACTGTAGGTTCTAGCCAGTATGATAAACCAAGAAAAAGAAATAAAGCCAAAACGACTAAAAACAATAATAAAAAGAATTATAAGTGTTTTTCTTATTAGATGACATGTTAATTTCTACAGAAAATATGGTGCAATATATTTCAAAAGCTACTAGAATTAATAAGTGAGTTTAGTAATGTTGCAAGACAAAAGATTAACATAAAAAAATGAAATCTTAAAAAATATCATTTACAATGATATAAAACACTTATGGATAAATCTGTCAGAAGATATACCAAGCTTGAAGACTACAAAACATTTTAAAAGACTTAAATAAATGAAAAGACATAGCATGTCATAAGTAAAAACATTCGATATTGTTAAGATGTCAAGTCTCCCCAAATTAATCTACAGACTCATGCAATTCTAAAATCTTAGCAGGTTTTGTTGTTGAGGTTGTTTTCTTTTCTTTTCTTCTTATTTTTTTGTTTCGTTTTGTTTTTAGAAGTTGGCAAGCAGATATTAACATTCATATGAAAAGACAAAGGACCTCGAAAAATTAAAACAAACAAACAAAAACCAAAAAGAACAAATTTTGAGAACTAACTCTACCTAAATCATAAAAATATCTAGAAAAAGCATAGGAATCAGTCTTTGTGGCCTAAGGTTATGCAAAGATTTCTTAAATACACTATCAAAAGCATGATCTATGAGGGGGTAAAAAACATTAAGGAATTGGACCTGACCAAAATTAAAAACTTCTATTGTTAGAAAGATCCTGTTAAGAGAATGAAAAAACAATCCATAGACTTAGAAAAAATATTTAGACATTGTGTATCTGATAAAGGATTTGTATCCACAATATATAAAGAACTATCAATACTTGGTTTGTAAGAAAAACAATCCCCAATAAAGAAATTGGGAAATGACTTGAACTGCCTTTTCACCAAAGAAGGTACGTGGATGGCACATACACACATGAAAAGGTGCTCAACATCATCAACGACATCAATTACAATTTCTGTAATTTGCATTACAGAAATGCAAGTTAAAAACACAATGATATCCTATTACACAGGAGCTCTGGTAGCATAGTGCCTAAGGCACTTGACTGCTAACCAGAAAGTTGGTGGTTCAAACCTACCAGCCACTCCTCGAAAGAAGGTTGGGCAATCTACTTCCGTAGTGATGCCACCTTGGAAACCCAAGGAGGGGTCTCTATGAGTTGGGGCCTACTCAATGGCACATAACAACAACAACATCCTACTATATATGTACATGTTGTTAGGTGCCATCAAGTCATCTCCGACTCATAGTGACCCTATACATATTAGAATGGCTAAAATGAAAAAGACTGGGTATGCTGAGTGATGTAGAACTGGAATTCTCACATACTGTGATGGGAATGTATCATGGTACGATAAATTTTGTAGAACCATACAGCAGTTTCTTGAAAAGTTAAACAAACACCTGCCCTATGATCCAGTCATTACAGTCTTAGATATTGATCCAAGAGAGAAGAAAGCATATGTTCATACAAAGACTTGTACATAAATGTTCTTAGTAGTTTTATTTATCACAGTTTCAAACTGGAAATAACTCAAATACACATCAAAAGATGATGTCTAGACAATGGATATTGCTCAACAATAAGAATGAATTACTCAGACACACACACATACACACACAGATTAAGCTGAAAATACTTAATATGAATGAAATAAACTACAGATAAATGAGTATATATTCTATGACTCTATATATATCAAATTCCAGAAAAATTCCAATTAATGTATATTGCAAACAGAAAGCAGATCAGTGGTTACTTGGGAATGAGGTGGGAGTGAAATGAGTGGAGAGAGGCAGAAGAGAAGAATTACCAAAAGTCACCAGAAAATTTTTGGGAGTGATGAATATGTTCATTATTTTGATCATAGTGATGATTTCATGGGTATATACTTGTCAAAATTGATCAGATTTTACACTTAAATATGTGCAGTTTGTATGTCAATCCTACCTCAAAATAGCTGTTAACAAATAAAACACCTTCCCCACACTTATCCATCTTTGAGAGTTATGATTATCCTTCAAAATTCACCTCCAAGAACACATCTTCTGTGTCCTTTCCTGGTTCCTATATTCTCCACCTCATAAGACAAAATTAACCATTCCCTCCTCTGTACTCTCATTGCATCTTGTTGTTGTTGTTGTTAGGTGCCATCGAGTCGTTTCCGACTCATAGCGACCCCATGCACAGCAGAACGAAACACTGCCCGATCCCGCACCAGCCCCACAATCCCTGCTATACTCG
>NW_006921817.1:918919-920054 GCF_000298275.1 Orycteropus afer afer | reverse complement strand
CCTTCCTTCCGAGGAGTGGCTGGTGGGTTTGAACCGCCAGCCTTCTGGTGAGCAGTCAAGTGCCTTAGGCACTATGCTACCAGAGCTCCTAAAGTGATCCTAAAGTATCCATAGTGATACTGCCTCGAAAACCCGAGGAGGGGTCTCTATGAGTCCGATCCGACTCAATGGCAGTGAGTTTGGTTTGGGTGGGTTTGGTTTGGCTTCTACTTTACCAAGCATGATGTCATTCTCCAGAAACTAGTCCCTGCTGATAACATGTCCAAAGTATGTGAGACGAAGTCTTGCTATTTTCACTTCTAAGGAACATTTCTGTCTTACTTCATCCGAGACAGATCTGTTCATTCTTGTGGTAGTCCATGGCATATTCAGTGTTCTTCACCAAACCATAATTCAAAGGCATGGATTTTCTTTGGGCTTCCTTATTCATTGCCCAGTTTCTCATACATATGAGGCAATTAAATATACCGTGGTTTGGGTCAGGTGGCAAATGAGACTTCAAGGTGACATCTTTCCTTTTTAATACTTTCCTTTTGCAGCAGATTTGCCCAATGCAATATGCCATTTGATTTCTTTCTTTCTTTCGTCCATAAAGGATTTTTTTTTAATTGTGATTATGTTGAAGGTTTACAGAGCAAATTAATTTTCCATACAGCAGTTCATACACATTTTGTTTCATGACATTGATTGCAATCTCCATAATGTAACAACTCTCTTTCCACTTCCTGTGGTCACCTTTTCCCTGTGTCCTTCTTTCCTATGCATTCCTGCCCTCTGAGCTATCTCTCTGCAAATACTGCCCTTCTGATCTCCCATGGTTGATTGTATTATGGAATGTACATACCTTATACAGCTGTCTATTGTTTGGCTGGAAGCCACAGGAATAAGTTCACTTCCAGGGCCAAAGGGTCACTAGAGATAACAGTCTTTGGGGTTTTACCAGTCTCTGTTAGACCCTTAAGCCTGTTCTTATTTTATTATTATTGTTTTTTAATAGTTTTGAGTTTTGTTCCACATTTATCTCCCACTTTATCTAGTATCTCCTATTTTGATCCCTTCCTGAGTGGCACCATCTAGTTCTGGTCTCAGAGTCATGTAGACTGAGGTTTGCATGGTCTACCAGTTCCTTGGACTA
>NW_006921817.1:917943-918573 GCF_000298275.1 Orycteropus afer afer | reverse complement strand
ATATTTTATATATTAAAAAAAAAAAAAAAAGACTAAAAAAAAAAAAAAAAAAAAAAATAATTATCATTGGTCAATGCATTTTTTTTTTTTTTTTTTTGCAGTGTTCCCTTCCCTCCTCTCCCATCCCCGGCAACCAACAAAGAAAGTTTCCCTCCAGACATACACCTTTCCTTGACCCTCCACAACAACGAACTGATACTATGTTTGTCCTTCTGTGATTGGCTTATTTCACTCAGCATAATGTCCTCCAACTTCATCCATATTATGTGGTGTTTTGCAGACTCTACATTATTCTTTAGTGCTGCATAGCATTCCAATATGTGTATATACCATAGTTTGGTCATCCACTCTTCTGCTGATGGGCACGTAGGTTGCTTCCATCTTTTTGCTATTGTAAATAGTGCTGTAATGAACATGAGTGTGCATGTATCTGTTCCTATCCTGGCTGTCACCTCTCTAGGATATGTATACTTGGTAATGTGATTGCTTGGTCAAATGGTATCTCCAATTCCAACTTTCTAAGGAATTTCCATATTGCTTTCCACAGTGGTCATGTCACTTCACAGTCACACAAGCAGTGTATGAGAGTCCCAATCTCTCCACATCCCCACCAGCATTTGTTATTTTCTG
>NW_006921817.1:914131-915386 GCF_000298275.1 Orycteropus afer afer | reverse complement strand
AGGGTTTTGTCTGTGTTTTCCTTGGTCTGTCTTTCAATCCTTTGAAGATACCTGAATATAATTCTTTTGAATTCCTTATCAGGGAGTTCCAATGCTACATCTTCCTCAAGGATGTGTTTTGGGTCTGTATCCTGGTCCCTTGTTTCTCTTGCATTATCTTGCTTCTTTGAGTGGACTGTGATGCTCTGTTGTCTCCAAGGCATTGTGATGTTTTTGTGTTTATATTTAATTGGTGATTATATGTTGGAGTGTCTTGCCCACAATTTTCATTTTCTTTGTTTTGTTTGTATGTTATCTATACAGGCAGGGTACTGTGCAGTTTTCCTCTAGTCACTAGTTGACAGCGCTTATATACTCACCCCCTGTTTCCTTTCCTTTGTCATCCTTGCCAACCCTGGCAAACAGAGCCTGTTCTTAGGTCCTGTTTTTATTCAGAGTTTTCCAGTACTTGGTGCCTAATCCACTCCTGTATAGTTCCTTTCAAAGCTCAGGGTTCCAGGATTATATTCTGTATCTCTGTCCATTAGTTTTTCTTTTCTTTGTTGAAGAGGGTCTGTGTTGCTTGTATGCCTATTCTTCCATCTTAGGAGAAGTCTCCATTGGATATTCTTAAAGCACATACAAATACATATGTAGAAATACCATCTGCCAAACATATATAAAGGAGCTCTGGTGGCATAGTGCCTAAGGCATTTGACTACTAACCAGAAGGCTGGCAGTTCTAACCCACCAGCCACTCCTCAGAAGGAAGATTGGGCAATCTACTTCCATAGTCATACTGCCTTGCAAACCCAAGGAGGGGTTGCTTTAATCGGATATGACTCTGCAGCAGAGTTTGGTTTTGGTTTCAAAACTTATATACAGTCCTGAGTATATTCCCTTTGGCCTAGACATACCTGCTCATTTAGCCTCTCTACCTATGCTTCCACTTGTAGATTAATGTTTGCTGTTACTGACAATGCAATATTGATTTGACTTCTTGATTGCTGATTCCATGGGCAATGATTGTGGATCCATGCAAAATGAAAACCTTGACAACTTCAATCTTTTCTCAATTTATCATGATGCTGCTTATTGGTCCAGTTGTGAGGATTTTTGTTTTCTATATGTTGAGCTCTGGTAGCATAGTGCCTAAGGCACTTGACTGCTAACCAGAAGGCTGGAGGTTCAAACTCACCAGCCACTCCTCAGAAGGAAGGTTGGGCAATCTACTTCCGTAGTGATACTGCCTCGGAAACCCAAGGAGGGGTCGCTA
>NW_006921817.1:905872-908906 GCF_000298275.1 Orycteropus afer afer | reverse complement strand
GTTTCCGAGGCAGTATCACTACGGAAGTAGGATTGCCCAACCTTCTTTCCGAGGAGTGGCCAGTGGGTTTGAACTGCCAGCCTTCTGGTTAGCAGTCAAGTGCTTTAGCCACTATGCTACCAGACTATGGCTGAGGAAATTGCTTGGGGCTCTGGACATCAAACAGTAATCACATTACAGCTCACTGATTGAAGGAGAAAAAATATGACTTCTAACCAGAAATACAGCCAGAATGCTCCCTGAAAGTGAGAATGGCCAGACTGTGTCTCACCTACTTTGGTCATGTTGTCAGAAAGGGACCATTCCCTGGCAAAGGATATCATGCTTGGTAAAGTAGAGGGTCAATGAAAAAGGGGAAGGCCGTCAACAAGATGGATTGACTCAATGTCTGCAGTGAAGTGTTCAGGTATAGCAAGGATTGTGGGGCTTGCACAGGACCTGGCATTATTTCACTCTGTTGTGCATAGGGTTGCTAAGAGATGGAGCAGACTTGACAGCACCTAACAATAACAACGACAACCAGGACCTGACCAATCACATATTTCATTTACTTTTTAATGCAGACACAATTCCTGAGGAGATCTATTGATGTAAGAACAAGTTAAATAGGAATATTTACATATTTCTACCTCTTACGTGTTATTTTTAAAAGTGAAATTTCAGCATCAGTACTGGAGACTACTGGCTTAGCTAGAAGCCTAAAAAGAGGTATTATGACCTCTCTGCCATGCCTAGTAGGTCTGTAAACTTTGGAAGACCTTCAGCCCTTTATTGTCTTAACTTCCTCTGACCTTTGTGGATGATGGGAGCTGGGGAAAGGCATTGCAACCATCAGTGCTCCCTAGTGCAGCAGAAAGAGTGCATCACAGTCAGCCATCAGCTCTGGAAATGGAGAATATTATCATTGTAGGCCAAAAAAAAAAAACCACATCCCCATCTGGGAGGCCCACTGGGTGACAAGCAGCTTTTTGATCTAGACATGTCTCCCCCAGAGAGCTGTTTATTTGGAGGCTGGTGGTAGGGGAAGGAGGTTGTCCGCCAAGATGCTGTGCTATCAAATTCTTACTTCCTGCAATGTGATCCTCATGAGTTTGGGCAGAAGTGATTACCCTGGCACTTTAAAAGGAGAGTTGCTTCTGAAACCAGATTGTTTCTGGCACAGCCCTGACATGGCTGATGAAATAATCTGCTTGGGGTTTAGCTCACTTTCACAGACCTTTCTCCCCAGAAATGGGAGAGATACTGCAGAGAACTGAACTCTGCCAACTGCAGCTGTCTGGGACACCTGGGAAGATTCATGAAGTCTAAAGATTCTTTATCCCATAGAGACTTTGAGAAATTCTTTCAGAAAACTTAATTCCTGCTGCAAAAACAACATTGGCAGCACCTCAGAAGAAGGTACCCTTTAGCTATTTCCAAGAAGTAGAAATAATTTAAAGCTGATCTAAATTTGAAGAAACCCAAAGGGCATAGCTCTACATAAATAGAATTTTTTGCTCAGATAACTGTGATGGTATTCTATTTAAATCACTGGCAAATATTAAACAGTCTTTAAACGATGTACAGTCATGGGATCAGGTGGTAAAATTTCATTTTGAATTTAACCTAAGCACTGAAGAAAACTAGCCTCCTATATTAAGAGTCAGATGAGATTTTTCTTTGGCAAGTAACTTTGCAAATGTTTTTCTGTAAAGCAGAAAACGGCTGCGGTCGAGCCAATTCTTACTCATGGCAACTCCATGAGTGTCAGAGTAGAATCATGCTCTGTAAGATTTTGAATGGCTGATTTTTCAGAAGTAGATTGTCAGTCCTTTTGAGCTGCCCCTGGGTGGATTCAAACCTCCAGCCTTTCAGTTAGCAGCTGAGTGGTTAAACTTTTGTATCACCCGGGAATTCTGTGCTGCCTGTAGATCTGCTAAAATAGTCTGGCAGCATGCTTTTCAGCACCATGTCTCACAATTCTGAATCCCACTTAAAAGGACTCATTTGGCAGTAGTATTAGAATGGTATCATTATAAACCTGAAGTGTCCCCTTTACGGTGGTATCTTAATAACACTTGGACTCAACCTTGTGAAGAAATCTCAAAATACAGAATGAAAAATAAGCAGCCTCAGAAACTTGAAGACTCTTGCTCCCTTTCTCCCCAGGTACCCTCAGTTTGGTACAGTAGATGAAATCTAATGTTTTATAGTAGTATGGCAAAGAAACTGCCCTGCCCTCTCTGCCCAACTGTACTGCTTGATATTGGGCACCAGGCTGACAAGGCTGAGGGAGAGAGACAGCTCAGGAAGGTGATGGTGGAGGCTCAGCAGTTTGAATGCACCACACAAGGCTGGGGGCAGGGTGCAGGGGTGCGAGTCAGAAACATAATTGAATGCAGGGCCTGGTGGGAGTTGACCTAGGTAGGTATCTTTGACACATTCCATATGATAGGTCCCATGACACCTCAGAGCAAGGGGGGCCAGCAGCTTGGGCAGAGCACTGGCCTGAGTTGAGCAGATGATCCAAGAGATAATGTCCTCCTTCCAGGGTATCAGCAAGGCATCATCACTGGGAACACAGTGAGGATATTACGAGTGATAATTGTTCAAATAAAATTTGTATGCATCTGTTAGGGAATAAAAAAACAAACCCATTGCTCTCAAGTCAATTCCTACTTATAGAGATCCTATAGGACAGAATAGAACTGCCTCATAGGGTTTCCAAGGTTGTAAACTTTATGGAAGCAAAGTGTCTCATCTTTCTTCTGCACAGTGGCTGGTGGATTTGAACCATCAATCTTTCAGTTAGCAGCTGAGTGCTTAACCATTGTGCTGCCAAGGGTCTTTGCTTGTGCATCTGTTACTACCTCCTTAATCACGATGTTTTTCAGAGAGACAGATATTGTTTGCTTGACTTGCCTATGAAAATATCAAATGTTCCTTTAAATTTAGTTTCTTTGATGTTAAAAATGGAGCACTATGTGGTCACTAGGAGCACTGGTAGCGTAGTGCGTAAGGCACTTGACTGCTAACCAGAAGGCTGGCGGTTCAA
>NW_006921817.1:900944-905772 GCF_000298275.1 Orycteropus afer afer | reverse complement strand
CCACTCCTCAGAAGGAAGGTTGGGCAATCTACTTCCGTAGTGATACTGCCTCGGAAACCCAAGGAGGGGTCGCTATGAGTCGGGGCTGACCCGATGGCAAATAACAACAACAACAATATGTTGAGCAAAGAAGACTTTAGTGTTCGATCTTCATCAGTAAATGTGCGAGTCCTCTTTGCTTTCACAAAGCAAGATCGTGTCATCTGCATATCACATGTTGTGAATGAGTCTTCCTCCCATCCTGATGCTGCATTATTCAAATAGTGCAGGTTTTTGGATTATTTTCTCAGCTTACAGATTGAATAAGAAACATGGTGAAAAGATCCAACCCTGACACATACTTTTCCTGCTTTTAAACCACACAGTACCACTTTGTTCTGATGGAATGATTGCATAATGGTCTATGTATAGCTCCCTCATTAGCAGAATTAAGTGTTCTGGATTTTCCATTCTTTTCAGTGTTATCCATAATTTTCATGACCCTTACAGTTGAATGTGTCTGCATAGACAATGAAAGACAGGTAAACATATTTCTGGAATTATCTGCACTCAGCTAAGATACATCTAATGTCAGCAATGATATCTCTCATTCCACACCCTCTTCTGAATCCACTTGAATTTCTGGCAGTCCCCTGTCAACATACTGCTGCAACTGTTTTGAATTATCTTCAGCAAAATTTTACTTGGATATGAGATCTATGATATTGTTGGATAATTTCTACATTCTGTTGGATAATCTTTCTTTGGGATGGGTACAAATATGAATCTCTTCCAGTCAGTTGGACAGTTAACTGTCTTCCAAATTTCTTGGCATAGATGAGTGTGACTTTTAGTGTTGCATTTGCTTCTTGAAACATCTTAATTGATATTCCATTGATTTTTGGAGACTTTTATTTATGTATTTTTTTGCCAGTGCCCTCAGTGTAGCTTGGACTTCCTCCTTCAGTACCATCAGTTCTTGATCATATGCTACTGCCTGCAATGTTTGAACATTGATCAATTCTTTTTAGTACTCCCCCCCCCAAAAAAAAAGGCTCACTGTGATTGAGTCTGTTCTGGCTCATAGCAACTCCCTTTGCGTTTCCGAGGTGGTAAATCTTTATGGAAGTAGATTGCCCAGTATTCCTTTCACAGAGTGGCTGGTGGGTTTGAACCACCAACCTTCTGGTTAGCAGTCAATCAGTCAATGCTGTAGGCACTACACTACACCACCAGAAGCTTGAATTATTTCTTCAGTTCTTTCAGCTTGAGAAACATCAAGTGTATCCTTCCCTTTTGGTTTTTTAATTCCAGGTCTTTGCACATTACATTATAATATTTTACTTTTTTTTCTCAAGCCACACTTTGAAATCTTCTGTCCTGCTCTTTGTTTCATCGTTTCTTCCATTCATTTTAGCTACTCTACATTCAAGAGCATGTTTTAAAGTGTCTTCTAATATTCATTTTGGTCATTTCTCCATTATGATTCATATTTATGTTGTTCTAATAATGTCCTTAGCTACACTGTGACACTGTGTACATTTCCATTGACTTTCCAGGGAACATTAGGATGCTTAGACATGTTTATGATAAAAATAACAAGTTAAAGATTATGCGTCCAGCAGCTTGAGCTCTTAAGCCTAAAGATACTACAAAATTCTAACAAATAAATAATAAAAAAATACATACATGTTTTATAACTAAAGCAACTCATCAAGACATAAATTAGCAATGCCTGGCAGGAAGTTGAGGGAACCATGCAGTTTAACTAGCGTAACAGTAAAAGGGAAGCTGGGAATAAAAAGAATTTGTCTTGGATCTGTTTTTTGTGTGATTATCTTTAAAAAATAGAAGTCTCCTTTTCAGATTGCTTTATACAATTAAAATATTAATTAAACATTCAAGAAGTTTTGAAACACTTCATTATCCGAATTGAGCTCAGTCTAAAAGTTAGAGAGACTGCATCAGGCTCCCAATCACAGTCCAGGACATCGAAAAGGAATATTTTAAATCCGAGCTCACTTCTTTTTCTTCATTAAACTAAAGCTTTGAGTGACCTTAGAAACACCAGTTAACATACTCTCTCTCTCAGTTATGTCAACAAATGATCTAAAGAGCAAAAAGTTGAAAAACAAAAGTAGACTAATCTGCCTCTCCACAGGCAAGTCAACCTCTTGGACCTCAGTTCCTTTACCTTTTAAATGTGGACAGTGTAGGACTTGCCCTGTCAAACTCAACATGAAAATGCTTTGAAAGCTTAAAGTATAATCCAGTATTTCCACTTCTAACTGTATATTCAGGAGCCCTGGTGGAGTAGTGCCTAAGGCATTTGACTGCTAACCAGAAGGTTGATAGTTCAAGCCCACCAGCCACTCCTCAGAAGGTAGTTTGGGCAATCTACTTCTGTAGTGATATTGCCTTGGAAACCAAGGGGGGTCTCTATGAGTTGGATCTGGCTTGACAGCAGAGAGTTTGGTTTTTGTTTTTAGTGGTGTTTATTCAAGAGAATTGAAACTATATCCACAAAAACACTTGTACAGTAATGCTGACAGTAGCACTGCTCATGACAGCCTAAAAGTAGAAATAACCCACATGTGCATTAATTAATGAATGGATAAATAAAATGTGGTTTATCTGTACAGTGGGATATTGCTTGGAAATAAAAAGAAATGAACATCCAGACATGTACAATATGGATGAACCTTAAAAACATTATACTAAGTGAAAGAAACCGGTCATAAAAGACCATATATTACATGATTTCATTTATGTGAAATATCCAGAACAGGTACATCCATAGAAGCAGAAGGCAGATTCAGGATTAGCTGAGGCTGGGAGGTAGGGGCAATTCAGAGATGACAGCTAAGGGATATGAGTTTCTTGCTGGGGTAATGAAAATATTCTAAAATTTATCATGCTGATGGATACACAACTCTGAGTATATATTAAAAGTCATCAAGTTCTACTTCTTTAAATGGGTAAAGTGTTTGACATGTGAATTATATCTCAGTAAAGCTTTTAAAAAAAAGCTTTAAAAATATAACTTTTAAATTTAAAAATATAAATTACACTGTTAAAAATATGATTACACTGAATACCTAAATTGAGAATTATACCTAATAATTGAGTACTATGCTTAAGGACTGGTGACCTAGAGATGTAAAAGATAGAGAGCAGTGTTTAGAAATCAGTTGAGGATCTTGTTAAAATGCAGGCAAGGTATCAGCAGGTCCTGGATGTGACCTGAGATTCTGCATTTTCTCAAGTGATATTGATTGCTGCCTTATGGATCACATTTGAAGAATGTCAAGGATGTAAAGGATAAAGTCTTTTTCTTTGAAAAATTTGAACAAAAATTGGGGAGAAGATGTACCCAAAAATATTGGTTAAAGGGGAAGATGTATTTGAGAAGGGAGATGTGTGTGCAAATTAAGTGCTATACAATTTTGGGAGGAATACACAAGTTATATCACTTAGAACTCTCAAAGGAAGTGACTATAACTCTTTTCAAGACCTGGTTCAGTACTAACTTACTTACAATCATTTCCTGACCATTACTACCCTAAGCTGCAAGCCCTTGTTTTTCTTCTAACTGAGATCCCTTGTTTTTCTTCTATCTATTCTCAGGTGCAAAACTTACAGAACATGGTCATGACTTTGTTCTCTAGATTTTTCCCATATGGCTATCCTGCCACTTACTAAGGATGCTAGGCAGGCTGTTCACAACTGAGATTGAGTGGGATTAGAGATATTTAATTATATGTGCCAACTTGGTTAGGTTACAATGCCCAGTTGTTTGATCAAACCCTAGTCTAGCTCATGTTATGAACTAGTTAAAAAACAAAACAAAACAAAAAAACAAACAACTCCAAACTCACTGCTGTTGAGTTGGTTCTGACTCATAGCAACCCCTCCTTGGGTTTCCAAGGCAGTATCTCTAGGGATATAGATTGCCCAATCTTCCTTCTGAGGAGTGGCTGGTGGGTTTGAACCACCAGCCTTCTGGTTACCAGCCAAATGCCTTAGGCACTATGCCACCAAATCTCCTATAATATAGTTACACATGATTAAATCAATTGGCTAAGTAAAGCAGAGTATTCTCTGTTTTGGATTGATTTATGTACCCCCAAAATATGTTGTGAATCCTAACCTCTATGCCTATGGTTATAATCCCATTTAGGAATGGATTATTTTTGTTATGTTAATGAGGCAGGATGAGCATAGGGTGTATCTTGAGTCAATTTCTTTGACTTATGAAAGACATTAGACAAGTGAGCAGAGAGAGTTGCAGTAAGATAGATGCAAAGACACATGGGAATCTCCAAGAAACCAGAAAGCAGAAGATGAAGAAACAAGGAAGGACATTTCTCCAGAGCTAAGAGAAAAGGAAAATCTTCCTCTAGACCTGGCACAATCAATTTGGACTTAGAGCCTCCTAAAGTGTGAGAAAACAAAATTCTGTTTTTTGAAGGCATTCACTTGTGAAATTTCTGTTACAGCAGCAGTAGATAACTAAGAAGGTGCGCTGGTAGCATAGTGCTTAAGGCACTCGATTGCTAACCAGAAGCCTGGCGGTTCAAACCCACCAGCCACTCTTTGGAAGGAACATTAGGCAAACTACTTCCACAGTGATACTGCCTCAGAAACCCAAAGAGGGGTCGCTATGAGCAAGGCCCACTCCATTGCACATAACAACAACAACAGATAACTAAGAAACCCTCTATAAGGTGAGTTGTTGTTGTTGTTAAGTGTCGTCGAGTCATTTATGACTCATAGCGACCCCATGCACAGCAGAACGAAACACTGCCCGATCCCGCGCCAGCCCCACAATCCCTGCTATACTTGAGCC
>NW_006921817.1:892319-895134 GCF_000298275.1 Orycteropus afer afer | reverse complement strand
GACTGCTAACCAGAAGGCTGGCGGTTCAAACCCACCAGCCACTCCTCGGAAGGAAGGTTGGGCAATCTACTTCTGTAGTGATACTGCCTCAGAAATCCAAGGAGGGGTGGCTATGAGTTGGGTCCAGCTTGATGGCACACAACAACAACAATGTTGTCACTGGGAGTCCCAAGGTAGTTAATAGTTAACATCCTCATATCCTAACCAAAAGTTTAGACGTCTGAGTCCACTGAGAGGCACTTCAGAAGAAAAGTCTAGTGATCCATTTCCAAAAAATAAACCATTGAAAACCCGATGGAGCACAGTTTGAACTGACATACACAGGGTCACCATGAGTCACAGTTGACTCAATGGTAACTGGTTTTAACTGGTTTGTGCAGTTACCATTGTTGCCACTGGACATAGGAAAAAATAAATAAAAGCTTTTGTGTAAAAGATGAGGCATTGTGAATCCCTGTATGATGACAAGTGGACTGTTCTTCACAAACAATGGGCATGGATGTGCTGTTGTAGAGAGTACATCGGATCTGAATGCACTCTTGCTTTGAGTCTGTGTTCTACCACTTACCAGTCTCATAGGAACTCTCTGGCAAGTTACTTAGTCTGTCTGAGTCTCATTATGTTCCTCTTTATGTAGGGATGTTGTACTTCAATGGAGGATAGTTGTGAGGTACAGTATGCAAAAGTACACTGTCAACTGTAAAACCCTATATGATTTGTGGGACATTATTTTTCATAAGCAGTGGTCATAGTCATCAACTGTGCCTCATCAGAATGTTATCAATATATTCATTGAATGCCATAATGTTATCAATTGTACAAGACAAGGGACTAAAGAATGGGAAAACAAAGTGATGTTGGACATAATCACTGCCTTTAAAAGGCCTAACTATCTAGGTCAGGAAAAAGAATATACTTATAATAAGGTAAGAAACCTGCTTTCCAGGCCACAAATGAGTGAACAAGTGAGTCCAGAGGAAGAAGAGACACTAGCTTTTATGAGCAGAGTAGGACGTGAGCTAAAAGTGAAAGGACAGCCAGCACATCAGTAAACACCTGGTCATGCATAGTACAATGGTGCTCAGGAGAGAACAGGAGGCGGGCACTTAGATACCAAAAACCAGTCACTGTTGATTTGATTCTGACTCATGGAGACCCCATCTGTGCTAGAGAAGAACTGTGCTCCATAGAGTTTTTAATGGTTGAGCATTTGGAAGGGGGTTGCCTCATTTCTCCAGAGGTAACTTTGGGTAGACTGTAACCTGTAATTTTCTGATTAGCAGTCGAGTCTGTTAACCATTGTACCACCCAGAAACTCCACTGCATACTAGTCCTTGATTTATGCTTCACCTCTCAATTCATCTTTTCAGAATTTAATTTTCTCTTAAAATGTACATTACTCATTGTGATCCCCACAAATATCAATGAAATGCTATAAGAAGGTAAAATATTTCAAATTCTGGGACTTTAAGTCTTTTAGAAGAGAGAAGTTAGGTAAACAGAGAGACTATCATTATGTCATTCATAGTTTTCCAAAATTTTCTTTAGACATCAAACTAAAAACTTAGCATTCATATAACCCAGGCAGACTATAAATAATATTGTTGTTGTTATGTGCTTTCAAGTCAGTTCCAACTCATGGTGACCTTATGCAAAACAGAAAGGAACACTTTACTGTCCTGCACCATCCTCACAATCTTGCTGTTTGAGACAATTGTTGCAGCCACTGTGTCAGTCCATCTTGTTGAGGGTCTTCTTTGTTTTCACTGACCTTCTACTTTACCATGATGATATCCTTCTCCAGGGATTACTTCCTCCTGATAACATAACCAAAGTACAGAGGTGAAATCTCACCATCCTCACTTGTAAGGATCATTTTGGCTTTACTTCATCGGAGACAGATTTATTCATTCTTCTGGCAGTCCATGCAGCACTGTCCCTAGGGTTGGTGTCACTCAGTGAGTAACTAATTGTGTGACTCCCTCATGAATCTCTTCCCATACCAGAATATACAGAATTCTTTGTTCTTAGTTGCTATGTGCCATCTAGTCATTTCTGACTCATAGCAACCTTATGTACAACAGAACAAAACTGCCTGGTCCTGTACAAGCTGCGCAATCCCTACAATACCTGAACCCATCACTTTATCCACCATGTCAATCTGTCTTGTTGAGGAATTCCCCCTCTATCTTCCACTTTACCAATCATGACATCCTTCTCCAGAGAATCATCCCTTCTGACAACATGACCAAAGTAGGTGAGATGAAGTCTGGCCTTTGTTCCTTCCAAGGAGCATTCTGGCTGTACTTCTTCTAGGACAGATTTGTTAGTTCTTTTAGCAGTCCATGGTACTTTGCCAACACCACAACTCAAAAGCATCAACCCTACTTCAGTCTTCCTTATTCATTGTCCAGTTCTCATAGGTATATGAGGCGATTGAAAATACCATGGCTTGTGTCAGGTGCATCTTAGTCTTCAAGAAGATAGCTTTGTTCTTCAGCACATGAAAGAGGTCCTTTGCAGGTGATTTTCCTAGTGCTATATGTTGTCTAGAGGAGTCAGCTACAGGGATACAGGTGAGGAGAGGGAACCCAGGTGGGAAGGTGGGAAAGCAGGGAGAGGACAGAAAAGGTCAAGGGCACTGGAACAGATTGAGGAGTCAGTTGCAGGGATCCAGGTAAGGGTGGTTGGAGAGGTATCCAACAGCTAAGGGAGACAAACTTGTCTGTTAGTTTGTCCTACTGTGGTGACGTGTTGCTGTAAGTCTTGAGGCTGTGCCACTGGTATTTCAAACCCAGTGAGGTTCACATGATGC
>NW_006921817.1:870820-873541 GCF_000298275.1 Orycteropus afer afer | reverse complement strand
TGTTGTCTCTGAGGCATTGTGACGTTTTTGTGTTTATATTTAATTGGTGATTGTATGTTGGAGTGACTTGCCCATGATTTTTGTTTTCTTTGTATGCTATCTATACAAGCAGGGTACTATGCTCCTCTCTTCTCTAGTTGAAAGCACTTTTACACTCACCACCTGTCTCCTTTCCTGTTGTCAGCCTCTCATATATCCCTGCTGACCTTGGCAAACAGAGTTCCTTCTTAGGTCCCTGGAATCAAAATGAGAATGCTATTACTTTAAAATCCAAAATGGTTGCCACTTGTAGAGATTCAAAATGGCTGAGCCCCTGGTCACTTTTAATATAAAAAATGGCCACCACTTGTAAACATTCAAAATGGCTGTAGCCTCATTCACTTCAAATATCCAAAATGGCCACTGCTTTAAATATTCAAAATGGCTGTACCCTCAGCCACTTTAAATGTCCAAAATGGCCACCACTTGTAAACATTCAAAATGGCTATGCTCTCAGTCACTTTAAATACCCCAAATGGCTGCCACATGTAAACAATCAAAATGGCTGCATGGCAGAAAGTAAATGGCTCAGGTTGTCTCCCTCCTTCCTAGTTATAGGCCACCAGTGCAGTTGTCCCTGCAGCCCTTGGTGACTAGGGTTGATCTTTAGGTCAATTCTCAGGTCCCAACACCACTTGGAAATATTCAGGCTGTTGATCCCATCAGAGTAGCTGATAGTCCGCAGCTCCAACTGTCTCTGTACTCACTGTTTTCATTCAGGTTTTTCCACTAGTTGGTGTCTAATCGACTTTTGTATAGTTCCTTTCAAAGCTCGTACTCCAGGATTATATTCTGTTTCTTGGTCAATTGGTTTTTCTTTTCTTTGTTGAAGAGGGTGTGTGTCACTTGTCTGCCTATTTCTCCATCTTACCGAATTACTCCATTTCATTTTTGACAACTTTCAATTTTTCTAGATTTATACTTTGTAGATTCCATGTTCCGATTATTAATGGGTATTTGCAGCTGTTTCTCCTCAATTTGAGTCGTGCCATGTCAGCAAATGGAGGTCCTGAAAGTTTTACTTTATCCCTATCATTAAGATTGGTTCTACCCTGAGGAGGCAGCTCTTTCCCTATTAGTTCTACTGTTATTCAAATTTACACACCAACCACCAAAACCAAAGATGAGGAAATTGAAGATGTTCACCAACTTCTGCAGTCTGAAATTGACCAAATATGCACTCAAGATGTATTGATTATTACTGGTGATTGGAAAGCAAGAAGAATCACTGGTAGTTTGAAAATATGTCCTTGATGATAGAAATGATGCTGGAGAGTGTATGATAGAATTTTGCAAAACCAATGACTTATCCACTGCAAATACCTGTTTATTTATGAAACAACATAAATTGTCACTATACATGTGGATCTCACCAGAGGGAATACATAAATATCAAACAGACTACATCTGTGGAAAGAGGTGATGAAGAAGCCCAATATAATCAGTCAAAAAAAGACCAGGTTCTGACTGTGGAACAGACCATCAATTGCTCATATTCAAGTTCAAATTGAAGCTGAAGAAAACTGAAATAAGTCCAGGACTGCCAAAATATGACCTTAATTATATACCACCTGAATTTAGAGATCATCTAAAGAATAGATTTGATGCATTGAACACCAAGGACCGAAAACCAGAAGAATTGTGGGATGGCATCAAGAACATCATACATGAAGAAAGCAAAAGATCATGAAAAAGACAGGAAAGAAAGGAAAGACCAAAATAGATGTCAGAAGAGACTCTGAAACTTTCCCCTGAATGGAAAGTAGCTAAAGCCAATGGAAGAAATGACAAGATAAAAGAGCTGAACAGAAGATTTCAAAGAACACCTTGAGAAGACAAAGTCAATTATTATAATGAAATGTGCAAAGACCTGGAGTTAGAAAACCAAAAAGGAAGAACATGCTCAGCATTTCTCAAACTGAAAGAAGTGAACAAAAAATTCAATCCTGAAGTTGCAATATTGAAGGATTCTATGGTCAAAATATTGAATGATGCAGGAAACATCAAAAGAAGATGGAAGGAATGAATGCAGAGTCACCGTACCAAAAAAAAAAATGGTTGATGTTCAAGAGCTAATGGTATTGAAGCAAGAAGTCAAAACTGCACTGAAGGAGTTGGCAAAAAACAAGGCTCCAATAATTGATGAAAAACCAATTGAGATTTTTCAACAAATGGATGCTGTACTGGAAGCACTCACTCAGCTATGCCAAGAGATTTGGAAGACAACTACCTGGCCAACTGAATGGAAGAGATCCATATTTGTACCCATTTCAAAGAAAGGTGATCCCACAGAATGTGGAAATTATAGAATAAAATCATTATCTTTAACAAAATTTACTTGCATATTAATGATATTGTTAAATAATTCCCATACTCTGTTGTATCACCTTTCTTTAGAAGGGACACAAATATGAATCTCTTCCAATCAGTTGGCCAGGTAGTTATCATCTAATTTTTTTTTTTTTTTGGTATAGACAAGTTAGCATTTCCAGCATTGCATCTGTTGATTGGGCATTCTGTCAATTCCTGGAGCCTTGTTTTTCTTCAGTGCCTGCAGTGCAGCTTGGACTTCTTCCTTCAATATCATTGCTTCTTAATCATATGCTACTGAAATAACTGAATGTTGACCATTTCTTTTTGGGACAGTGACTCTGTGTATTCCTTCTGTCTTTTTTTTTTTTT
>NW_006921817.1:867870-870720 GCF_000298275.1 Orycteropus afer afer | reverse complement strand
ATTCTTGGAGAAGGATGTCATGCTTGGTAAGGTGGAGGGTCGACGAAAGAGTGGAAGGGCCTTCATTGAGATGGATTGACATGGTGGCTGCAACAATGGGCTCAAGCATAGCAAGGATCATGGAGCCAGTACGGGATCTGGCAGTGTTACATTCTGCTGTGCATGGGGTCTCTATGAGTCGGAAACAACTGGACGGCACTGAACAACCACAGCATATATTGTCTAATGTCCTGACTGCTGCTTCCATTGGTGGTGATTGTAGAACCAAGCAATGTGAAGTCTTTGAGAACATCAAACTTTTCTCAATTTACCTTGATGCTGTTTACAGGTCCAGTTGTGAGGATTTTTTATTTTCTTTATATTGAGGTATAATCCATACTGCAGACTGTATTCTTCAGTTTTCATCAGTAAGTGCCCCAAGTCATCCTTACTTTCAGCAAGCAAAGTTGTGTCATCACCATATTTCAGGTTGTTAATGATTCTTCCTCCAATCCTGATGCCATATTCTTCATATAGTCCAGCTTCTCAGATTGTTTGCTCAGTACACAAGTTGAATAAGTATGGTGAAAGGATATAACCCTGACACACTCTCTTTTTGATTTTAAACCATGTAGTGTACCCTTGCTGTTTGAATGACCGCCTCCTGCTCTATGTACAGGTTCCTCCTGAGTATATTTAAGTGTTCTGGAATTCCCATTATTCTCAAGGTTATCCATAATTTGTTATGATCCACAGAATCAAATGCTTTTGCATAGTCAATAAAACACAAGTAAACACAAGTAAACAGGAAGACTGGTATTCTTTGATTTGAATCATGATCTATCTGACATTAGCAATGATATCCCTCATTCCATATCCTCTTCTGAATCCAGTTTGCATTTCTGGAAGTTCTCTGTCAATATACTGCTGCAACCATTTTTTAATTATCTTCAGTAAGATTTTACTTGCAGGCAATATTAATGATACTGTTTTATAATTTCCACATTCTGTGGGATCACCTTTCTTTGGAATGGGTACAAATAGGATCTCTTCCATTCAGTTGGACAGGTAGCTGTCTTCTAAATCTCTTGGCAAAACCAAGCGAGTGCCTCCAGTGGGGCATCCATTTGTTGAAACATCTTAATGGGTATTCCATCAATTCCTGGAGCTTTGTTCTTTGCCACGTCCTTCAGTGCAGCTTCCACTTCTTCTTTCAATAACATTGGTTCTTGATCATATGCCACCCCTGAAATGGATGAAGATCAACCAGTTCTTTTTGGTACAGTGACTCTGTGTATTCCTTCCATCTTCTTTTGATGCTTCGTGCATTATTCAATATTTTGCCCATAGAATCTTTCAATATTGAAACTCAAGGCTTAAACTTTTTCCTCAGTTTTCTGAGCTTGAGAAATGCCAAGTGTGTTCTTCCCTTTTGTTTTTCTAACTCCAGGTCTTTGCACATTTCATTATAGTAATTAACTTTGTCTTCTCCCTCTGCTGTTTGAAATCTTGTTCAGCTATTTTATCTTGTCATTTCTTCCATTTGCTTTAGCTACTCTTCACTCAAGGGCAAGTTTCAGAGTCTCTTATGGCATCCATTTTGGTCTTTTCTTTCTTGTCTTTTTAATAACCTCTTGCTTTCTTCATCGATGATGTTTTTGATTTCATCCCATAATTCTTCTGGTTTTTGGTCATTGGTGTTCAATGCATCAAATCTATCCTTTAGATGGTCTCTAAATTCAGGATGGATATACTCAAGGTCATATTTTGGCTGTCATGTACTAGTTTTAATTGTCTTCAATTTCAAGTTGAACTTGCATATGAGCAGTTGATGGCCTATTCCACATCAGCTCCTGGCCTTCTTTTGGCTGAAGACATTGAGCATTTCCAACACCTCTTGCTACAAATGTATTCAATTTGATTCCTGTTTTCTCCAGCTGGTGAAGTCCATGTGTGTAGCCAGTATTTATGTTATTGAAAAAAAGGTATTTGCAGTGAACAAGTCATTGGTCTTACAAAGTTCTATCATGCAATTTCCAGCACTATTTCAGTCACCAAGGCCAAATTTTCCAACTACCCTTGATTCTTCTTTGTGTCTAACCTTTGAATTTCAGTCATCAGTGATAATTAACACATATTGATTGCATGTTTGCTCAATTTCAGACTGCAGAAGTTGATAAAAATGTTCAATTTCCTCATTTATGGCTTTGGTGGTTGGTTCATAAATTTGAGTAACAGTAGTATTAACTGGGGAGCAGTCAGACACAGGGGTCCAGGTGAGGAGAGAGAACCCAGGCACGCCCAAAGCAGCAGGACAGAAGAGAGGGAGAAAGGGGATTAAAAGCCAGAAACCTGGACAGAGGAGCAGTCAGCCACAGGGATCCAGGTGAGGAGAGGGAACTCAGGCATGCCCAAAGCAGCAGGGCAGGAGAGCAGGAGAAAGGGGATTAAAAGGACCAGGAACCCAGACAGGGGAAGAGTCAGGGACCCAGGTAAGGGTGGTATGAGAGGTTTCCAACAGGGAGACAAACTTGCCTGTCGGTTTGTCCTACCATGGTGGCGTGTTGATGTGAGTTTTGAGGCTAAGCCACTGGTGTTTCAAACCCAGCGGGATGCACATGATGCACAGGTATCAACACAGCTTACAGACTGAGATACACTAGGAAGAAGGAAAAGGCCATCCACTTCTCAAAGAATTGGCCAGGGAAAACCTTATGAATAGCAAAGAAACACTGTTTGATACATTACCACGCAACTTTATGAATAGTCCTATTCGGTTAGAAGGCTCTCAAAATAAGACTGGGAAAGAGCTGCATCATCTAAGTAAACCCAGCCTTACTCATGTGGATAAGGTAAAGCTTTGAAGACCTC
>NW_006921817.1:856561-862098 GCF_000298275.1 Orycteropus afer afer | reverse complement strand
TTTTACCCTTCAAAAAAAAAAAGAATCCTTCAATATTGCAACTTGAAGTTTGAATTTTTTCTTCAGTTCTTTCACCTTGAGATACACCCTTTTGTTTTTATCATTCCAGGTCTTTACATATTTCATTGTAATACTTCCCTTTGTCTTCTTGAGCTGCCCTTTGAAATCTGGGATGCATTTACATCATCATTTCTTCCATTCATTTTAGGTACTCTATGTTCAAGAACAAGTTTCAGAGTCTCTTCTGACATCCATTTTGGTCTTTTCCTTCTTTTCTGTCTTTTTAATGACCTTTTGTTTTCTTCATGTATGATGTTCTTGATGTCATCCCAGAACTCCTGGTCTTAGGTCACTAGTGTTCAATGTGTCAATTCTATTCTTGAGAAGGTCTTTAAATTTAGAAACTATCTATAAATAATATACTGCCCATTTTAAGGAATTCTTTTATTGATGCTCAGACGACAGAGGTACACTAGTGAAAAGCAGACAAAGGACTTGGATGTAACAATCAGTTTCTGCTCAAGGAACTGCATGGTGTCCAATTACAGACACAGAGCCAAGCTGTAGCCATTCTCTGAGTTCTAGCATGTTGGCATGCTAGCCACGTCACTCCAGGAATATTAAGTGTTTCTTTCCTGCATCTTTTCTTTCTGTTCTTGGTAACTTTAGAGTTACCACAAAGGAGAAATTCCAGATCTCATGGGGCCTATGCCCTGGAAGGTGATAATTCTAACCCTTCAGCAAACTGCTCTTACATAGAAGCTGCCAGGGGCCTGTGCCTTAGTGAAAGGCCCTTTTAGGGGAACACTTGCGAGATGGGTATTGTCTAGAAACGGCTATTCCACTAAAAGAACAGCATGGCTGCAATCCACATTTAATGGAGACTTTGGTTTCCTTCATTCCAAGGCTTTCCCCAAAGGGCTGGTGCCTTTACAGAGCTGAAACAAAGGAGCCTGTCTGGTGATAAGCTAGGGCCCAGCAGCTGGCCCTGACAGGCCTGTCTACAGGATGAAGGCTGTGATCAAATATGTGATTCATAGCTGGAAGGAGGCTGCCAAGTCCAGCTGAAGGGATGCAGTTGGCACTGGCCAAGAAGGCACTCTATGCCCTTTTGCCTTCTGTACTTGGACCCCTGTCTCATCTCCCTCACCAACCCTTGTCTGCACATGGATCTGTTCCACTGGCCAACATCCAGCAAGACTGTTCATTCTGTCCATGCTCAATCAGGTCCTTGAAACAGCACATGACTCATGTTGGACTCAGCCAAGACCAACAGCATCAGGATCCTTTTGTTTAAGGGTTAACTCTAAGTTCCATGGAGGATTTCAATGACTGGAGTCCTTGTTGCTTACATTACTGCTCTCTAAAGTCATGCAAAAAAAGAAAAAAAATTGTACTAGGGCCACAGTAAAGGCAAGGCATATGGGTACAAAGTCTTTCTTCCTCAAACATGACCTAAAAAAAGGACATCATTCTTGTAGTATTGGCCATAGTCACCAGGTTGGTTTTGTTGCTAGGAATCAATGCAGAGTTTATCAAAGAAGTGTTGGGTTTCAAGTACAAAGGCTACTGTTACTCCAGACTAGTAAAGGCTTGAGGATGAATTTCATCACTTAACTCAGAGGCCTGCTGCCAATGCCGACTGCTTTTGGGCAAGCTTTAGGATATGCATGTGAAAACAAACAAACAAATGGGAAAAAAAAAAAAAAAAAAAACAGTCTTTTATCCTCCAACAGAAAGAAAATGGGTTTTCCTGAGTCATAAATAAACCAAAGAGCAATGCCAACAAGAGATCATAAAAAGTTTGAAGAGCCAATACTCTCTAAGTGCAAATGATGCCTGTGTAAATGGTGATGAAACCTTGTCAATTCTCTAGATCAAATGTAGGACCAAGTTGCTTCTTCTCTTGAGGAAAGTTCCTATTAGAAGACATCCATGACCATATATAAATTTGACAGACTATATTTCTACATATGTATTTGCATGTTTTATAAGAACATCCATACATACAATAGAGTTAACAGGACAAAGTTATAACTTCTTAGCCACAGCCAAACACCCTGAGGGAGTGAGTCACTGGGCCCATGGGCTTAGAACCATGGTTGCAGAGGAAATCAAGCTCGATTGGCGTACCATACTAAGTAAAAACATTGTTCTACATACTATTTTGGTGAGTACTGACTGGGATCTTAAAAGCTTGCAAGAGCACATCTAAGATGCAGCAATTGGTCTCTACTTATTCAGAGCAAAGAAGAATGAAGAAAACCAAAGAAACATGGAAACAATTGGTTCAAGGGACTAGTGGACCAGGCGAACCTCAGCCTACATGACCCTGAGACCAGAACTAGATAGTCCAGCTACCATTGTCAACCACTTGGAAAGGGATCAAAATAGGAGATCCTGGATAGAGAGGGAGATAAATGTGGAATGAAACTCAAAATCATAAAAAAAAAAAAAAAAAATGGCAGGTTTGGGCCTGGGATTGAACCCACTCCTGTGACTTCCAGCTGAACAACAGACAGGCGTATAAGGTGAACAGTTACACCAGATAGGTACATTCCTTGGAGCTCTGGTAGTGTAGTGCCTAAGGCATTTGACTGCTAACCAGAAGGCTGGTGGTTCAAACCCACCAGCCACTCTCAGAAGGAAGGTTGGGCAATCTATTTTGGTAGGATACCTCCTCAGAAACCCAAGGAGGGGTCGCTATGAGTATGATATGACTCTATGGCAGTGGGTGGGTGTGAGCTACATTCCGTAGAACAATCAATCAACCATGGTAAATTTCCCAGTCTTCCTTCAGAAGCATGGCTGGTGGGTTTGAACCACCAGCCTTCTGGTTAGCAGTCAAATGCCTGAGGCACTACACCACCAGAGCTCCTATGGGAACTAGAGGGGCAGTATTTGCAGAGAGATTGCTTAGAAAGTGGGAGTGCATATGAAAGAAGGAAATAGGGAAAAGGTAACCACGGGGAGGAAGTGGGAAGAGAGCTATTACATTATGAGGATTGCAATCAATGTCATAAGACAAAATGTGTTTGAACTGTTGTTTTGAAAATTAATTTGCTCTGTAAATTTTTACTTAAATCACAATTTTAAAAATAAGTTCCTGTTGATACACTGGGTTCCTGGTTATTACAGGGAGTAGATGGGAAGAAGATGGGAAAGATGAAGGATGAGAACACGATAAAAGACATGGGGGGAATGCTACTTCTTTGAGTATACCTTTTTGAATAGTATAACTTTTAGAGCCATGTTATGTTTTACATATTCAAATAAAACCAGCCAAGAATGTGGGTCAAATCCATTACTGTTGAGTTCATTCTGACTCAGAGAGACCCTATAGGACAGAGTAGAACTGTCCATAGAATTTCCAAGGCTGCAATATTTACAGAGACGCTTTGGTGGCCTTGTGGTTAAAGCATTAGGTTCCTAACCCAAAAGTCAGCAGTTCTAACCCACCAGCCACTCCACAGGACAAAGATGAGGCAGTCTGCTTCCTTAAAGATTTACAGTCTTGGAAACCCTAGGGGAGCGATTCTACTCTATCCCATAGGGTCACTATGAATTGGAATAAACTCAATGGCAGTGAGTTTATTTATTAATTTATTTGTAATCTTATCAAAAGCAGACTGCCGATCTTTTTCCAGTGGAGTGGCTGATGGTTCTGAACTGCCAACTTTTTGGTTAGCAGCCAAGTACTTAACCCCTGCACCATGAGGGCTCCTTTTAGGATGTGGGGTAAGAGATAGAAAATTCCATGTACTCCTTTGGGAAAACTCGTGGTGAGTATGAACAATAAATAAGTATTAATGCAAATACTGATACAAAAGGCATAATTCTTACCATTTTTCTAACTTTTAAAGTAATCTGCTATAAACTCTGAAATTGAAATCTATACAATCTAAAAAATAAATAACCAAACTCACTGCCATCAAGTCAATTCCGACTCATAGTGACTCCCTCTGGGTTTCCGAGACAGTAAATCTTTACAGGAGTAGATTGCCCAGTCTTCCTTTCACAGAATGGTTGGTAGGTTTGAACTGTCAACCTTCTGGAGTCAAATGCCTTAGGCACTATGCCACCAGAGCTCCTCTATACAATCTAGAAAGAGGGTAATACGCATAGTTTCCTTATCCCTGAAGATCATTGAGAAAATAATAGATATAACAGTGTTCATGAGTCCAGTAGAGGACTGACAGGCCGAAATACTGTTATGGGATTGTGGGCCAGTCAAGAGGTTGTTGTTGTTGGTGTTGTTGTTATGTGCTGTTGAGTCAAACCTGACTCATAGCGACCTCTCCTTGGGTTTCTGAGGCAGTTTCACAGTGGAAGTAGATTGCCCCATCTTCCTTCCGAGGAGTGGCTGGTGGGTTTGAACCACCAGCCTTCTGGTTAGAAGTCAAGTGCCTTAGGCATTACACTATCAGAGCCTGGAATCACATCTCTGAATCTTGCTTTCTCATTTCTTGCTTTCTCTTCCCTTCTTGGGAGCTCTGGTGGTGCAATGATTAAAAGTATATGGATGCTAACCAAAAGGCCAATGGTTTGAACCCACCAGCCACTCTTCATGAGAAAGATGAGGCAGTATGCTTCTGTAATGATTTACAGCCCTGGAAACCCTATGAGGCAGTTCTACTTTATCCTGTCAGTTGCTATGAGTTAGAATTGACACCACGGCAGTGGGTTTAGTTTGGTTTTTGGTTTTTGGTTTCTGCCCTCTTTAGAGGATACTGAATGGTTTAAAGTCAGAAGGGCGTGTATCAGGGTTGAATCCTTCCACCATACTTATTCAATCTGTATGCTGAGCAAATAATCTGAGAAGCAGGACTATATGAAGAAGAATGCAGCTTTAGGATTAGAGGAAGACTCGTTAACAACCTATGATATTCAGATAATATAACCTTGCTTGCTGAAAGCAAAGAAGCCTTGCACCACTTACTGATGAAGATCAAAGACCACAGCTTTCTGTATGGATTACATCTCAATATAAAGAAAACAAAAATCCTCACAACTGGACAAGTAAGCAACATCATGATATAAATGAAGAAAAGATGAAGTTGTCAGGGATTTCATTTTACTTGGACCAGAAGCCGTACTGCACCAGGCAAATCTGCTGCAAAAGGCCTCTTTAAAATGTTAAGGAGGAAAAGATGTCACTTAGAAGACTAAGATATGCTTGAACCATACCATGATATTTTCAATTGCCTTATATGTGTGTGAAAGCTGGACAATGAATAAGGAAGACCAAAGAAGAGTTAATGCTTTTGAGTTGTGGTGTTGTCAAAGAATACTGAAAGTACCATGGACTTCCAGAAGAACTAACAGATCTGTCTTAGAGGAAGTGCAGCCTGAATGCTCCTTGGAAGTGAGAATGGTCAGACTTTGTCTTACCTACTATGGTTGTGATAGTTGAAGATGTGTCAACTTGGCTGGACTCCAGTTGTGAGTGGTGGTTCCCATGATGGATCACATGACTGAGTTCTGAGTGGCCGGTCTGCCCAAGGGGAGTTTCCCCAGGGGTGTGGCCTACCTGCAAT
>NW_006921817.1:810768-849939 GCF_000298275.1 Orycteropus afer afer | reverse complement strand
ATATATATATACACTTTGCTGGTTTTTGTGTTTCTCTAGAGAACCCAATCCAACACAATGGTCATGTTGTCAGAAGGGACCAGTCCTTGGAGAAGGATATAATACTTGGTAAAGCAGAGGGTCAGAAAAAAAGGGCAAGATTCTCAATGAGATGGATTGACACAGTGGCTGCAATGAAGGGCTCAAGCATACCAAGAATTGTGAAGATGGCAGAAGACCAGGCACTGTTTTGTTCTGTTGTACAGAGGGTTGCTATGAGTTTCAGTAGACGTGATGGCTCCTAATGACAACAAAAACACCCTCCTTAGGTCACGTGCTCAACTCCCTCAACCTGTCTCCCCATGACTGATTACCCCTAATAAGGCGGTAAGGCAGGAATTTGAGTAATAGTCTTCAAGTTCCATTACTCCAAAAACAAACCAAACTCACTGCCATTGAGTCAATTCCAAATCATAGTGACCTCCACTGGGTTTCCAAGGCTGTAAATCTTACAAAAGCAGACTGCCTCATCTTTCTTCTATGGAGTGGCTGGTGAGTTTGAATCACCAATCTTTTGGTTAGTAGCTAGATGCCTTAACCACAACATCACCAAGAGATCCTAAGTTCCCTCACAGCATGTAGAAATCTTGAAATGATCATTTAAACAGAGTAAATTTGGTGTTCCTTCCCCTACTCCAGAAAGTATTTGCTAAGGAAACTAGAAACCAAAAGCCAAACTAAACCCACTGCTGTGGAATTGATTCTGACTAATAGCAACCCTATAGGACAAAGTAGAACTGTCCCATAGGGTTTCCAGAGCTGTAAATCTTTATGGAATCAAACTGCCTCATCTTGTACATGCAGAGTGGCTGGTGGGTTCAAACAACTGGCCTTTTGGTTAGCATGAAGTCCTAGGAGGAAATTTCCAAATCAGAGAAGACTCTCAGTATCCAGGATCTGGTTAAGACTCCAGGTTGGTCATGGAAATTCTATCCCAACACCAAACTCTCTCTGCCATTGAGTCAATTTCAACTCATAGTGAGCCCCATAGGGTTTCCAAGATGAAGCAGATTGCCTCATCCTTCTCCAGAGGAGTGGCTTGTGGGCTTGAGTTTAAATTGGTGACCTTTTGGTTAATAGCCCAATGCCTTAACTACTATATACCACCAGGGTCCCTCAATTCCACTTCCTTATTCAAATATAACATTTTTGGGTTATTTTGGACATCTCTATTGGGAGCCTGAAAACTATCAAGTCATCTCATAACCACTTTTCTGGGTCTCCAGGACTCCTAGGACACCTCTTGCCTGGGGTGACCTCCTCAGCTACCCCTTAAACAGCATTAAATAGCAGCAGAAAAGAAAAGGCAAGAGAAATTTGTCAAGACACTTACCCTACAGAACTTACCCCCAAACATTCCAGTCTTTTCTTTTATTTTCAGCAGTTGACATCATTTGGGGGTAACTATTGCTTTCTAGTGAATCAGTTCCATTGACAGCACCTTCCATCAAATATGTCACATAGATTTCACATTACAAATCTACTAATTTAAGTGAGACTTAATGAGCTCATTCTTAGATCCTCAAAGATTTTTAGATATTCAATAGTGGGAAACTGCTGGCTTATTTATTGGCTGTATTTTCAAAGAATTTCAGAGAAGTCATTAAAGTAACATGTTTCTTCCTCCTCCAAAGTCTTTGTAATTGTTTTGTGTACCTGGAATGTCACAAAAGACCCTTCTCCAGCCCTAAACTCTTAAAAACCAAGAAATGTTATATAGAGTGGTAACTACAACTCCCTGAGTCCTATTCTATTGATCTGAGCCATATGTTATGACAAATAAATTATCCCATGAAGTGATTATCTTGTTTCTGGCAAGGATATAACAATTTAGATGTATGAGTTTATACTGCCCACAGGAAAGAATTTAGGTACAGAGCTCAGGAGAAGAAGAAAGATCCTACATTTTAGCATGAAAAGGGGAAAGGCCCAGTTAGAACAAAAATTACAAACGTAGAAAGCTTGTGGGGGTGAGTTGACTCAAAGCTTGAGAGCAGAAAAACTGGAGATTTAAATACCAGTA
The DNA here is from genome assembly GCF_000298275.1 of Orycteropus afer afer. Taxonomy (NCBI): domain Eukaryota; kingdom Metazoa; phylum Chordata; class Mammalia; order Tubulidentata; family Orycteropodidae; genus Orycteropus; species Orycteropus afer. The sequence goes on along the minus strand of NW_006921817.1, from coordinate 847,877 downwards.
GCTGGGGGTAAAGCCAAGAAAAAAAGAAGGGAGATGAACTTGATGATCTCAGGAGTATTTCACAGTCAGATGCATGCTATGAAACACTGAACCTTGGTCCTGCGGTTTAAGAGACAGAATGAAGTATTGTTTTTTGACTTAACCTATTTAGTGCCTGAGCATACTGTGAGAGAAAGGTGTGCATCCCATGCATATTTTGAGGTAACAAAAAAATTGCTAAACTGAACCCCTGAATTTAGTGTGACTGCAACTGTTTGCCAAACTTAATTTTGCAGCTACGGGACTTGTTATTTATGGAAAAGGCCAACCCACGGCGATGACTGAGTGGCAATTACTCAATGGAGCTAAGCCGGAACATTATACACTTCGGTTTCACAAATGGTGGATATATTGCCCTACTTAGAAACAATGTTTTTTGAAAACTTCTTTGGGGACATTATTCATTTTCTTTAAACAAGGAAATCTTTAACAAACTCCCTTTGAAACAAGCACTGGGAATAGGTGCTTCTGTTTCTCCTAAGCAACTGAACTGTTTCCTAAAATTACACCTGTGTATAAAATTCTGTAACTGGTTGTTTTCTAATTTTTCTACCTTGGTAAGAAACTCAGAAGTAAGTTTTATGTGCAATGGCTGTCATTCTTCTCAATCACAATGTCTTGCTATAGGTTCTTCTCTTTCCACCTTTACTTTTTGGCTCATTTTGGTTCTTAAAACTGTTTGTGCAATCTCAATTTCTTTCTGAAGTGGGTGGCATATAAAAATGGTGCAATTAATTCAGAGATTAAAAATTTGCCTCCTGAGACATGTGCTTCCAAATGGCACTGCCTTCTCCTGGCAGAATGTTTGTCTCCTCCTCCTCTATTGTTTATTTACTTGAAGTGAGAAAGAACAAGAAAGCAGAAGACAGCAAATTGAGGGTGGAGGGTTTGCCTGGAAAATTCCCAAGAACACACGACTGGCAAAATAATACTCTCTGTAACAGATATGTCCTATGGAGAATTATGATTTCCATGTTCAAAGACTCTCTTTCTTTCTCTTGTATAAACATAGTTGGAAGCTGGTTTTTGCCAGTTCTTTCCTCAATGTTCAAGCAAAAATTGAAATTACAAATGTGCCCCAGGTGATGATTTTACCACTGTGGATGGAAATGAGTGTTTATATGCAGTCAGAGGCTGGAAAGTGGAAGTGGCAAAAGGAGTGAAATTAATATGCATAAGGGAGCCTGGGAGAATTCCCTGTTCTGGTTGCTAACCACATTCCCAGACTTCTAGGACATCCTTTAAGCTCTTTGCACTTGCTATAAATTGTCCATGATTATTAACAAAATTTAGAAATTAATGAGTTCACTAGTTGTAAGATTGTTCTTTGGGTAGAAATATAAGGGTCTTAGAGTCCCTGGGTGGTAAAAAAGATAAGTGTGGTTGGCTGCCAACCAAAAGCTTGACAGTTCTAGTCTACCCAAAAGTATGACAGAAGAAAGTCCTGGATGTCTATTTCTGAAAAATCAGCCACTGAAAATCCTATGGAATACTGTGACACATGTAAGGTTGCCATGAGTTGGGATCCATTGATGGCAACTGGCATAAGGGTCTTAGGACTGTTTCCCTTCAAATGAGTAATTATTGACTTTTTGTTTGTGTGTCTAATCTGTTGTAAAAGATGTCTTTAAAGTATTAAAAAGCAAAGATATCACTTTGAGGCCTAAGTGCACCTAACGTAAACCATGGTATTTTCCATTGCCTCACATGCAGGTAGACAATGAACAAAGACCAAAGAAGAACTGATGCTTTTGAATTATGGTAGGTTGGGCAATCCTACTTCCATAGTGATACTGCCTCGGAAACTCAAGGAGGGGTCGCTATGAGTCGGGACCGACTCCACAGCATATAAACAACAAACAACAACAAAAGAATATTGAATATATGATTGACTAGCAGAACAAACCAATCTGACTTGGATGAAATACAGTCAGCATGCTCTTGAGAAACAAGGAGGGCAAGACTTCACCTCTCACACCTTGGTCATGTTATCAAGAGGGCCCAGTCTCTGGAGAAGGACATCATACCTGCTACAGTAGAGGGTCAGCAAAAAAGAGATGGATTGATACAGTGGCTGCAACAATGGGCTCAAGCATTGGGATGATTGTGAGGATGGTGCAGGACCAGTTTTGTTATGTTGTACATAGGGTGGCTGTGGGGTAGAACCAACTCCACGGCACCTAAACAAGTTTCGAGGAGGAAAGATCTGGTGCCTCTTCATTCTCTTTGTGTACTTTTAAAGACATTGCAGTACTCAGTAGACAGCAATAAATGTGTTAAATGAATAAATTTATAAAACCTGAAGAACTTGGGACAGCAGTGAGAATACTGGCCCGAGTTCTATTTTGCTCTGCCATTATCTGTTGTTGTTGTTATGTGCCATCGAGTCGGCCCCGCTGATAGCGACCCCTCCTTGGGTTTCCGAGGCAGTATCACTGCCGAAGTAGGATTGCCCAACCTTCCTTCCGAGGAGTGGCTGGTGGGTTTGAACCGCCAGCCTTCTGGTTAGCAGGCAAGTGTCTTAGCCACTATGCTACCAGAGCTCCTGCCATTATCTAGTAAATGGATATTTCCCACCTGGCTCCCATTCATTCTCCTTCTCTCTGCCCCATGAGGCTGGTCCTGCGGACTACATGAACCAGGTTCCCTCACTGCCTGGCTTCTCAAGGGTCTTAGCCTGGAGAAGAGAGATCTAAAATGAAGATAACAATCGGGTAATTTTCCCTGCTCTCTTCTATCTTGGGCAGGATCAACCTCAGTACTCACACCTCCTGTGTGTGGCCCTTGTCTACGGTTTTAGCCTTTGCTCTTGCCTCATCTTCGTTTGTTCTCATAACCCTGCCTACATCTCTGTAAGTCGACCTCTGTTATGCTGGTATTGTTATTAGTATGGAGAGTACAACTGTTCCACTGGGTTTTCAAGGCTGTCACCTTTCTGAAGCAGAATGGCAGGCCTGTCTTCCAAGGTGCCATTAGGTGGGTTCAAACTGCCAACATTTAGGCTAGCAGTCAAGTACTTAACAGTTTGCTTTCATTTGGACATCTGTGGTAGATTGTGATTTCAGCCAGGTCTCTAAATGATACAAACAGAGACCCTGTTTAGCAATCAAGAAAAGTCTTAGAGTAGTTGGGTAGAATTCTGAACCACTGGGTTCATACCATTTGTGTCCAGAGTCCTTCCAGGAGACTGCTAGGTGGGCAAAAAGGCAGGGAAGATTAATTGGCTCCAATATGCCTGGATCTACCTCAAGCAGTTTTGCTTCATGAGGATAAGACTGAGGACACTTCAAGTGGGCCCTGCCACTGTTTCCAGGGTTTACATTTAAGGTTACCCACCAAAGATATTAATGCACAGGAGGATAAAAGAGCTTTGCTTATGACCCAATCAAAATGTGTCAGAATAGAGGGTTTATTTTTGATGTTTTTAAATATTTTTTTTAAAAAAAGAAAACAATTTGATAAGAGGATGAAGAGATTCCCCCAATGGGTTGTGTGAGGTCAACCTCCAAGCTCCATTTTGCTGGCAGAACCGTCCTCAAGACCTTGCTCTGAGCTAGAAATCTACATAATTACAGGAGGAAACTGGGGATGACTCATGAGAAGAGGCGGCCAGAGTAACCAATAACACCTTTAATCTTTCATATTTATATATATATATTATATCCAAGTATGACAGTCATTTGTACCATTTCCCAGGGAGATCTTGAAGTTTCCATGGCAAGGAAAGGGCAAGGGGGTCAGGATGGAGACAGGCATAGAAGGGGGCAGCTAAAGTGCTGGCTGGGGCTCAGCTCACAGAAGCTGCAGGAGCTTCAGTGTCTGTAAGAGGGCTCGAGGCTCTGCAGATGCCAGATACTGGCAGCAGAGCCAGTCTTCTAGCTCCACCCCTCTCCTTCGGTCCACTGCCTTCTCTGCAAACTTCATCATCATTAGAGCCCGCTTCATGTCGATCCAGTTCTGCAATGTGCTGCACAGTGCCGCCTCAGGGGAGCCTGGCTGCTCTACCAGCTCCCGCCGTGGCCCCCACAGCAAGCACTGCAGCACACGCTTGGCCTCACCGATACGGATGCGCTTCATGGGGTCAGCCTCCAGCAGCAGGTGGGCAAGCTGCTGCAGGCCAGGTGAATAGAGGGACAGGGCGGGCAGTGGGGGCAGGTCTTCCTGCCGGTAGTCCTGTTCCCGAAGCTGGGCCCGCACTTCAAATGGGTTGGGCTGGTGGAGCAACTCATAGATGAGGATGCCTGTCTGGAACTCATCGAATTTGCGGTACTGGGAGGCAGACACGATCTCAGGCGCTAGCCGGGCTTGGCTCTTCTTCTGCTGCAGGTTGGTGGTGCTGCCTGGCTTCTGCTTGGCCTTCAGGAAGTTGCTGATGATGAGCCGGGGCAAGTGCTTCTCACCTGGCATTCCTCGACAGGTGGGGGCAGCTGGGAGGCTGGGAGTGACATTGGTTGGGAGGGTGGTAGACGAGCAAGTGGAAGGAGTAGCAGTGAGGGCAGTGACTGTGGTTATGGGAGGGGCACTGGAGGCGGCAGCGGAGGAAATGGGGGCTGGGCTGGAAGTGGGCTGGCTGAGGGTGGCTGGCTGGGAGGCCTGGGGTGTGCAGTGCACCAACAGCAGGTTCTCCAGGCACAGGTCCCGGTGGATGATCCCGTGCTCCTTCAGATGCTCCAGCCCGTTGCAGAGCTGCAGAAGCAGGAAGCACACGCGCCGCTCATAAACCTCGGGCTGGGCCCGATGGCTGGTGGCTGAGTCTTGCACAAAGTCAGCAGCAGTCTGGTGGGGCACCTCTCGGGTGATAACCACCACGCAGTCCTGCTCTTGGGCAGGAGGGTGTGAGGACAGGGCAGGCAGAGGGTCCTTGGGCATATCGGGAGACATGAGCATGCTGGAGGGCACGGAGGCGACAAAGTGGCCGCAGTCCTGCTGGATGTTGAAGTGTACAGGCACAGAGGGGCTGCAGTACGAGGCTGCTTTGGGCTCAGGGCTTTTGCAGATCTGTGAGGAAAAGGATAAGGGAGGTCAAAAGTGGAACCCATCAGTCTGTTCAAGATCTGGTGACAGGGCAATTGGATGTTCAATTTTATCCCTTACCTCACACTATACTAAAAATGAACTCAAAATGGATCACAAAGACTAAAATGTAAGAGCTAAAACAATAAAATAAAATCTTTGAGACAAAGATTTCTTAGATATGACACTAAAAGCACAGTCCACAAAGAAAGAATTGAGAAATTTGACACCATCAAACTTTAATTCTTCCATGCTTCCTAAAACACCTCTAGGAAAATGAAGATAAGTAACCCACTGGGAAAGAGTATTTGGAAAACACACATCTGATTTAAAAATAAATAAATAGTGTCTTTGTAAGGGACTATTACAACTCAGTAAGATAAATAACACAATTTAAAAATAGGCAAAAGATATGAATAGACTCATGAAAATATGGTCACCATCATTAGGGAAATGCAACTCAAAATCACAGTGAGATACAAATTCATACCCACTTCCATGGCTATAATTAGAAAGAAAAAAAAATAAAGACAATTAGGAGGATGTGGATAAATAGTAACCCTCATCCACTGCTGGTGGAAATGTAAAATGGGGCAGGTGAACACAGTTTTTCAGTTTCCTGAAAAGCTAAACATGGGGAGTATTACGCTGAACATAAGACCCAATAGAGTGGGGTCCCTACAGATCGACAGGCAGTGTGGCTCCCTGGTATTGTAGGAAGATATCCATTGTCCACAGTACTGGCTGAACAAATTCTTATGAAGCCAGAGAGAATTTACACTGGCAGTAAACCTTACTTCCCTTCCCTCCTACCTGAAAGAACGGCTACCTTATAGCATAGGTGTTTGACCTCTGGGCTGCTCTCTTGGAGAATCTCACCAGCGGCAGGCACTATGCTTCTAGTACTTGGCCAAATTCTCTCAGGCTGCCCTAGTTTCTAGGTCCAGATCAAATATACAGTAAAACCCAGGCCTTATAGAAGCTAAAGGATCAGTGTGGTGATCCAGAGAACAAAGACATCCCACATCTACCTAGAAAATACCATCTTCCAAACAATCCAAAAATATGCCAGAACCTGTGTAAGGTGGAAACCTGTCAGAAGAGGAAAACGAAAATATTTTTCATTAAAACACGTGAAAGAAAAGACTGCACATTTTCAAAGGCTGAAAACCTGCGAAACCCTGAAAAACAAGGCAGTCCCATCAAGTTCTGGCTTTCATAGGTTTCACTGTACAAAGCTAATGAGGCTGGAATGATCTGCAGGACTGTTTTTTAGTGGAGTGTTATGTGGAAGCCACACACTTTTCTTCCAAGCATGAGTCACAGCAGCTGAAAGAAAACAGAGAGTTCTCCAGGGAATAGGAAAGTCAAAGTGCTCAAAGGCACTCTCTGACTGAAGGGAGGGGTAAACAACACAGATGCTCTCAAGCTCCTTGGCAGGAATGTTGCCTAGGGAATCGACACAACTGTCTCCGTCCCTCCTTTTCAGTATCTTTTTCTTGTACTAATGACAGCAGCAGCCACCTGAGGATCTCTAGCAAGACTAATCCCCATCCACCTGCCACTCAGCTAGAGACTCCTGAGCCCACTATAATGGCCTTCTGTCACACCTCCATTTCCCTGTAATTACACAGTGAAAGAAAATGAGGATGGTTAGTGTTCTCCTCTCTTAGAGGGATATGTGCAACCTTACCCAGGCCTTATAGAAGCTAAAGGATCAGTGTGGTGATCCAGAGAACAAAGACATCCCACATCTACCTAGAAAATACCATATTCCAAACAATCCAAAAATAAGCCTTCCTTTGGGCTGCTGTATTGCCACAGTCGAATGATTACAGCAGTGTTTATAAAGCTTACACATCACCACAATGCTTATGGGTGATGTTTTTAGAAGTTCTATTGCAATCACCTTTTCACAGAGATTTATTTATACTGCAGCTATACAAAACCTTTACAGCATGAAACCTGGTATAAAAGAGTCAGCCTGAGGAAAATTTTTAAAAGTCAATTGGAGGAAAAACAAATTAATTCAGTGATATCCTTATTATGGAAGTAGAATGGAAATAAAAGGGGAGTACACTTTCTCCCAGTTGCTGCTTCTTGTTACACAAATAAAAATGATTTTGGAATACATGTCTGAAGGGCATTATTTCAGGCTCTTTTTCATTCTAGCCTACTGTATTGAGTTTTTTAAACGGTTGTTGTTGTTGTTGTTTGCCGTCGAGTCGGCCCCGACTCATAGCGACCCCTCCTTGGGTTTCCGAGGCAGTATCACTATGGAAGTAGGATTGCCCAACCTTCCTTCTGAGGAGTGGCTGGTGGGTTTGAACAGCCAGCCTTCTGGTGAGCAGTCAAGTGCCTTAGGCACTATGCTACCAGAGCTCCTTTTTAAACGGTAGTTAATACTAATTAACGAAGAGAAATTTGGGGGTTCTCAAAACAAACAAACAAATATATAAATAAATAATAGCTTCATGTAAAAATACCCAAAGTGACTGACTACCCATTGTGCTTGTACTGTTCACTGTGTGGGAAAAGCATCACTGATGCCTAGGTCACCCCTCTAGTGAAAGCTTCACAACCACACAGGCACCTATCAAACTTGTACGTGCAAGGCACTGTGCCAACAGAGCACTGTCCACGCAGTATCTCCTTGCATCTTCCAACATTACAGAGGTGTAAACTGAGGCTTCTAGATGTTAAATGTTGTTAGTTGTGTAGAGTAGATTCTGACAGTGATCCATGTGTGCAGAGTAGAACTGCTCCAGAGAGTTTTCAAGGCTGTGAACTTTCAGAAGCAGATCACCAAGCCTGTCTTCTGAGGCACCTCTGGAGTCGGTTTGAACCAGTAACCTTTTGGCTAAGGTTGGCTAGTAGCTGAGCACTTAACTGTTTGTGCCACACAAGGATTCCTTTGCTCAAGATTATACACTTGTAAGTATTCTAGAAGTCTAAGGCAAGGGCTTTGGAGTGAAAACAACCTTGGTTTAAAGATCAACTCTGCCACTTACTAGTTCTGTAACTTTTGGCAAGTTATTCATCTCAAAGTTTGTCTTCCCATATGTATAGAAGGGGCAGTGACAGTCCTTCCTCACAGATCATGGTAAGGACTGAATGAAATAATGCAGGTGCAGATGCCTGGCCCACAATGAGTCCTTCATGTGAAAGGTTGCTATGGTTATTGCTCTTGCAGTTTTTGCTGAGGCCGAATGTGGCGCTGAACAATCCAGAGCTGACCTGCAGGTATTGTACAAACCAGGGCAGCGCTGCTGCGGAGGGGCCTGGGAAGCGTTCCCAGGGACCCCTTTTCTCAAGAGTATCAAAAGCCCAGCAAACACTCCCAGCCCAGAGCTCCAGTCCAGCCGCTGGCATTTTGCACAGAGATGTAAATGAAGGAGCAGAGTAAATGGGAACTGTGCTGGATGTGTTTCAAAATCAGTGAGCTGGGTCCTCTGGCAAGACCCGCAGCTTCCTCCCTGCCACCCCTGCCGCTGCTCTGGAGGGCAGCTGTGCGGAGCGCATGTTAAATAGCTGCGGAGCCATCAGCAGGGGCGTTGGCTAAGATCATTCCACTGGCCTGGGTCAGGGACAGGGGGTGGGGTGGAGGGCCTGGGGGTCAGGGCTTTTCCTCCACCTCCTTCTGCTGACCACATACTGTCTCAATACACCTCCCACTCTCCTAGTTCCATTTTATTTTCAGGGTGTCTGCCTCAGATTTTGGCTCAAGACATTTACCCAGACCATTGGGTCAGCTCCAATTTCAAACTTTTCGCCTCTGCCAAGTCTCATTTTAAACTTTGGAGTCAGGGCCTCATTCATGGTTGAAAATTTGGGCAAAGTTGTGTCTGTTTCAAAAAGGGAAAAGGCCCAGCCTACTTAATGCAGGTACCTAATTATGGACCTGGAATTCTAGAGGACTAAGAGCTCTGGTAGCATAGAGGCTAAGACACTTGCCTGGTAACCAGACGGCTGGTGGTTCAAACCCACCAGCCACTCCTTGGAAGGAAGGTTGGGCATTCCTACTTCCGTAGTGATACTGCCTCGGAAACCCAAGGAGGGGTCGCTATGAGTCGGGGCTGACTCGACGGCAAATAACAACACAAGAAGAATGAAACAGCTTTGAAAACTCACACGAGGCTAATAATTTTTCTCCCTCCCTGCACATATTCATGGGGCAGGGCCACAAGAGCACGCTTTACCGCCTCACTGCTGCATGTTGCTGCACCCAAGAACAGAAACTCCAGCAGGAGGGGCGAGCAGGTGCGAGCCTGCTTTTGTTAACTAGTATTCGGCAACCAAGGCTATATCATGATTTCAGGGTGGGCTCCCAACTTAGCATGCGCAGATGACATGAGCTCAGCCACCAGCCTCCATAGACCAGCCACATCCCTCCCGCTCTGCATGACTCTTGGATGACTGTATTCCACCTAGACTGTAGCATTAATGAAGCGGAACAGCTGCAACTGTGAAAGGATGCTCCACAAACAACCTCCCTCCCTCCCATCACCAGCTGAACACATTTACAAATTAATGCTAGCCCTGGTAATCTTCATTCAGGATTACTATAACTATAGTCTGAATATTTGAAGGACTTCTCCCAATTTCCTTTTTACATTATGCAGAGATGGATCTTGAGCTACCAAGTGTCCATGAACCATGCAGGAGATCCTTGGAACTCTCAGAGAAAAAAGGGCTAGCTTCTGGTTATCTTCTGGCTAGATTTCTAATGAAATAAGGAGCAATGTTTGTTTTTAACATTCTCTGGGGAGGCTGCAAGGAACTCTGGTGGGGCTGTGGTTAAAGCATTCAGCTGCTAACCAAAAGGTGGTAGTTTGCATCCACCAGCCACTCTGCAGGAGAAAGATGAGGCAGTCTGTTTCTGTAAAGATTTACAGCCTTGGAAACCCTATGGGGCAGTTTCACTCTGTCCTATAAAGTCACTATGAGTTGGAATCAACTTGATGCCAGTGGGTTTGGTTTTTTGGTTTGAGGAAAGTTGCCTTTCCTGCATTGGTCATTGGAGAATAGAATCAATTCTACATTACTATATGAGGCCTTAGAAACCAAGCTGCTCATGAATTTACATTATGCAGAGATGGATCTGGCGGGTCAGGGCTTTTCCACCATGTCCTTCTGCTGACCACATATTGCCCCAATGCCCCCAATGTCCCAGTTACTTAAGAATATTAAAAAACAAAATGCTTTGCTGACATTCTGATTCATGGCAAATCCAGAGGATCTTGTACCAGGTGGCCCCTTAGTTCCTTCAGCAGAATCAAATCACTTTCTATCCCATATAGAAGGGGGAGTAAGCCGCTTTCACTAGGCTCTTCTCAAAATGCAAACATCAGCTATCTCTTGATACTAAATGGATGAGTTCCCAGGTTCAGCCCCAAGAGACAAGATAAGAGCAACTGATTAATTTGAACAGAGGAAGGGGTCAAGGTGGAAACAGAGATAATTTATAGATCACTGTCATTCTCATGTTTACCATTCAGTGGGGCTAGCAAAAATGAAGAATTCCTAAATGCACTTCCATCCCCTTGTCGTTTCAAGGGGTTCAAACTTATGTCCCTTTCATTACATGAGAGCAGAATCTTAGCTCTGGACCTGCAACAACTCCAAGCCAAACCTGGTCTTCTACTGGATATAGCACCATCCCAATAGGGAAGGCAATGCTGGAATTGATTTTTTTGTTTTAATTTTGGTTGGGGATTGTCAGGGAGGTATAGCATACCAAGAAAGTAGCCACCAGTTTAGATAATAAACAGGCAATGAAGTTTGAGGAATAAGTCCAGAGAATCTTATTCAGGACTTTGTATTCTCTTCTCTCTAGTGCTTGTTGTTGTTAGGCATCATGAAGTTGATTTGAACTCATGGCAATGCAGTGTGACAGAGCAGAAATGCCCCATAGGATTTCCTAGGCTATAATCTTTATGTAAGCAAATCACCAGGTCTTTTCTCTGTCAGAGCCACTGGTGGGTTCCACTTGCCTACCTTTCCATTTGGAACCTGAGTGCTTAATCATTGTACCACCGGGCCTCCTTATCTAGTAGCTACCATCTTGATTATACTCCACTAATCTATTGAGGCACTAGATTTCTGTATAATAAATTATAGAGTATTCTAGTAGCCACCTCCTTTGTCTTTTCACAGGAAGGCAGCAAGTACTTGTATATAGTACTTGAACATATAAACCAGAGGTTCCTAATCTATATTTTCTGGTGGTATCAGAAATGTCTTAATAATCTCATTGTAATTTTCCTTAGCTAATAATGATAATATTAAAAAAAAATTTGCTGGTAAGCAAGAAGTTACTCCATCAAAGCCACTTTACTTTAGTTTACCATTTCCATTGTTCTAACTGGAAGAAAAAAATGCCTTGGGACAGATGATAGCAGAAGAGAGAGCAGAGTATCTCTCATCAACCTGCATTTATAGAAGTGTCTCAGACCATTCAAAGAACATGAAAGGACCGGAGTCCATGGCAGACACACCACAGTGGCCCAAATGGATGTGGACTGCTCAATCAGCTGGACCCTCAGAGAGCAATGAGATGTGGTGGCAATAGTTCTGACCCAAGGTCAAAGATTATTAAAGAGCCATGTTACCTTGAACCAGTCACTTAACTTCTCTGAGCTTCAGTTCCCTTAACTGATGAAACTGTAACCTAGGCTTTGGAGACAAACAAACCAGAGTTCAAATCCACCTCAGCCACCAACAAGCTGTGGGCAAATTACTTAGCCACTTTGAACCTTAGGTTCCCCATATATCTTGTCCTACAGAATAACTGAAGTATTAGTGGTAATAAAGTTAATCTACCCAGCCAAAAGTCTGCTTGTAGGGTAAGTGCTCAATAAATGCTATTATTATTCTTATTATTTCATATGATGACTAGATTTATTTCATATGATGACTAAATCTAACAATCCTTCTGGCTCTAACAGTTGGAGAATAATTATCTTAATTATTCACCTCCCTCACTACTTTATATGCTCCAAAAGGAACTCAGATCAGTGAAAACCTGCTGAACAAATCAATGACTCTCTATTGCACGAGAAGGCAACTTGTTTTCTTAATCCAACTAGATCATATATAGTCCATTTTTTAAAACAAAGAATGAAGCTTATATTCATATAACAAATCTCACAGCACCACTTCCTAGGCTAGGTTGAGAGTGAAATTATTAAGTATTAAAAGGAATTTTAGTAACCAACCCTGCTCATAAAGCCTCGAGAGATGAAATGATGTGCTCAAGCCACAGCTCTGGCAAAGCCAGGACCAGCTAGTCATGTAGCACCACGGAAGGAGGGAGATACCTACTTTCACAGCATAGGTGCTGCCAGGGTCTTCAGAGCAGGTGGCACAGTAATAAATGGCATCCCCTGAGTCGCAGCAGGGCTTGTTACAAGTCAGTTTGAAGAGCGACCAGTTGTTCTCATTGAAGTGAAGCTCCTTTTTCTGGCCACCCATGAACAGGTCCTCACACTTGGCTACGAGGCGGAGAAGGGACTGGGCAAAGAGGCCTCCCATCTTGGCGTAGGTGCCCTCCTTGCTGCTAATGCTACTCAGGAGGCTGTGCAGCTGCAGATGGGAGCTGGCAGTGGAGACCTGGCTGGACACACTCAGCTGGGAGGAAGAGGCAGAGGGGGCCCCTTTGGACTGGAGGCTGGGGCTCCCACAGCTGCTTTTGCCACTGGCCAACCCTACTGCAGGGGCCCAATGACCGTTGCCTTTGAAAGTTTTCTCCAGGGGCTCAGAAGAGGAGAAAACATGATGGTGGCGGTTCCCAGAGCTTGAGGAGTAATTGAAGTGAGACTCTTCATGGACACAGACGTTGGTTTCAGAGTGGCTGAGGTTCAGCTTGGGACTTGCTGCTCTTGGTTTGGAAGAGCCTTGGGTCCAGAAGAAGCCATCTGGAGAGGAGGCTGCCCTGCTCACAGTCTTTTTCTGGGGGAGTGGAGGGGGTTGCAGGGAGCCACTGGGGGACACATCCTCAGTGGAACCCGAAGGGAATGGAACAGGAGCAAAGAGTTTCTTCCCACTGTTGGTGGGTGAGTGAGTTGGCTCATAGGATGGTCCTGAAACAGAGAAACAGAAACAATCTGCTAATTTACTGGAGGCCAATACCACTATGGGGTCACTTCTGTTTTTTTTTTCCATCAAAGAAATTTCTTTGCTTGTACTTTTAAATTTGTCTATGTCTTGAATAGAGAACATAAGCAAAGTGTACATTATCAAAATGCAAAAAAAGACAATTCAGTCTTCTTCCTCTCCCCATCCCTTAGCACCTGTCCCTCTCCTCCTAATAGCAGTTTCTTATGCATCCTTCTGGAAATTTCTAAATAAACACAGACAAATGCATACATACTCACACGCACACACACACACACACACACACACACAGACATTAACACAAGGGAGAGCAAATGGTGCCCAAGTTTGGAACCTTATTTTTTATTCACTTGACATTATATCTTGGAGCTATTTTCATTCAGGTGTACAGATCTAAGTGTAACAGCTGCATCATAATATATTATTATATGCACGTACCATAATTTAACCAGTCCCCTCCTGACAGTCGCTTAAGTTGTTTCCTGTATTTTGCAAACAATGCTATAAAGACAACAACAAACTTGAACATATGTGGTTTGACTGGATTTTTAAAAGTCAGGTTTATTGAGGGTATAATTTACTGACAGTAAAATTTGCCCTTTTTAGTATGCAGTTTTGTAATTTTGACAAACACCTTATTGGGGCTAGGGGAAAAAGGCAAACCTGGAGCCATAAAAATTTTAGAAGTTGGGGGGATTTGATTTTACAAGTGAGGAGACATATCTTAAGGGAAAGTGAATCTTTCCAAAGTCCCTCTGTTGCCAGGGTGGTGTGTGTGGACACTCGATCACAGTAGGGGAAGGTTTGATGGCCTACATGACCACAGGACTCCAAACTGCATGGGCCATTCAGAAAACCTGGGAGCACATAAGATGGTGAGATGGATGGCTAGTTTAGAAAGAGCAGAGACTGGGCTGTAGCTTCACTCTTTATACTGAAGTTTTGACTGGAGGTTTCAGAACAAAACAAAGTTTCAGGTAAAAAAGATGTAGAAAAGTGGTTAGAGATATTGGAGAGAGAAGTAAATTGAAATAATACTAATTTCCTTCATTCTAAGAAATGACTACAAGATGTATCCACTATTTTTTCTGTCTTTATTATACTTTTATTTTAATCCTATTATGCTATGATCCTTTCCCTCTGTCTGAAAAGTTGTTTTTTTGCTTTCTATTTTTTTTTGTATCCACTATTTTAATAACAGCTTTTAGGGGGATAAAAGAAACATTAACTGCATTCATAAGTTGTAAAATGCATCTTATTATCATGAAGGTTAAAATATGAAGGAAATATGGGTCTTATATTCAAGAAAGTAGATAATAATGATTTGCATGCCTCATTGGGCTCACTGGGCCATGCCATCTTTAGGACAGGGTATACAACGCTTCCTGTATCTCTCTCCACACTAGCAATGTGACTGGAATGAAAAAGAGACAAGTATAGAGGCTGAGGCACATGATAAAAGGCCCCAAAGGAAGCAAATTGTCTGGTAGTTTGTCTTGCCTCACCCAGATGTGCCTGAATCTTCTGGGGTAGCACTTTCAGTTAACCTTTGCTCACCCACACTGAGCCCTTCTCTGCTTTTACAGCAAAGTAGGGGCAGAATGGGCCCCTGAGGAACCATAACTGGTACAAAGCATCTCAGATTAAGATGGGATCTGCTACTTTGGATGCGCCTATGAAAGAAGTAAGGTGAACTGGTGGCACAGTGGTTAAAACATATGGTTGCTAACCAAAAAACTTGAACCCACCAGACACTCAGCAGGAGTAAGATAAGACAGTCTGCTTCTGCAAATATTTACAGCCTCAGAAACCCTATGGAGCAGTTGTACTTTGTCCTGTAGGGTTCCTATGAGTCAGAATCCTTTGGGCTTGAGTTTCTGGATGGAAGCAGTTCCCTCTAGGAAGGACGGTGGATGACCACATCAGCTTAGCCTCACTGATGCCAGGCAGCATCAGTGTGTGGCAGGGGCCTCCGGCCAAGTATGACTCCAAATGCAAAGCTCATGGGAGGGCAAAGTTGGTGCATGCAGCCTCTAGAAAAGAGGAGCCATCGTGTTCATAAAAAGAGAAACCCTGAGCTGCTGAAGCAGGCTGTTGCTCCCACACTAATGCCTTTCCTGGCTCCACCATCTCTTACCAGACCCAGAGGGGAGCACAATGCTTCTCACACTCTCCCGGCCCACTTCCACATCTGCAGTTGGCAATTACTCTTGCTTTTCAGTGATTTATCAAGATCATGGCAAGTTTTCCTTCCCACCTCACCCTGTGTTGTTAATGACAAGCTAGGCTGATGCCAGCAAGGCTGAATGAGTGATTTGTAACTCTTCCAGGAGGGCCTGGGTTAATGATAAATCATGCAGTGACTGCACAGTCAAGATCAGCAACTTTATGTTGTTGTTGTTATTGTTAGTTTCCTTCAAGTCAATTCCAAGTCATGATGACCCCATGTGTGCAGAGTGCAACTGCCCCACAGAGTTCTCAAGGCTGTGTCTGACCTTTTGGAAGGAGATCTCCAGGCCTGCCTTCCAAAGCACATCCAGGTGGGTTTGAATCACAAACCTTTTGGCTGGTAGTCGAGTGCTCACTTGTTTGTGCTACCCAGAGACTCCTAGTCAGCTTTACATTTCCAAGTATTTCCCCTTCATAGTCAAAATGAGGAGAGTGCAAGAAATAGCTGGCCAAGGCAGAGAAGCTTCTGCCTGCAGCTCATCTCAGCAGACTCTAAAACCTGGAGTCCACAGGTCTTCCTACCATGCACTCCCCAGACAGAACCTCTTCTCCTTCCAAGGGCTCAGGGCTAGCAATGGGGGTCAAAGGAGGGCTAAGGTGGGTGATTTTCTTTCTTTTTCTAGTTGGAGAGGCTGAGAGAGGAAGAAAGGAATTACCAGCTCTTAGGCTAAAAGAATATAAAGAATGGAAAGAAAGGAAAAAAGAGAAAGAGAGAGAAAGAGAAGGGAAGGAAGAAAGAGAAGAAAAAAACAAGGAGAAAGAAAAAAAAAAAAAATGAAAGACAGAAACAAACAAAGGAGTTGCTGGGTAGCACACATGGTTAAACACTGGACTACTAATGATAGGTTGGTGGTTCAAACCTACCCAGAGATGGTGGGGAAGTAAGGCCTGGAGATTTGCTTCTGAAAGCTCACAGCATTGAGAACTTAATGGAACAGTTTTACTCCGCACACATGGGGTTGTGCCATGAGTCTGAATTGAGTAGATGGCAACCAGCAACAGCATGCTAAAAAAGGGAGTGCAGAATCACCTATGAGATGATTCTACGAGGTTCTCAAAGGGCACAAAGCCTCAGAGACCATGCACCTAGTGGAGGATCAAGAGTACAGATCCTCAAGAGTAGGTAGAAACATCCATTTCCTAGTGTCTCTGCATTCTGGGCAGAGAAACCTACCACCACTGGGGTGTCTGATTTTCAATTATTATGAACAGGCAGGAGAGTGGGCTGGGGAGAAAGTGGGGGGTAATCAGAATCCTGAGTCAGTGTTTTAATCAGCTACTCCCATCACAGGGCCAACCTGCCTGGGGGCCAGGCCTGCTTCCTGGTTCCCCAGTCCAGAAGTAGCTTCTTGGCTAGTTCCTTCTTCAGGTCTTGTGCTTATTTCTCCATTTTTTTGGTTTTATCATCCTTGTATTTAGCACATGCCTCTTCTTAATGGCTCCAATATGCCCCTTTCTGCTTCTACTATGATTTGCAGAATAATAGCAGAATGGACCCTTGCCTGCCATTAACCAGCAGTCGACCTTACCTGGTAGAGTTTCCTCATTTACCAAATGACTAGATTGCATCATCGGGAAGGGCCCTTCCAGCACTGATAGTCTATAATTTCAGCCACTCTCGCCATTTTCAACCTCTCCTAACATGCATTTTTTTTGTCTCAATACTTCCCCTGAAATAAAGTATTTCTAGACAGATGGTTAATTTGCTTCAAAAGTTCCTCTATCTTAGTTCCCATACCTGCCTCTGGTCCTGTTTCCAACATGTAAAGATTTCAGGGAAATTATTTTAAAATAAGCTGTAGCACTTCCCTAAATGACCAAAGAGAATCCAGAGCTTCTGCTTTAGGCTGTAGTTCAAAGCCAGTGTAAAAAACTGAGTGTGTTAAGACAGCTGGTATGATTTTTTTTTTTTCTTAACCTATGCTGTTTCCTCTTGCCTTCCTGTGAAAACTGTTAGTCAGTAACTTTCATCAGGTCTATATATCCCTGTCACATGGGGTCACTGTGGGTTGGAATTGACTGGATGGTAAGGCAACCTTAGAAACAGAGAAGGGCCTGCTTCTTGTGTTCCTTCTAAATGTTCTGCTTATCTCCAAGCTGCTCCAAGGATAGTCTTTTTCTTTTCCTGAAGGACGACAGAGGTAGCTCCATTGGCCTGTTTCCTGCCTATATAATTCCAAGAGGCCGACAGTGTTCCTTCCTTTCATTCTTTCTCTGTCCCCTTTAATTTAAGCTGATGAGTTTTCTGCTTTAGTAATTGGTTAGATCCATCAGTCACATGTTTAGTCTCTTTAATAAACATTTGTGTAGCCACATCCTTGGTGAACATTGTAGGATATGTTACCTACAGAATTTTCCAAATATTTAAGTTCTGTTTTCATTTTGCACAGTTCATTTTAAGTCCATCTCTTTCCTCTGGCATTTTATTATAAGTGGCCAGGAGAAGCCATGTGGCCCCTTTAATCTTGCTTAGAAGTCTCCTCAGCCAGATATCCAAGTTCATTACTTACAGGTTCTACCTTCCATTAAACATTTGAACATAATTCAGACAAGTTCTTTGCTACTGTATAAAAATCATTACCATTCCTCTACTGTCTAATCACATGTTCATCATTTTCTTTTAAAGCCTCACCAAAAGCACATTTAACATCCATATTTTTAGCAAGATTCTATTGTTGGCACCATATGTGTTCTCTTAGACAACAGAGACTTTGCCTATAGCTCTCCTCATTTCTTTCTAAGCCCTCACCAGAATTGCCTTTGACATTCATAATTCTACCAGCAATCTCTTCAAGGTAAACCAGGCTTTTACAATTTGGCACCTTAAAACTGTTCCAGTCTCTACCCACCACTCACTTCTAAAACCACATCCACATTTTTGATATGTTAGAGCAATATCCCACTCTTCTAGTACCAAATTCTTAGTTATCTAGTGCTGTTATAATAGAAATACCACACATGGATGGCTTTAACAAGCAGAAATTCATTTTCTCACAGATTAGGAAGCTAGAAGTTTGAATTGAGGGTGACAGCTCTGTTGTTGTTGTTGTTATGTGCCGTCGAGTCAAACCCAACTCATAGCGATCCCTCCTTGGGTTTCCGAGGCAGTATCACTACGGAAGTAGGATTGCCTAGGAAAAGGCATATCTTTGTTGGCTCTGAAGGAAGACCCTTCCTTTCTTCTTCAGCTTCTACTTCCTGGTTCCTGGAGTTCTCCATCTGTCTTGTCATCTATCGTACCCCATCTGTGCTATGCTCACTATGCTCTTTTCTATCTCAAGAGATTGACTCAAGATACACCCTGTGCTAATCCTGTCTCATTTACATAACAAAGTCACCCATTCCCTAATGGGATTATTACCACAGGTTAGTACTTACAACACACATATATAAGGGACAGGATTCAATCCATAACAATGGTCCAAATGGCTAACATGCTTGGCTGCTAACTGAGATGTTTAAAGTTCAAATCCACCTGGAAGCACTTCATAAGAAAGGCCTGGTGATCTACTCTCAAAAAATCAGCCACTGAAAACACTGTGGAGAGTACAATTATACTCTGACACACAAGGGGGTCACTATTTTCTTAATCAACTTGAGGCAACTTGTATACCCCATAGCTACCTCGATAATCCTGGGATGGGATACTGAATATTAGGAGAAAGGTGTGGCTCTAAAGATTAGTGTGTGGGCTAGCTACTTTTTCTTTATTTCTTAGATGATATAAATTATCTCTCCAGTAATCACTCTGCAATGCATGTACTAATCAGAGTTAGGCATGGTGTAAAAGAAGGTTTTTCCCAAACATTTCCTCAGCACATGTAAAGGACTATAGCTACCCAAAACTCATCACCTGTAACGTGGATTGTACAAATGTAAGTGGACATTCCATAAGCATATTATGACTTTTGTAGCTGCTGAAAAAGAAATTTCACTGGTATATCCCACCATCCACTGATGTATCCTTCTGAATGTATGGATCTTTAAAGCTGTGCTCCAGGTGATGACAGCTGGTGAGAAGGCCATAATTCATTCTGAGAGTCACCAAACACCTCAGGGCCATATAGCTTCACAGGGGTTAATATTCTTAGGACTACTCTGAGGCAAATGCCAAAATGTGGTCTTTCTGGAGGAAACTGTGATCTCTCTAATATGTACAATCGGAGGGCACTCCTAATGACCCATTTTAACTCTGTCATTCTCTTGATCCTTACTTGGGGAACTACTTACTCATAAAGATGGCCTCAGGCACCACAGAAGCTAGATTCTTACTACTGCAGCAGCTGCCACTGTTCTGGATTTAGAAGAACCAGCAAGAAGAAAGAAAAAACAAATATGCACTGATACTCAAAATAATTTCAAAATTCACAGGCAAACTACTGGTTCAGAAAAATATGCCTAAATAAATCATCCTGGAAAACTTTAGCAAACAAACTGTATTCTCAGGACTCAGATCCAATGGGACATGAGACTAATCCAAATGTATTCTTGTTTTACACTAGTGTTTAGATTGCCCTGTTTCCAAATTCTGGGTTATAATTAAGGGTGTAAAAGGGGGTGAGAATACAAAACACTTCTCCAGGAAGTTTGCCCTCTGTTATCATTAAACCACTCAAAACCAAACCAAACTCACTGCCATTAGGTTGACTCTGACTCATAGCAACCCTCATGGGTTTCCAAAGCTGTACATCTTTACAGAAGCATACTGCTTCATCTTTCTTCCACAGAGTGGATGATGGGTCTGAACCATCGACCTTTTTGGTTGGCAGCCAAATGCCTTAACTACTACACAACCAGAGCTCCATCATTAAATTGCTCCAAACCCCCCTAAAAAAAAACCCAACTCACTGCCATTGAGTAGATTCCGACTCATGGCGACCCCCACTTTGGGTTTCTGAGGCAGGGTATCTTTACAGAAGTGGATTGCCCAGTCTCCCTTCCACAGAGTGGCTGGTGGGTTTAAACCGCCAACTTTCTGGTCAGCAGTCAAATGCCTTAGGCAGGTATTAAATGATTTTGCATACTAATTAGGCCAGAGGGTTCCAAAGCTCGGTTCCTAAGTTTTCTTTCTAATTTCCAATTTTGCATATACAGCAAGTCCCCTCCTGAGAGTAGAGCACCCTGCCAACTCTCTAGTGTGTGTGGTCCAGTGGATAAAAAGTGCTTGCGGTGGCAAATAACACATATGGTGCACTGGATGGAATCTTAAAAAGACTGAGGGGAAGCTATACTAGTTTGGTATATATTATACATATCATTATATTTAGAAAGTGGAGAAGAGAAATCAGGATTTCAGTGGTCAGGAAAAATAGCTTAGCCTCTTTGCAGCAATGCAGGCCAAAAGTTCAAACGTGGTACTGTGAGGTTTTCTTTATTATAGCGTCCTTTCCTCTTGCTCGGTTTTAATAGGTACTTCCATTGTTCTCTACAGCCAAAATGAGGGCTGAGCTTACAGAGGAAGTGGTCAGTCCTGTTTTGAGCCATATGAATGAGCACTATTTGGCTCTGTCTGTGCACAGCTCTGCTTGTCTGACTGCAGCTGTGAAGAAGCAAACAGTGGAAGCAAAAGGTTGAGTCCCAGCAAAGACGCCCCAAGTTCAAAACTTTTAGGTGTTCTATTTGATTCTTTTCTAATTTCGAATAAGATAAAGCAAATTGAATTTTCTTTTGTTTAAAAAACTTGAAGTAGTCTATGAATTGATATTTAAATTAAGATAGTAGATTTTATAGCTGAGAATGTCTATCTAGATTATCCATTCATTTAGTCAGTATTTCTTGAACATCTACGAAGTGTAAGGCATAAAGAACAACACAAATGGAGAAACCTCCTCCGTGCCCTCATGGCCTGCCTACTTCAATCCCCTCTTGTTAGAAGTGAGAAGACTAAAGCTCCTTGCCAACGTCACACAGTAAGTGGTGTGCATATAGGTTTCTGCCAAACTCCCTAGAACCCCCAGAGGACATGAAGGATGGCGGTGAAGGGGATGTTCTGGCCTTATATGTAACTTTTCCTACATAGAAATATTCTGTAACCTTTTGTTTGATCCCACAATCAGAAGAGGCTCAGCTCTAAATGTATAGGAAAGAAGTACAGCCTTTCTTCAAAAGGAATCCTGGCTTTTTCAATAAGGTAAACGTGGTCTGAATATGGAAGCATGTTATTAGCATATTACAACTGCTGGGGAAATGTGACATTTGTGAGGAGCTGCTCTGGACCACTTAATCATCCCAGGAAACAATAATTAGGATAGGAATGTGATTTACATGCAAAAGAATAGAAACACTGTCTTGGTCTGGAGAAAAGGCCGTAGGTAGCTTGGATTCTTTGTCCCAAGCCTAATTGTGGTTCTAGAATCAAGATCTTTCAATCTCCCACAATCATGACAACAACTATCATTAAGTGCTTAAGAGTAAAATTAAAAGTGAGTGTAGGAGTAAAAGAAAAAGCACTCTCATATGTTGTTGACGACAGTTTACAGTGACATTTTTAGAGGATAATTTGGTAATATCTTGTTAGAATGCATATATATATTTTGACACATCAATTCTATTTCTTCCAAGAAGCTATCCTACAAATATAGCTATGCTCACCAAATCATGTTAATGTATGTCATAATATCTTACCACAGTCTTGCAATGGAAACAACCTAAACATATAGGTATCTGAGAGAAGGGCTTACCTAATTCAAACAATGAAAAAATATACAACAATTTTAAAAACATGAGGTAGATCTAAAGGTCTTGATTTGGAAAGACTTCAAGATATATTAAGTACAAAAATGTATACAATCAAATTTTTGTATTTAACATATGAATGAAAATTTGGGGATGGCAGGAAAAAACCTATTAGAAGACTGTAGGTGGGAGTTGGGATCAGAGTGTCAGAAGACTTGACCTTTCGTTTCATAGACATCTCTATTCTTTAAATTTTTATCTGAGACATATATTAGCCTCATTAAAATAATAATATGTATTTTAAAATTCAGCTTAAAGGCAATAAGTTTAAATGAAGATGAAGCCTCACTGTAGTGATATTATAATGGCTCAGGCTACAGACAAACTTCAAGATAAGTAACTTTTCCTTCAGGATATTTTCTTCAGCCTTCAACACAAATGCCCCACAATGGAGTTCACAACTCAGTTTGTCTTTACAGGAGGCACATACTATTTTAGAGCAAAACACTAATGTACTATATTAAACTGAATATATGAATTCAGGAGTAAGTGCCATAATGAGTCTGTTTAATAGACACAAAATACGCTATTTTTAAGCAAAGGGTCTTAGATGTCTTTTCCAGGAACATCTTTTTAGAAAATAGTATTTCTTTCTTCTTATAGAGTCTCAGGTAGCAGCATGAGTGGGGGAGCACATGTGTGGTGAAGGATGGGCTATCACTCACTCTGACTGATATCTGATCTTTATGGCCTTCCTGTGGGTCCCCTTGACAGGCACCCGCTGTCCCTCTTGTCTGTTTGATTTTTCTCTACAGCACCTACTGCCACCTGACACACTAACTACTTTACTTCCTTAACTTCCTCAATGTCTATCTCTCCCATTAGAATGTAAAGTCCATGAAAAAAGGGATTGGGTATTTTTTTCCCCCCACTGCTGTGTTTTCAGCATTTATAACTGTACCCACCATGTGGTTAATGTTCAACAAATACCTATCAAATGAATAATTGAATTAATGTATAAATTAAAAAAAAAAATCTGCTTGGCATTAATGTTGAGAAAAACAAGATGAATATTGTCAAGATATTTAATTAACTGTTTGTGTCTCCAATCTGTTACCTATATAAATAAAAACGATAATAAGCCTGACTTGCTGTGTATGTTGTTGTTGTTGTTGTGTGCCGTCGAGTTGGACCCAACTCATAGCGACCCCTCCTTGGGTTTCCGAGGCAGTATTACTACGAAAGTAGATTGCCCAACCTTCCTTCCAGGGAGTGGCTGGTGGGTTTGAACCGCCAGCCTTCTGGTTAGCAGTCAAGTGCCTTAGGCACTACACTACCAGAGCTCCCTGCTGTATGTAGTCATGTGAATTTATTGTCTATGTTGCTGTTGTTGTCAGGTGTCTCAAGTCAACCCACAACTCAAGAAGACTCTGTGCACGACACAAGAACATGTTGCCTAGCCCTGATCCATCCCCATTATCAGCTGTGGACTGGAATTTCTGATCCACAGGTTTTCACTGGCTTTGTATTAGAAGTAGATCACTAGGTCTTTCTTCCAAACCTATCTTTGTCTGGAAGCTCTGCTGAACCTTGTTCGTCATTACATGCAGGGTTTCAATGGGTGGTGACTGTGCATGAAGCCCACTGCCCAGGAACTAAACCTGGATCTCCCATGTGGAAGGCAAGAATTCTATCACTGAACCACCACTGCCCCCTTACAGTATATAAACATACCAAACTGTGTAGTATAAATACCTGCATTCACTGTCCAGTTTGACATCTACTGCTGGTGCCAACAGTTTCAGCTCAACAGAGCATTCAACTTTGCTATACTATAGGAATTTGGCACCCACAAATGTTTTTTGAATTGCTGAATTGAATTATAATGTTATCCTAAATCAAAGAGGTATTGTAGTTGGGTGCTGTAGAGTTGATTTTCACCTCCTCCTGACTCTATGTGACAGAGCAGAAATGCTCCATAGGGTTTACTTGGTTGTATTCTTTATGGGAGCAGATCACAGGTTTTTCTCCAGCAGAGCTATTGGTGGGTTTGAACCAGCAACCTTATGGTCAGCAGCCGAGTTCTTAACCATGCTATGATCTTAATACAACATTAGGCTTCCATACTTAAAAGTAACCACTTAAAATACAAGTGTCTTCTGATGACCCTTCTGGCTGATCATTTAGCCAATCACTTTCCTATCTTGTCCATTGATTTGTTCACTACAAATAACCTACCCTTTGGCAGCCTCGGTGGATCTGTCTTGACACAAGCAATCTGTCCCTCCCAAAACAAGTATATATCCCAACAACTGCTTAGATGGATTTTTCCTTCCACTGAGTTGATTTACTGTTCAACTGAACTTCCCATTTGGACAAATGGGATAACAGATGTGCTTTGAGGAATATGAAATGTAATACAGGTATAAAGATGTGCAATTAATATTGATATAAATGATATATTATACACATAAAATTTAGATAAACTGCTTTAAACATATAAGTAAAAATGTCAATTACATTTGTTTTTCTTATAAAATTTAAAACAGGTTTTCTTTTTTGCCACAAAATTTAAATAGCAGATAACTAACTTTAACCACTAATTCTGGTGAGGTTCTAAGATGTTTACTCAAACTATTATGGAATACCCTGGAAAGATTTTGTCCTCAACTCACACAGGCCAGCCTATATGAATACTGTTTTAATTAGTGAATTCTTACTCATAATATAAATTTATTGTCTAAAAATCCTTATTTAATAAATAATATTAAAGAAAGGGCACTATATACTAGTTTCAAAGAACTTCAAATTTAACTCTTTCCACCTCTCCTACTCTAATCCCCTCATTCAGCTTCAGTACTGGATACCAAATAGCAACAAAATGTATCATGGGTAAATATTTCAGCTCTGAAGTAAAAGTGAGTAAGGACCCATGGAACTGAAAGATAATTGTTCAATAGCTGATCTAAATCATGCTGCCTTAGTTAATGATGAGAAGTTGAATAAAGGATTTCTCACATCACATAACCATTGGGTCTGTTTCTTTTCCAGATCAATGTTGTTTTTAGCTGACTCATAGTGACCCCATGCACAAGAGTATAAAATGCTACCCAGTACTGTGCATGTCATGGGGCCATGACCAATTGTAGATCTGAGTGACTCCTCCTCAGGTTTCTGAAGCAGTATCTCTATGGAAGCAGATTACCTATTCTTCCTTCCGAGGAGTGCCTGGTGGGTTTGAACTGCCAGCCTTCTGGTTAGCAGTCAAGTGCCTTAGGCATTACACTACCAGACCTCCCTTATGATCTGTAGGGTATTCAAAGTATTCAGAGGCTGATTTTCAAAGTAAATCACTAAGCTTTTCTTCCTAGTCCATTTTAGCCTGGAAGCTTTGTTGAAACCTGTTCATCATGATACCAATATGCAAGCCTCCGTGGACAGACAGGTGGTAGCTGCACTTGAGGGGTACTGGCTAGGAACTGAACCCAGTTCTCTGGCATACATGCAAGAATTCTGTCATTCAACCACCATTGCCCTCCAGATTAATATTTTTTAAATGTTAAAAAAAAAGCCTTCAGTTTCTTGCCAGTTTCAAAGCATGGTTCTGAGTATAGAGCCATGTGCACAAGCAACAGATAGAACAGTTTGGTCTAAGGGCTGAGTCCAGTGCTGGGGTGCCTTCTTGTTGCTCTGGGAATCCAAACTCCATTGGCTCAGGATAAAGGAATTACTGGCTTGTGATAAAAGAATAAACCATGAATTCATTTTAAGTTATACTTTCTAATCAGAAATGAACATGAGAAAATGTCTGAGTGAGGTATCACCCTTATAGTCAAAAACCTCTCAAAGCTCCTACCTCAACAAATTGAGGATCCATTGCCTGCCCCCAGAGTCTCTTACATTTCAGCCCCCTACTTTCCATCCAACCTCACGTCCCATTTTTCCCTCATCTACTTACTGAAGTTGGTCAGGTTGGCCTTATCCTTTCCCCAGTATACACTGTTCTCCCCATGCCTTTGCTCCTCTTTTGTTGTTCCCTTAATCTGGAAAGCCCTACCTTCCTCCCTCTACTCCCCAATTCTAACCATACTTCAGACATAAGCTGAAGTCCCACCTTGTTGTTGAATAAAGCCTTCTCTGAACCTCCATCAGCCTTCACTGCTTTCTCTCACCTGGAAACTTATAAGCACTCATGTTCTGAGCAGCCCAATTTCCTCCCTTTCTCCATCCACCCATGTGTCATGTGTTTTAGTCTATCTTGCCAGCTACACTGTAAGATACCTGAAGGTAGACAACAGGATTTACTTATTCTGAGATGCAAAGTGGTGTGGCATTTAAGTCTAGTTCTCATCATCATCATCAATAACTGCTGGCTGGTGACCCAGTGGAGTGCTCCACTGTAAACCGCACCCTCAGAACTGGGCATAGTCCTAAGAAGGCAGTTTGGGGCTGACCAGCATAGGGGCTAATGATTCATGTGTCCAACCCTCTATGGAATTATCTGCCTCACGGAATTTTTGCAGAAAGGAATGGGCAAAGGAAGAAGATAGAAGCCCACTAAACTCTGTACAAAGAAACTTCTCTTTTGCCACCTTTCCTTCAAAATCAAGACTAATTATATTTCCTGTTTTTAAGCCACAGCAATCAGAGGTGTGCCATCAAAGCATACCACAGACCGACATATAACACACTTTTCTGTCTTAGCCATTGTCCACCAATGAGGTAGAAAAATGTTGGTGACAGTAAATTTACAATGGAATCTTCTACTACAAAACTGCCTACTGAGAAGAAATAGTTCCATTAGAGTAGAAAGGAAGTCATGCTAGCACATGTTGAAACCTACCACACTATATCATGTCTAAAAGAAACACAGGAGAGGGCACACACTCAAAGGAATGTTGAAAGGGTGAGAAGTTTAAAATACTATCCATTTAGGACACAAACTACAGAAAAACAAGAATCTCCTTTTAGGAATATGTCCAATCAGGATATATCCACAAATTATGCCTTACAACTTAATTCCAAAAAATGTTATGGACAGTGGCCTAATGAAGCCTCCAGGCCTCCAATTCAACAGACATTCATATAAACGTCTGTTGCATCCAAGTATGTGTATGTATGTGTGTGTGCATGGGCATATGTGTGTTTGAGAGAGAGCAAGAGAGGAAACGCAGATGGTGAGAACTTGTGGTTGGTTTGCACCCAGCCATGTATGGTGACAGAAATGAAGAGAGAAGACCTGTATGTGGATGGCCTACTAACTAAGGAAGCAAGACCCTTCAATATGCTTTAGATCTTATCCTCCTCCCACCCTGTTGCTATGTTGCTTAATTGGAGAGGACAATAAGGGGCAAGGAAGCTTATCATAAACTCAATAGAGAAATAACTTCAGTGGTGTCGTTGGAGTTTAGACCATGGGGACAGCAGAACTAAGATAGAAGGTCTACCTCTGCCTTCTAAATCCCAACAATGAACCCAGAACTGGCCTAGCAGACCAAGGAAATCATAAGTCTCCAGTCAAATCTGTTACCTCCATCACTGCAGGTCCTGGAGTCCGAGGCCAGGCTGTCTGTGGATCCAGTGGTGAAACTGACGTGGATGCCCCTGAAGGATGGGCTGAGGCTCTCTGCTGAGCCCTGACTCACTTTTTCCAAATCAGAGCTGCTCTTGTTCATTTTTAAAAGGTGCCTGGAAGATGTAGAAACAAACAATAAAAATAATTCATTTGGTTTCCATTCAAAACCCACGCCAATGGGTCATGAACCTACTATGCTCTTGAAGCTTAGCCAATGCTGACAAGTTGATTTTGGAAAAAGAGGAGGGGCTCTGCTTAAATATTAGGTACTTGAATGCTGGGAGACTTCCTGAGTACAGTGTGGAGAAGAGAGTCTATTATATTTAGATAAACTCTAAAATTAAGATTTGGGAGAAACTACTACCTTCATAATCTGATTTCACCTGCCAAAATATTTATGTCATTTGTGATAGCCTGTGCAACACCCATACAAAGAAAATACATTATCATACATGCACATGCATAGAGATATTGAGTAGATTTTTTAAGATCACAGGACAAGGGAATTGTAAAGTAGGACTAAAAATATGGAATTTCTTTTTTGCCTGGTATTTTCTTGCCATGACTGCTTCAAAGAATCTAGCATGTTCTTTGGAATTAAGGAAAATTTTATTTAATTTTAACTGGACTTCCAATTAGAACCATGTTAACATAACTGTTATTCTAAAACTATGGAATCTGCTGTTAGATTTTCTATGAAGTATTTTGTTGAATCTGTAAGACAGCATTACACACCTATCAGGGGCTGAAAAAACCAAATTCAAGAAAAGAGAGCTTGCCTTGGGGACAACAGTTCCATTATTAGGTAGATGTTTAGCTTATTGATTTCTCCATCTCCCTTTTCAAGGACTACAACACATGAATATTCACTTCTGACCTGACATTTTCACCAAGAAGTTAGACAGACCACAATCAATCCAGCTTTTTCCCTGGAGGTGGTAGCCCAGATTTGTCTGAACTGGTATTTCCAGATGACATTCCTGTTCCCACTAGAGCAGATCTATATCTCAATATGTGCTGTAAGAAATACACAATTCAGTATTGATTTGGCATCGGAACTGCCTTATTTACTATACATGACCTTACAGTCAAGAATTTATTGATTGTTCTTTGTGTTCAGCATTGCTAGGCTAGGCCCTGTACTGGTTTTCATAGTCACTGGAATCCCTTGTTTGTAAACAGTTGTTGACAGAAAGATTTAGAAAAATTTGTTTGCTACCATGAAAAGTGCTCCCAAGAAATATGTCCTTCTCCCTACCTTCAACCCTTAGAAGCACATTAAAAAATGTTTTGAAGCTGTTAGATATAAGCATGACAGTGATGGAAAAGTTATGACTAATAGTACTCTTTGTATTTCCCATATCACTGTAGGAAGCATGAAAATATCAAATCCTTAGTAAGTTTTATGGCAGTAGATTATCTTTATTTTACCCAGTTGTAAAACAGAGTCATAGAAAGTTTCATAAAATATATTTATCCTCATCAGATTCATTCTTAATGGCTTTCTTAGAAGAAGCCAGGATATGAAATTGTGAATAATGAGAACTCCTCAGTCTAGGAAAGAAACCAGCTCTATGGCAGTCCAATTACTCTGACCCCTCTGTAGTGGTCTCTGGGGTCCATCAGTCCTTAGGCCCAGAACATGGACAAGGGAGAGCATCACCATGGCTGTGAGCTTGTGTATCTTCTTACTCCACAAACATAGACAAACACTCAATAAAATGTATCTAGATAAAATATTAATTTAAAAAATAGGTAATGTGTGTGTGAGTATATATACACATACATGTACATAAGTATGTATACATATAAACACATACACAGTTATTTAAAGTAAAACCCAAGAATAAAAATAGAAAAATTCTCAGGAACCAGATGCAAAGAGGAAACTCAATACCACAGCACTACAAGGGATCAGTACTAAGTGTATGTTTGCAATAGGTTTCGGTACATGTTTTTTTATCAGGTTAAGGATGTTTGTTTCAATGCCAAGTTTTCTAAGAGTTTTATATTTTTTAATCATTTATGGTTACTGAATTTTACCGAGTGCTTTTCTGGAACTATGGGGAAAAAAATATATCATTTCCCTCCTTTATCCTGTTATGGATAAATTATATTAATTTTTTTTTTTTAATTAGCCCATTCTTGGACATTTTGCATCCACTTGTTTTACTACACATTGCTATATTCAGTCTTACTAGCATTTAATTTAGGATTTTTAAATTTATTTTAAAAAATGAGGTTAGACCCTATAATTTTTCTCTCTGGTATTAGGGAAGGCCAGAAATACCAGTGTTGGTATAAAGGTTATATTAGAATCATAAAATAAATTGGGTAGCTTTTTCCTCTTTTTCAATGATCTAATATAATTTGCATAAAATAAGGATTATGTATTCTCTGAAAAATTGCTAGAATTTAACTATGAAACCATATATGCCTGGATGCTGTAAAAGTAGAAGTGAGATCAGTAAAGATTGGCTCCAATAAATCTAGGAACATTGCTTTGAGGAAAGAGATCAAAGAAACAGACCCTGTATATATAGTTATTTGCTTGTGACTAGGGTAGCATTA
Source organism: Orycteropus afer afer (assembly GCF_000298275.1). Lineage (NCBI taxonomy): Eukaryota > Metazoa > Chordata > Mammalia > Tubulidentata > Orycteropodidae > Orycteropus > Orycteropus afer. The sequence continues at coordinate 817,660 of NW_006921817.1, read as the reverse complement.
CACCTGTGATGGGAGGATGTAGAAGTTAGTTCATGATACTGAGAAACTGGCTATTTACCATAGAAGAAGAATGAAGGTAGAGCTATATACAACATCGTGTAGAAACATGAATTTTCAGTGGAATCCAAGGCTTAGACATTAAAGTTTTTAAATCATTTAGAGAAAAATATCAGAAAAAATCTTCATGACATAAGGGTAGGAAAAGATCTCTGAAAAGATTTTTAAAAGAAGAAGAAAAAGAAATGCAAAGGAAAGATAGATAAATTTAACTACTTTAAAATTAAAAACTTCTGTTGTAACAACAGCAAAAAGATACCTCGAAGAAAGTGAAAACCAAACCTCAAATAACTGATGAGGTACTAGTGTCTAGAATATGAAAATAGCATCTATAAATCTAAGAAATAGACAAATGACTCATTAAGAAAAGGACAATAGATAAAAATAAACCATTCACAGAAGGTCAATCAGCACATGAAAAGATGGTCAACCTCATGTGCAATCAGTTGTTGCTGTTGTTGTTGTTATGTGCCATTGAGTCAGACCCGACGCATAGTGACCCCTCCTTGGGTTTCTGAGGCAGTATCACTATGGAAGTAGATTGCCCAACCTTCTTTCTGAGGAGTGGCTGATGGGTTTGAACTGCCAGCCTTCAGGTAGCAGTCAAATGCCTTAGGCACTACACTACCAGAGCTCCCTGCAATCAGTTAGATAGAAATAAAATGGCCCAAGTTCAACAAAAAATAGTAAAACACGCAAAATTACAAAAGAAGAAGGACCAATCAAAAGCAAAATGTGAAGAGGAAATTTCCGTTATGGAGGCCAAACTAATAAAAAAATTGGAAAATTTTCATATTGGGTGCTAAATATGTGTAAAGACAGCAAAGAGCATACAGAAAACAAAATAGCAAAGATCAGGAAACAAATGGAGGAACAAAATGAGAGAAAAAACAAAGAAACTGAAAACATGTTTAAAAAAAACACACAAGGAACTAATGGAACTAAAGACTAAAACAACTGAATTAGAAAAAGCAGGAGAAACACTCAACAAGAGTCAAACAGACAGAAGATAGAATAAATAAATAAACTAGAAGATACAATACTAAATAACTGATTTTATCAGCTCTTAAGAGAAACAAGAGAAAAGAATAAAGAAAAGTAAACAAACCCAAAAGGATACATGGGTTTCAATTAAGAAATCTAACATTCGAATTATTGAAATTCCACAGTACCATGACAACAATAAAGGGATAGAAATGACTTTCCAAGAGATAGTCAGAAAGGTATTGCAAACACCTCTCGTCAACATCATGAACAGTAACTACACATGTGGACTTCGCCTGATGGAATACATGGGAATCAGGTCAACTACATCTGTGGAAAAAGGCTATGGAGAAGCTCAATGTCATCAGTAAGAATAAGACCATGAGCTAATTGTGCAATAGAGAATCAATTGCACATATTCAAACTCAAGTTGAACCTGAAGAAAATTAAAACAAGTTCAAAAGAGCCAAAATACAACCTTAATTATATCCCACTTGAATTTAGAGACCATCTGAAGAACAGATTTGAAATACTGAGTACAAATGACCAAAAACCAGACAAGTTGTGAGAGGACATCAAAAACATCATACATGAAGAAAGCAAAAGGTAATTGAAAGACAGGAAATAAAACCAAAAACAAAATGGATGTCAGAAGAAACTCTGAAACTTGCTTTTGTAAGTAAGTAAGTAGCTAAAGTAAATGGAAGAAATGATGAAATAAAAGAGTTAAACAGAAGATTTCAAAGGGCAGTACAAGAAGACAAAGTAAAGTATTATAATGAAATGAGCAAAACCTGGAATTAGAAAAACAAAATGGAAGAATATATCTGGCATTTCTCAAGTTGAAAGAACTGAAAAAAAAAAAAAAAAATTAAACCCTTGAGTTGCAATACTGAAAGATTCTTTGGGCAAAATATTGAATGATGCAGGAAGCATCAAAAGATCATGGAAGGAATACACAGAGTCACTGTATCAAAAAGATGTGGTCTATGTTGAAGCATTACAATAGGTAGCATATAATCAAGAACAGTATTGAAGGAAGACGTCCAAGCTGCACTGAAGGAGCTGGTGAAAAACAGAACTCCAGAAATTGACGAAATACTCATGAGATGTTTCCACAAACAGATGCAGTGCTGGAGTTGCTCACTCATTTATGCTACATGGCCACATGGTCAAAAGACTGGAAGAGATCCTTCTTTATGTCCATTCCAAAGACAAGTGATCCTACAGGATGTGGAAATTATTGAACAATAACATTAATTTCACAACAAGTCAAATTTTGCTGAAATAATTAAAAATGGTTGCAGCAGTACAGTGACAGGGAACTGTCAGAAATTTAAGCCAGATTCAAGAGAGTGGAATCAGGGATATCACTGCTAATGTCAGATGGATCTTGGCTGAAAGCAAAGAATAACAGAAAGATGTTTACCTGTGTTTTATTAACTATGCAAAGGCATTCTTCTGTGTGGATCATAACGAATTTTGGGTAACATTGCAAAGAATGGGAATTCTAGAACACTTAATTGTGCTCATGAGGAACATGTACATAGATGAATAGGCTGTTGTTTGAATAGAACAAGGGGATACTGCATGGTTTAAAATTAGGAAATGTGTGAGTCAAGGTTGTATTCTTTCACCATTCTTATTCAACCTGTATGCTGATCAAATAATCTAAGAAGCTGGACTACATGAAGAAGAATACAGGAGGAAGATTCATTAGCAACCTATGATATGTACATGCTATAACCTTGCTTGCTGAAAGTGAAGATGACTTGAAGCACTTAGTACTGAAGATCAACAACTTCAGTATCGATTACACTGCAACATAAAAAAAAAAAACGCAAATATCCCCACAACTGGACCAATAAGCAACATCACAATAAATGGAGAAAAGATTGAAGTTGTTAGGGATTTCATTTTATTTGGATACACAGTCAATGCCCATAGAAGCATCAGTCAAGAAATCACACGACATACTCCATTTGGCAAATCTACTGCAAAAGATCTTTTTAAGCATTAAAGCAGAAAGATGCCACTTTGAAGACTAAGGTTCTCCTAACCCAAGCCATGGTATTTTCAATAGCCTCATATGCATGTGAAAGCTGGACAATGAATAAGGAAGACCAAAGAAAAGTTGATACATTTGAATTGTGGTGTTGGTGAAGAATATTGAAAATACTATGAACTGCCAGAAGAATGAACAAGTCTGTCTTGGAAGAAGTATAGCCTGAAGGCTCCTTAGATGTGAGAATGGCCAGACATCACCTTATATACTTTGGTCATATTGGCAGAAGGCACCATTCCCTGGAGAAGAACATCACGCTTGAGAAAGTAGAGAGTCAGCCAAAAAGGGGATGTTCTCCATTCAAATGACTGGCTCCTGGTCTATGTACAGGCTTCTCAAGAGCACAATTAAGTGTTCTGGAATTCCCATTCTTCTTAATGTTCCCTATAATTTGTTATGATCTACACAACTCAATTATTTTATATAGTCAACAAAACCCAAGTAAACATCTTTCTGGTATTACTGAACAAAAACAACTGCCAATCAAAAATTCTTTACCCAGCAAAGCTGTCATTCAAAAATGAGGAATAAGTCAAGACAATTCCAAAGACAGAAACTCTAGAAATTTGCAACCACCAGAGTAGCTCTGCAATTATTACTCAAGGGTGTACTCAAATGGAAAGGGAAGCGCATTAAATAAGCAGTTATATAAATATATATATACATGGAAAACAAAACAAAACTAAGCTAAAGCTCTGGTGGCATAGTGCGTAAGGTATTTGACTGCTAACTATAAAGTTGGCGGTTCAAACCCACTAGTGACTCCTCGGAAGGAAGACTGAGCAATCTACTTCCCTAGAGATATTGCCTCAGAAACCCAAGGAGGGTTCACTATAAGTCAAATAGACTCAACAGCAAGGAGTTGGTTTTTCAAGAGAGAGAACAAGAGATCTCTAAAAAACTCAACAACATGGGCAATCTTTATGGGCCAAGTACATGGTATTTTCAGGGAATAAACTTAATAATTAAATCCTAACAATGCAACATGTAGTTTATTAGAAATAAGTACGAGGTACACTAACAGAATAAAGGCTGTACTATGTCAATGGAGACACATCAACAGAAGTGAGGGAGGGAGGAGGATATCAGGGATACATTTATTATGCTAAATATGTGTGATAATTGTTGTCTTAAGTTAAATATATTTCAATTGTAAGCTGTGTAATTTAATACATATGGTAATCACTAAGAAATCACTAAGAAAAAACATTCAGAAGAAGGCAAGGAAGCAAAAAAACACTCATCACAAGAAAGCAGGCAAATACAAACAAAAACACAAAAATAGGAATAAAAAAAAAAAACAGTGAAGATATGAAACACTCAAAAAATAAATACCAAAATGAGTGAGGCAGACACTTTGCTTGTTGTTGTTGTTGTTATGTGCCGTCGAGTCGGCCCCGACTCATAGCGACCCCTCCTTGGGTTTCCGAGGCAGTATCACTATGGAAGTAGGATTACCCAACCTTCCTTCCAAGGAGTGGCTGGTGGGTTTGAACCGCCAGCCTTCTGGTTAGCAGTCAAGTGCTTTAGCCACTATGCTACAAACAACAACAACAACAATGACACTTTGCTTACATAAATTTAAATAGTCTAAACATCACATGCAGAAGACGGACAGTGCCCAACAGGTTAATAAAGACAAAATGAAACATGATTCAACCTTCTTCTGTCTACAAGAAAAAATATCTTAGATATAAAGACATAAACAGACTGAATATAAAAGGATAAGGAAAAAAACACATGGCATGCAACCAGCAAACAAAAAGAGCAGGAGTGGCCACACTGATATCAGATAAAATAGATGTTAAATCAAGATACAAAGAAGGACATTTTTACATAATAATAAAAGGGTCAATCCAGCAAGAAGATACAATTATAAATATATATGCACCTAACAACAATGCACCAAAAGAAATAAATACTGATGAAAGGAGAAATAGACTATTCTACAATAATAGTAGGTGATTTCAACAAACCACTTTCAATTGCACACTGAATATCTAAAAGTGGATAACTAGGGACACTGATGGCCTCAGGCCTCAGGCCACCTGCCACACCCAAAGCTGGAAGTTCAAACCCACCAGCTGCTCCCCGCCAGGTAGCTGGGCCTTCTCTTTGGGATCTCGGGTAGTGTAGTGCCTAAGGCACTTGACTGCTAACCAGAGGCTGGAGGTTCAAACCCACCAGCCACTCCTCGGAAAGAAGGTTGGGCAATCTTCTTCCATAGTGACTGCCTCGGAAACCCAAGGAGGGGTTGCTATGAGTTGGGGCCAACTTGATGGCACACAACAACAGGGACACTGAGAATTTAAAGAAAACCCTAAGCCAACTGGACCTAACAGAGACATATAAAACACTCCACCCAAAATCAGAACAATACACCATCTTCTCCAGTGCACATGGGTCATTTTCCTGAATAGACCATATTCTAGGACACAAAATGGATTTAAAAAGATTGAAACCATACAAAGTATCTTCTCTGACAATAATGGTGTGAAGCTAGAAATCAACAACAGGAAAATAAAGGAAAAAATACATGGAAACTAAATAATACACTACTAAAAAACTACTGGGTCATAGAAGAAATTAAAAGTGAAATAAAAAGAATTCCTTGAATCAAATGAAAACACAATATATCAAAACCTTTGAGACACAGCAAAAGCAGAGGGAATTTCCTCAGAGGGAAATTCATAGTACTAAAAAAGAGAAAGACTCAAAATCATTAACTTAAACTAACGACTTGAACAAATAGAAAAGGAAGAGCAAAGGAAGGCAAAAACTACCATAAAAAGGAAGTAATAAAAGTCAGTAAAGAAATAAATGAAATAGAAAATAGAAAAACAATGAAAAGAATAAATAAAATCAGAAATTGGTTCTTTAAAGGAGAAACAAAATAGACAAACCAGTGGCTAGATTGTCAAAAGAAATAAACCAGAAGAGACAAATAACCAAACTAAGAAATGAAATGGGTGACATCACAACCAATCAAACAGATAAAGAAGATCATAACATTAACATGAAAAATTGCACTCCAAAAAAATTGAAAACCTAGATAAACAAGACAAATTCTTAGAAAAACACTACCTTCTCAAACTAACACACACACACGAAAAACGTGGAAACTGAAACAGATTCATTACAAAAGAAAAGATTAATGATATTATTTTGAAAAACAAAAACAAAAATAACTGCCAATAACAATAACAAAAAAGCCCAGGGTCAGATGGCTGCACTGGATGATTCTACCAAACACTCAGATAAGAGGTGACACCAATCCTACTCAAATTCTCCAAAAACACAGACAGGAAGGAACACTACTAACCTCTTTCAATGAAGCCATCATAACCCTGATACCTAAACTAGGCAAAAACACCACAAAAAAGAAAACTACAAGCCAATGCCCCTTCAGAACATAGACACAAAAAGTTTCAACAAAATTCTAGCCAACAGACTTCAGCAACACAGCATAAAAATCATACACCATGATCAAGTGGGATTCACACGAGGTTTACAAGGGTGGTTCAACATTAGAAAATCAATGTTTTCTATCATATAAATAAAACAAAAGAACCTTATGATCATATCAATTGATGCAGAAAAGGCATTTGATAAAATTCTACACACTTTTCTCATAAAAATTCTCAGCATAGTATGAATAGAAGGGAAAAGTTCAACATAATTAGGGGCATCTATATAAAACCCAGTCACTAGTGCTCAGATGGCTCCCTTGTTACCCTCCCGAGAGGGACCGGGTCTCCAGGAGCAAGGTAAGCACAGGCGGGCTGG
>NW_006921817.1:792005-807203 GCF_000298275.1 Orycteropus afer afer | reverse complement strand
GAGATGGATTGATACGGTGGCTGAGATGATGGGCTCGAGTATAGCAGGGATTGTGGGGCTGCCGCAGGATCGGGCAGTGTTTTGTTCTGCTGTGCATGGGGTCGCTATGAGTCAGAAACGACTTGACGGCACTTAACAACAACAACAACAACAACGTAGTCTTACAATGGACTACTATATAGCATTTAGAAATAAATAAACTAGATTTCAATGAGGAGCTCTGGTAGCGTAGTGCCTAAGGCACTTGACTGCTAACCAGAAGGGTAGCAGTTCAAACCCACCAGCCACTCCTCGGAAGGAAAGTTGCACACAACCTACTTCCAAACTACTGCCTCAGAAACCCAAGGAAGGGTCACTATGAGTCGGGTCCCACTGGATGGCAAATAACAACAACAGATTTCAATATATCAACATGAAAAAAATCTTAGAAACAAAATATTAAAAGTTGTTTGCAAAAGTCTCAAGTACAGTGTGACACTATTTAGGCAGGTATGTGTTGCTTAGCATCCATTCGGACAACATCTGACTGCCTATGTGTCTCTGATCCCATAAGGATTTTTTTGTTTTCACTTTTTTTTTTTTAAGGAAAAGCAACTTTCCTTTTATTATTTTCTCCTAGTAGTTTTAAAAACTCCAAACCCAGACTCTTATAGCACTGGACCATGGGTGGGATACAGGCAGGTGAGGCAGAGGACTCTCAGGCTTTGTCCAATGGTAGGTGGCTGCAGCTGTGGTGGTGCCAGCCTGCTCCTACTTCTTAGGCAATTGAAACAGTTGGCAGAGCAGGGCATGTCTCCTTGCTTGCTTCCTCTCATTCTACTCCTACTGCTGCAGCTGCCAGTTCCTCCAGTCTCCACCAGCAGCTCCAATAGCAGCAGCACTGGTGGGAGGGCTGCTCCTAGTTAGAAGTAGGCTCCCACAAGGTTTTAACATGTGTTCACACAATGTCCAAATCACTTAGCATTCTATTGCACAGGATGTATCAAGGAAGTCAAACCGACTCATACCTGTATACATTTTTTATAGCACAGTATAATATGTATATATGGAAATTTATATATGTTTATAAACATATATGTACGTTGCTGTATGCCATCAAGTTGGTTATGACTCACAATGACCCTATTGGATGGAGCAGAACTGCCCCACAGGGTTTCCTAGACTGCAATCATGAAAGCTGATCGCCAGGTCCCTTCTCCTCTGTAGCAGCTGATGGATTTGAACCAGCAACCTTTTAATTAGCAGCCAAGTAATTAGCACTTTGCCACCAGGGCTCCTTTTCCTTAGGAATCAAGTCTTTATAATGTTATCTAAGGTAGTACTTTATTACTGCCTCGGAAACCCAATAGGGAAGTTTTACTCTTTCATATGAAGTTGCTATGAATCATAATCAATTCAGTGGCACACAATAACAGTCTATATGTAGTAAAGGAGAAAGGATACTCAGTAACTTCAAGATAGTGATTCCTCTGGGGAAGAAGAAACAGGAATTGGATAGGGGAAGGTCTTCTATTTTGTCTGTAATAAATTATTTTTAAAAATAATAAATATTTTTAAATATATTGGCTTCTGAAAGGCAAGGACACCCAAGACCTTCTTCTTCTTTTATATAAATCTTCAAAATATGGGGTGTATCATATATTTATAGCATGTTTCCAGATAGTGGCTACAGTGCTGCACAGCACAGATCTAGAGAGGCTCTCAGATATGGATATGTGTCTGTCCCTGAAGGTGGGATTTCCTTTAGGCCCTAGAGTAGGAGTAAATAGACTCTATGAGGGTTAATTCCACCATAGTATAGTTTCCTGGATGGGAAAGGGAGCCATTCAGACTCAACTCTTCTGAGACTGCATTTAATCCTTCTGAATTCAGTCACTATGAATTAGAAGTCACAGCTTTAAAGACTCACCAGTGAATGCAGACAAAAACCAAAGAACACCTGTGTTTGCAGGATAAATTCTGCACAAGGTGTGTGTGTGTGTGTGTGTGTATTTGTGTGTGGTCGGGGGAGTGGGATGGGAGATCTCCAAAAGTATACTTCTATAAATCCTAATGAATGTCCAGGTCCCAAGTGGAATTTTCATGGCTTCCGCAGACATTATTACTGCTTCTCTACTTGGTAAACTCAAGAAGTCCAGATTTCTCGCAGGTAGGCAAAGCCCAATAAAAATCAGATGCATTGCCATGAAATTAATTCTGACTCACAGTGACCCACCCTATAGTAGAACTGCCTTATAAGGTTTCCAGGCTGTACGTAATCTTTACAGAAGCAGAGTGCCATATCTTTCTTCTAAGGAGTGGCTGCTGGGTTTGGACCACTGACCTTCTGGTTAGCAGCTGAGTGCTTAACCATTGTGCCACCAGGGGCTCCTTCAAACCCAATAGGCATTTGGAATACTCTGGTGTAAATGGGGAGAAGGCATGTGTTCTAACATGCTTTTGGGTGACCCCTTTTTCTAAACAGCAAAATCTTGGGAGTGATGAGCCTTTGGTATGAACTTCATTAAAAAGCATCCACCCTGAAAACTTGTGTAGTCTTCATTCTTAGAGAATCATCACTTTCATTGGGGAATGGACAAAGCCACATCAGATTTAAAAATGAGAGGAGAAATGTGTTATCAAAGCAGAGACTTACAATCAAGTTGTTTCATGTCTTCAATCTGTGTGTGCCCAGAGTTAAGAATCCCAAGAAAAGGCTTAATATTCTAAAGGGGACTTTTCTGAGCCCTAGTGGATTGCTCTGTCATACAAATTGCCAAATGGCAATTTGAATGCATTCAACAATTACTAAGCCTAAACTTATTTTTTAAAGCCACTTTCTCATCAATTAACAATGACTTGACTTATTTTTAATAAAATCAGTGCATATCATCTATAAAATGAAATCTGATGTCATGTAATTTAAGGAAGTAACTTCAATGGACAAAAACCACATACTCTAGTCTTTCTTCCCTAGGTGGTGAATAACATTCTTATCAGCTACAGCGAGAGCACGGCCTCCACAGATGTCTTCTCTCATGCAGTGTGATAAACGACTTGTTCTTGCTCAGACTTCCTTTCCTGCCTCCCACTGTTGATTAGACAGTTACAGGAGAGAAGGGTGAAATACGGGAGCTGGTGGCACAGTACCTTTAGAAGCTCTGAGCTCTGCAGCTGCTGCCCAGTGTTTGCAGAATGGCTTTTCCCCCCATTGTCCTTATAGAGAGAAGGCTTGCCAGAGTTTTCTCCATACTAGGTAGGTAGAAAGCTGGAAAAAGTAATGCAGCCGGAAGAGCCATCTGCCAGACTTCCTCATTTGTAGGAACAAGCCTCATCTAAAAATACCCCCAATGCTTTCAGAATGTCCGCAATTCTTAACGGATGCCGGTCCCCAACGTGCGGCTCAGCAGACCATATTTCAAACATCACATGGCTACAAGAATTCTCATACTACAGCACATTTTAAAGAGGGACTGAAGCAAATTTTCATTCTCACTGCCCTGACTTTGATTTTGTTCACATACGTTTGGTTGAGAGCTTTTCGCCTCTGAAGCTAAAAAGATATGAAAACTCAAATTGTGCTAGCTCACAGCTTCAGACTAGTTCTCAGGTCCCTGATACACATTCACACCACCAAGTCTTTAGATTGGTCAAGTTCACTATTAAGTTTAGTAACAACTTGGAGAAGACCCTAAAGGACAGTTTTAAAGAATAAAAGTAATGTTTTAAAGTAGTTCTGGAAGCATGAACAAGTTAAAAAATTTCTCTATACATTTGTAAATCACCAGGAAATGGAAACAAACTGGTTTTAGATTCAAACAATCAACGAATGCCTGGAATCAAAGAATTTGATGCTCTTACCATCTTAGACCTTTGCCTGGTGCCGTCCTACTAGCACAGCCTCATGGAGCAGTGTCCCATGGAGTAGACCTCGGGGATGAGGGGCCGGCGACTGAGAAGCTGGAGTGTGCCTATCAGCTTGCTGTGACTTTGCCAGCTCAGAGCTCTCTATTTCCCCTCAGTTCCTCTCTGACTTTTCTATAAAATGCACTTCCTGCAAAAGAGCAGGAAAACAGGGACGGCTCTACTTCTGTGGCCAGTAGCTTTCGATCACCAATTATCTTTTTAGGTTCTATGATTAGAACTGATTCAAACACCCTCTAAAACACATTATGTTTTGCCCCATTTATTCTCTTCTACGACTCGATGGCACATAACAACAACAATTTAATCACATTCTAAAACTAAAAGCACTGATGCCTCAAGCTGAAACTGTTCAGCTTGCTGAATAAGAACACCTCAGTTTTACATGTATCATGCCTGTAGCTGTAGTACATTCCCCTTCCTGTCTATCCTGCATACCATTTCCAGGTCTTCCAACAAGTCAATATCGAATGTCTTCTCTGTGTCAAGCATGATATTAGGTGTTTGTGAGGCAATGGGGAGCAGAACTGACACAATCCCTGCTTATAACAATCCTACAACCTGGTAGATAAATACTTATCAAGCTCTTCTGCAAAATTACATCTAGAAGTTTCAATCCACATTTTCAGAAACTTTCTACAACCTCTGAGTAGAGCATCTTGATTCCAAATCTTTTGAGAATACTGCTCCAGTAAGATGGCTGATTCTACAGAGTCCTATGCAGAGCTCCTGTAATGGTTCTCTTAATCATCTACCATATTTGATAAACTTGGGTCCCCTGTAGTGATAGAAATACATACCCCAGGTTTCTTTGAAAATCTCTGTTTCAAATATTTTTCTTTACTTTCTATATGTTAGAACACCTGTATAAATTTCTGGTTTAGGGGGAAAAAAAGAAGATCACCATGTTAATCAATATAGCACTACTTCTCCTCACACTTCTTCTCCTCTTTGTTCCAAATAGGCTAGTCTTCTCATGGTCCCCAAAGCACTTTGCATTCCTTCTTCCCAGTCCACTCTGGCTCTTCTCCCCTTCAAACCCTTTATAGATTCTCAAGGCTCAGCACCAGTTTCACTTACCTATGACTTCCTTCCAAACTATTTCAGTCTTCTCTGACTGGTCTCTCTCCAGTGGAACTCATGCTGAACTGAGTCTGAACCACATTATTGAACATTTGGTTATAATCCTGCTTAGATTATACTAATTGTTTCAGTGAAAGAGACTTGTTACCACCCCCAAATTATAAACTGTTTGAGGAACTGTGTCATACTCAGGACATGCTAGAACAGAGAGTAATTATTATATACTTCTTGATTAAGTTTATCTGCTTTTGTTTCAATACCTCTGAGGCTCTGAGGCATCTGGAAGTATAAACATTTCCTTTAAGAAAAAAATTACATTTCTCCAGCTGAACTTGCAAAAGGCAGTAACACTGAGTAACCTTCAACAATCAGGAATATTGGATTCAATAGTGAAACTTTTCTCATATCTACAAAATACAGCAGTCCTAAAATATCCTGAATGTGCACAAATCTTTTTTTTTTTTCAGGAGATGGGATGAGAAAAGCAAATAACTGAACTGGAAAGGTCTTATTATTTTTATGTTTGGTGCTTTTTGAGGAAGATGCTAACGGGTTACTTTGCAAGAGCCAGAGTGCCACCTGAAAGGATCATGGGTGTAGTTGGTTCTGGCGCATGTTTTCCCCGCTGATTCATTAGCATGTATAAAGATAGGAAATCAGTTTCATTTCTGGTCAGAGGACTTCTATAGTCCCACAGCGCAGGCCTGTTTATTTGCATTTTCCATCAATGCACTAGTGACTCTAATGGAGCCCTATATGCTGAAGTCCTTTGGTTTCATCCTGAAAATGAATGTCTTTTGCCATTCAGTAGGAACTATTTTAAACCAGGGATAACGCAATAATTATTTTAAAAGATAGAGGAGAACACACACACATGCAAACATTTCAGTAACTAGTTGATTTTAATATAAAATAAAAATGCTTAAATTGGCAAATGGAAATTAGCAGGCATTTTCACTGACTATGTACATATGTATGAAGACCAAAGATTACATTTCAACATAAAAAAAATGAAAATCCTCACAACTGGACCAATAAGCAACATCATGATAAATGGAGAAAAAAATTGAAGTTGTCATGTCAAGGATTTCATTTTTCTTGAATCCACAATCAATGTCTATGACAGCAGCAGTCAAGAAATCAAAGGACGTATTGCATTGGGTAAATTCACTGCAAAAGACCTCTTTAAAGTGTTTAAGAGCAAAGATGTCACTTTAAAGACTAAAGTGAAACTGACTTAAGCCATGGTATTTTCAATAGCCTCATATCCATATGAAAGTTGGGCAATGAATAAGGAAGATTGAAGAAGAATTGTTACTTTCAATTTTGTTGGTGAAAAATAATGAAAATACTATGAACTGCCAGAAGAACAAACAAACTGTCTTGGAAGAAATATAGCCAAAATGCTCCTCAGAAGCAAGAATGGCCAGACTTTTTCTCTCATACTCTGATCATACTGTCAGAAGGGACCAGTCACTGGAGAAGGATATCATACTAGGTAAAGTATAACCAGACCAAATTGAACTCACTGCTGTTGAGTCAATTTGACTCACAGTGACACCTCCTTGGGTTTCTGAGGTGGTATCTCTAAGGAAGTAGATTGCCCAATCTTCCATCCAAGGAGTGGCTGGTGGGTGTGAACTGCCAGCCTTCTGGTTAGCAGTCAAATGCCTTAGGCACTGAGCCACCAGACCACCAGTACAGGGTCAGTGAAAAGTGGGAAGACCCTCAAAGAAATGGATTGACTGTCATGATGGGCTAAACCATGGCAACGATTGTGATGATGGTGTAGGACCAGGCAGTGTTTCCTTCTGTTGTACATGGGGTCGCTATGAGTTGAAACTAACCTGATGGCACTTAACAACAACAATACACATATATAGGAGTCCTTTGTTGGTACAAACAGGTTAAGCATTCTACAACTAGCCAGAGGTTGACAGTTGGAACCCACCCAGAGGCATCTCAGAAGACAGAACTGGTGATATGCTTCTGGAAGGTCATAGCCTTGAAAACTCTCTGGGGGAGCTCTACTCTGCACACATAGGGTTGCCATAAGCTGGAATCGACTTGCAGTAACAATAACATGTATACACTATACATTTTGGCACTGAGAAATACGATTAGTTTTAGAAGTTAGTGTTAGGTGCCACAGAGGGTTTTCTTAGCTGTAATCTTTAAGGAAGATCACCAGGTCTTTCTCCCACAGAACCATGGTGTGGGTTTGAACTATCAGTCTTTCAGTTAGCAGCCTTTAATACCACCAGGGCTCCAAGTAACATGAGTATTTTAAAAAGATGATCTTTCAAATATCAGAAAAATCAAAGTATTTTTGTTGGTGTGTGTGTGTGTGTGTGTGTGTATGTGTGTGGCACTAGTCTGCATGGTTGTACACTTTTCTAGATAAGTACTGGGCAGCCTGGTGGAGGAATGAAAATGGCAGATATCTGAAGTTACCTAGGGTGGGAGGTTTCAGTTAAGACTGAAAGATAGGGTGATGAAGTTGTTAAAGTACAGATAAGGCAATTATGAAGAACTCAGTAGACTGACTCCATGACAAAGTCCATTACTCTCTTATCTCCAATATGATTAGTCACCTAATCATTGATCACTTAAGAACATAAGTCTCCAACCCATGAACTTGAAAGTCAAGGAGGAAGCTCTAAGATCTATTCATAAAAAGATGCAGGGCAGACGGAAAGGGAATGACTAATGGAAGATGAAAAGTGAGCAACTATAATCCATGCAAGGGCACCTCCTACCAGGTGTCCTGCTTAGAGGTGAGTACAGTGCAGAAGGGCCCTCAGGAGCCTTTGGGATGATCACCTATTCAATTACTATTAAATTATAACTATTAAATTACTGTGCAGATGGATTTCAGGGTCATCTAGGAAGATCACTGCTATGGTGATTAAGAGCATGAATGCTGGGGCTCCATTGCCTCCACTAAGTCCTGGCCTCACTGCTTACTAGCTATGTACCTTGGTATGATACAGTAAATTATTTGGTATGGCTCTTCTAGCCATGGTTTTTGTGACTCCCATCAGATTACTGAGTGGAACTATGAAAATGTATGGTGCTTATGGCCCTTATCCACTATACACAACTCTGGTGATTAATTAAATCAAAACAGTAGTGAGTTGTTACTCATCCACTTGGGAGTCACTACTGTTCTGGTCTCAATCTATTCTTGTTGGAATCCATCCACCAAGATGACCTGTGCCTAACAGAAATTTTTTTGGTTTTTGACTTTTGGTTTTGACAACTTGGTTTTCAGAATTATCTGTCCTTCCTTCTCTTGATTTGGTGAATGTTTCAACTCAATATTATTGACCCAGCTTATTTACACTAGACCTCTGTCCTACCCTCCTAGCTTGGGAGACTCAGACTATACCTAACAAAGCTGCTAGAATGATCTGCTTTTCCACTTCTCATGTTGGTCCAGCCTATTGCTTGGTAAGGATCAGACACCTTTGTAGGTTCCCTTCCCTTCAACCTTTCTCTTACCTGTACCTCAATAGCTTCTTCTGTCTTTCACCTTTATATGAAACCCTCCACCCCAGGTAATTCCAAATATCCACCATCTTCACTCCTGCACCAGGTAGCCCAATTCTTCTCTAGGAAAGTACAAAGTAGTGCAGACTGATGCCATAACTAGTTTATGTTTCTTGGCTTCAGCTAGCTGTCAGCACTCCCTGACAATCCTTGTACCCAAACTCCCATTCCTCAAACCAGTGATTCTTAACATTCACCCTCTTCTTGAACTTAAAATGCATCCTCATCCATTTACCTGCCCTCTACTTCACCAAGAAAGTTCAGGCTGTCATGGAAGAGCACCTTGGATTAATTGCCCCTCTCACCTCTAAATGTATCTATATAAAATCTGCATCATCTTTACCTTCTTAGTCTCAGGTGCCTAAGTTAGACACCTCAAATACCTTGACTCCTTCAAATCTGCTAACTAAAAAATTCCTAAATCTTCATGATATTTTTCTCCCAAGTGAGTTGTTCTCCACAGTGTCATGGTACAGTCTTTCAATGGGAAAGACATTGGTGAAGATGGAGCTGGCATTGTTTTGGAAAATGTCCTTCGACCTGAAGCTTCTTTTATGTCTATAATCTAGCCCAAACCACCTCCTTGGGTCCAAGGCCCAGCATTATCTCACATGCTCCCTACACTGAAGCCTCTCAGGACCTCTGGCCGCTCCTCCAATCAAGACTGTGGTTCCCAAGAAGAGTTGAGGGGTCTGGAGTAGAGATGTAAACTCACTACTCCCTAATCTAAAATGCTCTTCTTTCCCATGCCTTCCTGAAAACACATACTCATCCTTCAAGTTCTGATTCCCATGTTCTGTATTTTTTTTTTTTCCTAAAACCTGACATTTGCAGGTGGAGTTGGTGATACCTGCCTTCAAGCAACCAGACACTCTGTACAGAAATTATTTGCTTTCATGTCTGTCTTCACCATATACAGCGAGCTCCTTAGGGCAGATTCCCTTACAAGTAAATTGTTTCTATCTGTCCATGATTCAGTCTCTTCATGTTTGTACTTAATTGAAGTGCACAGAGGTGAGATAATCATGTGCATCAATTAATGGTACACTTTCATGTCGATCTTCATTAATGCACACTCTTACTTTAATTTCACATTCTCCTTTTTCCCCTGTCTACTACAATTCTCCAGTTCCCCAATTTCCCACTTCCAGGCACTCACTCTAATATATTTCATATATATGCTTGGATTTATATTTTCAAAAAATATCATGTTACTCAGGAGCTCTGAAAGTGTAGTGCCTAAGGCACTTCATTGCTAACCAGAAGGCTGGTAGTTCAAAACCACCAGCCACTCCTTGAAAGAAAGGTTGGGCAATCTACTTCCATAGTGATATATTGCCTCGGAAAACAAAGGAGGGGTTGCTATGAGTCGGGTCCAACCCAATAGCACGTAACAAAAACATCATGTTACTCTGTATGTGAGTTTTAAATTTATGTTAATTACATTGTGCTAGGGATCTTGTTCTATTTCTTACTTTTTCCTCAATACAAGTTTCAGGTCCATCTGTGTTTCTGTATATGCTTCTAGTTCATTGTCTGACTAATACAAAGCATTTTATTTCATACTCTATTCCTCAAAAGAGGAGTTCTGGTAGTGTAGTGCCTAAGGCATTTGACTGCTAACCAGAAGGCTGGTGGTTCAAACACACCAGCTACTCCTTGGAAGGAAGATGGGGCAATCTATTTCCTAGTGATGTTGTTGTTGTTGTTATGTGCTGTCGAGTCAGATCCGACTCATAGAGACCCCTCCTTGGGTTTCCAAGGCAGTATCACTACAGAAGTAGATTGCCCAACCTTCCTTCTGAGAAGTGGATGGTGGGTTTGAACCACCAGCCTTCTGGTTAGCAGTCAAATGCCTTAGGCATTACGCTATCAGAGCTCCTCCACTAGGAAACTCAAGGAGGGGTCGTCGTTATGAGTTGGAACTGACTCGATGAAAGTGAGTTTGTTTTTTGGTTATTCCTCAAAAGATGAATACCTGGGTTTGATCCAACTCCTTCTACTATAAACAATGTTATAATGAACTTCCTTGTATATGTCCCCTTATGGACCCGTGTGAGTGTGTGATTCTCTGAAGTACATATGAAAGAATGAAAAATTGAGGGAGTAAAGTGTACTCTTACACTTAATATTCTTGGGCAACACCACAAATATTCTCCAGAATGATTGACCAGTTTACATACCCATCAGCAGTGAACAGAGATACTGGTTTTCCTGTATCTTTGCCAACACTTGGTAATATCAAACTTTGTGATTTCATCAGTCTGATTGATGGGCATAAAGTGATATCTTACTGTTACTTCATTTTATATTACTCTGATTATTAACAAGGTTGAGTAGCACTTCATATTCTTATCTACTCCAGATAGAAAATCAATGCTGTAAGTCAAGAAGCATATAGTTCAATGAACATATATATTGTTCAGTAAGACTCAATGATGGGAAAACTAAATTTAAGGTCTATAAAGGTATATGGATTGAATTGTGTCCTCCAAAAAATATGTGTTGGAATCCTAACCTCTGTATATCTGGATGTAATCACATTTGGGATTAGGGTTTTCTTTGTTATGTTAATGAGGCCATATCACTGTAGGGTATGTTTTAAACCAATCTCTTTTGAGATAGAAGAAAAACAGATTAGGAACAGAAAAAGAGAAGCTCATATGGGAGAAGACAGATGCTATGCCACATGAACATTGCCAAGGAACCCAGAAACAGAAGCTGAAAATAGTTGAGTGTAGGCTAGAAGAGTTTTAAGGTGCCTGCTAATAAAAGCCTAAATTACCCTGAGTAGACTGTTTCTAGAATTATGGATGCCACAGGCTACTGTGGTAAGGACTCAGAAGGTGAGGAGAGCCATAGAGAAAGTCTCCATTGTCTTAGAAAATACATATGACACTATCAACAGAGTGTTGCTAGACAAGTGGAAATTAAAAAGAAAATGATGAACACGTGATTGTACAATGGAGGAAGGGAGATGCTTTTATGCAGTGGCAACTAACTTCTCTGAATGTGTTAATATGTTTGGTAGAAGGTGTAACTTGTAAGTGATGAACTTGATATTCAGGTGAGATTTCTAAGCTAACCAACAGTCACAACAGAAAACCTATAAGCTCAGACAGAAGGAAACAGAGACAAGCAGAGATGGGGGAAGATATGTTCCTCAGAGCCAGAGAAATAGAAAGCCATCCCCTAGAGCCAGCTCCCTGAATTCAGATTTCTAGCCTCCTAAATTATGAGAAAATAAAGTTCTGTTTGTTAAAGCCACACATTTGTGGCATTTCTGTTATAGAAAACAAAGGCAAAGAGGAAAATAATATTTTAATTAAATAATAGGTATAGATTTAATGGTAATTGTTATTTACCAAGGTACAGAGTTCCAAAAAAGTTAGATTTTATAGAGTATTCCTAATTCTTTACTAAGAGGAAATAAGACATTTTGGCATTACGCTCTGAAATTTGAGGCTGTAATCAAAGAAGATAAGGAGCCCTAGTGGCAACAGCTAAGCAGGAGGCTGCTGATCAAAAGTGGTTGGAACCCACCCAGTGGATCAGCAGGAAAAAAGACTTGGCAATCTGTTCCCATAAAGATTTACAAGATTTATGGAATAGTTTTGTACTGTCACACGGGTCACCATCAGTCAAAATTGACTCAACGGCACCTAACAACAACACTCAAAAAGGATAACTACCTTCTGCTAACATTTTGATTAAGGCCACCAAGGATGGACATTCTGCCCACCTCTCAGGCACCTGAACACTTAAAATAAGAATGGGGATTATGACCCTTAATGACCACTAAAGATTTTGCATTATAGATGTAAAAGTTTTGATTCTAAGGCTAGATTGGCAAACAGCTGGCACATGTGTCTGTACCTCCTCACAAATCTGGCATGACTTGCAGACAGTACTGACAGATGGTGGCAAGCTCTTTTGCAAGTTGGCACATGGCCTCACAGTTTTCCAGACAGAGACAGAGTTCCAGACCACTACATCCAACTGATCAGAGTTGGCGTGGAGGATAAAATCTATTTGTCCTTATGATTCCAGAATAGGTGGTCACAAATCTCATCTTTCTTTTTATCTGCTCACATTCATGAGAATTATTTCAAGTGACATCACCACTATGATTTTGAAATTCCAAAGACTCCTCATCTCTTTCTTCTTGATTTTCAAGGGTACCAGCCATTTGGTTATTTACTAATATATCAATTCATCTCAACTATTCTTATATTTGTCCAATTTGTCTTATATTTGTACTTGTATTTTCATTAATTTTAACTGCCATGTGGAGCACATGAAGAGCAGGAACTGTTCTGAAGTGTTTTCTACAACCCCGCCAATCATCTGTCTAGGTCTTTAAACTTTAGAAAAGCTTTTATACCATGTGCTTAAATAGGTATGAAATATCTAAAATACCAAATACCAGAAAGTCAAGGAAATTGTTTGACAGTGGCAGATACTAATTACTTGGAAAGCAAAATATCTGACAGAGATTCTTTAAAATTAGTCTTGAAAGCATGAAGAATAAGCCATCCAGGGCATTAGACAAAAGCTAGTTGAAGCAGGGAATTTTACAGGGTTGTGTGGGAAGATCATGAACATCCTTAACACTGACATTCTGTCCAAAAATCAACAGAAAGAAATAATGAGCAAGTTAAGCACAGAGAATGAAAACTCTGATCTTTAAACTCAATCTTATCTGCTACAGGAAAGGAGACAGAATTCCTTATAGTTGGGTTTGTTAACCATGATAGAAGAAATGCAAATCCTTGAACGGAGACATCAACAATTCCAAAAGAATAACACCATTTTTTGTTTGTTTTGGCCACATATACAGAAAGTTTCTCACCAATTGTTGAGTTCCACACTCAGAAAGTAGGCAGGTCATTCTAAGAACAAAGACCCTCTGACTGCCTGAGGGACAGAAGAGGCTTGATCTTGCAGCCTATGCTTGTGTTTTCCATCCCACCCCAGAAAGCATGGAAAATCTATTCTCACAGAAGTAAAACCACACCCTAGAATTCCTTGCAACTCACTGGTGAAAAAAAAAAAAAAAAATCTGTAGATAATTATTACCTGAAAGGAACATTCTTGTGGCAAGAGAAGGCTGGCTTTACACACCTGCTCAACTTTTTAAAAAAGCAGAGCAGGAGAGCCCTGTTGCAAAAGTGAAATCATTGTCAAGTAATTAATCCATGAATGGATGCATTGTATCGACATGGGGTTTGTCCACCTTAAAGTATTAATAATAATTAACCTCACTCCTTTAACTCAAGGTGACAATATTCTATTGAGCAAAGGAAGCCACAGATTACAACTGGGGCAACCAATGAAAATCAGGCCAAGAACCGTTTAATCTCTAAGTCATTCTGGTCTATCTCCTTTTTAACTCAATAATCTCTTCTTAAATATCTACTACATAGCAGGCTATGTGCTAAGGTATGCTACAGGGAAATAAAAAAATAAAATGAGAAGATAGCGGAATAGGCAGACAAACTACACAGACCCTCCCTCTTCAACACAGAAAAGAGGAACAAATTAACACAGATACCAAACCAAACTCACTGCTGTCGAGTCATATCCTACTCATTGGAACCCCTCTTTGGGTTTCTGAGGTGGTATCATTACAGAAGTAGATTGCCCAACCTTCTTTCTGAGGAGTGGCTACAGAAGATAATCCTGGAACACTCAGCTTTGAAAGGAAGGATACACAAGTGGACTAAACTCCAATTAGTAGAAGAACCTGCATGAAAACACTGAAAAAGGAGACATATGGAGCTGCAGATTGTCAGCGATCCTGATGGCACAGATAGTTTGGATATTTCCAAGTGGTGTTAGGAACTAAGAATTAACCTAAAAAATCACCCCTGCTCACCAGGGGCTGCACAGAGGACTGTACTGCTGGCTGGTGAATAAAAGGGGAAACAGCAAAGAAGACAAATTGAGCTGTGGACTTCTGGCTGTCCAGAGGGTGCAACCATTTTGAATGTTTATAAATGGTTCGACCATTTTAGATGTTTAAAGTGACAGTGTTCTCTCAAATTCAAGGGACCTAATAATAAGATCCACTTGCTGGAGATAACAAAGACATATTTGACACTGAGGACTGGAAAGGTGTGACATTCCCCTTGTTACTCTTATAGTCCACCCCCTCTTGGTGAACAGAAGTGTGGCCATCCCTCAATCAGCCACCTTCTGGGCTGGCAGGAATTCCATTCCAGTCTGTGTGCTCTGACAAGTCTGGGTCCCCTGCCCCATGCCACCCAAATTTTTTATTTTTTAGTTTGTTTGTTTCTGCCTGCTTTAAAATTAGTCTTTTTTTTTTCATCCTTATTATTATTCTTCTTTCTTCTTTACTTCCCTGGGAGCTCTGGTGGTGTAGTACCTAAGGCATTTGACTGCCTACCAGAAGTCTAGTAGTTCAAACCAGGTTCTAGTTTTTGGCTTTTTCCTCTCTTTCCTTTCTTAGCTCCCATTTTTTTTCTTTCTTGTGGTTTTTACCCATTCCTTGCTTTTCTTTTTGCATTTTTTCCATTTTTTAAATTAATTATTCTCCTACTCTAGCTCTTTTCTCTTATTCCCTCCTCCCCAGATTTTTTTTTTTTTTTTCTTTCTCTTTCTCTTTATTTATTAGCAAATGATAGTTGAAATAGAGTA
>NW_006921817.1:750860-791905 GCF_000298275.1 Orycteropus afer afer | reverse complement strand
TTTTTGCAGTGTGTTTTTTGTCCTCTTACTTTTACTTTTCTGTTGGTTTTTCATTGTTGTTTTTGTCTGAGTGGGAGACAGCAACCATACCCATATGATACAACCACACCAGCACCTCTTGCAGCTCCAGTTACTGAGTGAGGGCCACTACTTCTTTCTGCACTAACTGGCCAATGATACACTACCACCAATAAGAGCCTGACTTACCCTTAACTGCTCTTCACAAACACTTAACAGGTCTGTGCAGCCACTCTCATTCTCTCACACCCACCAAGAAATAGGTGGTGAGTGCATAAGTGCTGCCAACTACTGAATAGAGGAGCACAGTATCTCAGTTCAACATACAATCACCAATTAAATATAAATACAACAAAGTCATAATGTATAGGAGACAACAGATCATGACAGCCCACACAAAGAAGCAACATAAAGCAAGAGAAAGAAGGGACCAGAATATAGATCCAGAACACATCCCTGAGGAAGAAGCAGCATTGGAACTTCCTGATAAGGAATTCAAAAGAATTATATTTAGGTATCTACAACGGATTGAGAGACAGATCAAGGAAAACACTGACAAAATTAAGGAAAACACAGACAAAACCCTAGAAGACTTTCAGAACAAAATACAAGAACAAAATGAATGACAAAATAAATGAAAAATTAGAAATGATACAAAATCTACAGATAGAAATCCAGAAGATTAATACTAAATGTTCAGAAATAGGTAATATATTAAAAGGGCAAAAGAGTAGAATTGAATCAATGGAAGACACAATTAATGAGACTGAAGACAAATACCTCAATACTTCTTTGGAAAGGGATCAATCAGAAAGAAGATCAAAACAAAATGAAGAAAGCCTAAGATTCATGTAGGATACCATCAAAAGGAATAACTTACATGTAATCGGAATTCCAGAACAGGAAAAGAAAAAGAAAACAACAGAGAAAATTGTCCAATATTTGTTGCAAACGAACTTCCCTGATATGATGAAAGATGAGAATACATCCATTCAGGAAGTCAAATGAACTCCAAAGAGTATAGACCTCAAAAGAAAATCACCAAGACATATCATCATCAAACTCACCAAAACCAAAGACAAAGAAAGAATCCTGGAAGCAGCACAAGAAAAACAAAAGGTTACCTACAAAGGGCAACCAACAAGACTAAGCTCAGATTTCCCAGCAGAAACCATGCAGACGAAAAGGCAATTGTATGGTATATATAAAACCCTGAAAGAGAAAAATTTCCACATATATACCCAGCAAAATGTCCCTCAAATATGATGGTGAAATTAGGAGATGTTCAAATAAAGATATTAAGGGAATTTGTTAAAACCAGACCAACTTTATAAGAGATACTAAAGGGAGTCCTTTGAACAGAGAACCAATAATAATAAACAACAATGGACCATTAATACACATGATGACATAACCCAGAAACCAACCCAGATATGGAAGTATCCAAAGTAAAATAAGCTTACAAGGTTGTAAACTTACCTAAACTAACACAGACTGAGGGGAAAACATTGAACAGACCCATAACAAAAGAAGAAATTGAACAGGTCATTAAAAAAATCACCCACAAAAATAAGTTCTACCCCAGATGGTTTCACTGGAGAGTTCTACCAAAAGTTCAGAGAAGAACTCACACCAATCCTACTCAAACTATTCCAGAACATAGAAAAGAATGGAATCTTCCCAAATTCATTTGATGAAGCATGCATAACCTTGATACCAAAACCAGGCAAAGACATCACTCAAAAGGAAAACTACAGACCAATATCCCTCATGAATATAGATGCAAAAATCTTCAACAAAATCCTAGCCAATAGACTCCAACAACTTATCAAACAAATAATACATTATGACCAAGTGGGGCTCATTTCAGGTATGCAAGGATGGTTCAACATTAGAAAAACAATCAATGTCATCCACCACATAAAGAAAACAAAGGAAAAGAATCACATGATCATAGCAGTAGATGCAGAAAATGCATTTGATAAAATCCAACACACCCCTTCCTGATCAAAACTCTTAGCAAAATAGGAATAGAAGGGAAATTCCTCAACAAAGCATATATGCAAAACCAACCCCCAACATTATTCTCAATGGAGAGACACTGAAACCTTTCCCCTTGTGAACAGGAACCAGACAAGGATGCCCTCTCTCAGCACTTGTATTCAACATTGTATTGGAAGTCCTAGCCAGGGCAATAAGGCAAGAGAGGGAAATCAAAGTCATCCAAATTGGTAAGAAAGAAGTAAAATCATCCCTATTTGCTGATGATATGATCTGATACATAGAAAACCCAACAGACTCAGTAAAAAAAAACTATTGGAACTAATTGAGACATTTAGCATCATGGCAGGATACAAGATCAACATACAAAAAATCAGTTGGATTCCTCTATACCAGCAAAGAGATTGCTGAAAGCATATAAGGAAATCAATACCATTTACCATAGCTACCAAAAAAATAATGTACTTGGGAATTAATCTTACCAGGGACACAAAAGACCTACACAAAGAAAATTACAAATCACTATTCCAAGAAACCCTAAGAGATATACATAAATAGAAGAACATACCATGCTCATGGATAGGAAGATTGAACATTGTGAAAATGTCAATTCTACCCAAAGCAATCTATACATTCAATGTAATCCCAATCCAGATTCCATCAGCATTCTCTAAAGATATGTAAAAACCAATCACTAACTTTATATGGAAAGAAAAGAGACCTCACATAAGCAAAGCACTATTGAAGAAGAAGAATAAAGTAGAATGTCTCACGCTGCCAGATCTCAAAACCTACTATACAGCCACATAGACCAATGGAACAGAATTGAGAACCCAGAAATGGTTCTATTGGTGGGGCTGTGGTTAAAGCACTGGGCTGCTAACCAAAAGGTTGGTAATGTGAACCCACCAGCCACTTGGCAGGAGAAAGATTTACAGCCTTGGAAACTCTATGGGACAGTTCTTCTTGTCTTATAGGGTCCCTATGAGTCAGAATCAACTCGATGATGGTGGGTTTGGTTTTGGTGTAAGGGCAGATGGGTGGCTCAAATGGTTAAGAACTGGACTACTAGCAGAAAGGCTGGTGTTTCGGACCTTCCTAGAGATGTCTCAGAAGACAGGTCTCACAATCTACTTCTAAAAGGATATAGCCTTGAGAATCCCACAGAACAGTTCCACTCTGCATGCAAGGGGTGGCCTGAGTCAAAATCAACTAGATAGCAACTAACAAGATGCCTAAGCGTACTATTATGAGGGCAGTGGTGGTTCAATGGTAAAATTCTCACCTTCCGTGCAGGCTTGATTCCTGGCCAATGCACCTTATGTGCAGTCACCATCCATCTGTAAAGGGAGACTTACATGTTGCTATGATGCTGAACTAATGTCTGTGTGACTTCTAGACTAAGCTGGACGCGGAGGAAAAGACTCAATCTACTGAAAATCAGCTAGTGAAGACCCTGTAGATCACAGCATTCCAATTCACATACAACCATAGGGATGGCACCTGACAAGTCAGCATTTCACTCCATCGTACATGGCATCACTGTGAGTCAGAGCTGACTCAGTGGTAGCTAACAACAACAAAGCAGGCTCTTTACCTTCAAGAAGTGACCTTTTAGTACAGTGCTGTACTGAGCACTGATCTTAGATCAGGCCAGGACAGTAAAAGGAGGGAACTATTCTTAAACTACTCCTGCATAGCAAGCCAATTTTATCTTTGCATTACTGAGCAGAGCACTGAATATGACGGGAATTCAGATCCCAGGAGAACCCATCTTATCAAAGGGAATCAAATCAGGGGTATGCCTTTGGCAGTCATATTACACACTACTGATTTAATTCACACCAACTCAACTCTCAATCCTTAAAGGCAGAACCTGACTTTTCAGCACCTTCCACACAGCTTATACAAATTAGGCAATTAGCAGATATCCAATGAATTAAAGAATCTCTAATCTCTATCCTTAGTCATAAGTAATATGCTCAGAAATAGAGAGATGGTTGTGTATAAGGTGAGCATTTACGCCAGGTAGGTACATTCCTTAGAATGATCAACCATGGGAGATCAGAAGGGCAGTATTTGCACATGGAGATAGCTGAGAGTGCAGGAATGCATAGGAAAGGACACAGGAAAAAAGGTAACCACAGAGAGGAAGTGGGAATAGAACTGTTACATTATGGGGATTGCAATCAATGTCATGAAACAAAATGTCTATGTACTATTGTATGGAAAATGAATGTGCTTTGTAAACTTTCACCCAAATAACAGTTTGTTTAAAAAAATAGATTGATGGTCGTAAATATTTTACATTCACTGCTGTTTAACTCTTTTGTGTTTGCTTTTTTTTATTTGTTTTCTGGGGTTTTTTAAATTACAAAACGGAAAGAGAGGAGCCAATTTCAGTATTACCTGCTCACAGCACCATTAGATATACAGCGTTTTAAGGTTCTATCCACAAACTCGTGGGAAAAGGCCAACTAGTAATTTGCCCCTGGCATGGGGCAAAAAATAAGCTTGCATTGTTTGTACATGTGCTTTGTTCTGTTGGCCAAACTCTGTGTATGGAGTAATTGCTGAGACTGAAGTATGCCCAGTATTTACTTTTACCTGGGTCAACTGGCTCTCCAGTGTACTTATTTAAGTTTGGTCAAAAAGGCACAAACATAGAGAAGATTTACTAAATACATACAGTACTTCCTAAGACAAACTATGATTCCCAAATTGTCACCCTGAAAGCCTATTATGCATTAATATAACAGAATTTTATACTGACTTTTTGCCACCTCATAGAAATCTATGATGGTATAATGTGCCTCAGGAACAAAGCATTTGGAGCTCTAATTAGATTGGATATGAATTATGGAGACAAAAACTCATCTCACTCATTCTATTCCCATTCTGAGTGCTCATGCTGGGAGACCACATTAATGGAGAGACCATATTATAATATTGTTTCAGTTTGGTTTCTGGTTGGAAAAGTGGCCATTTTTGTGGAAAGAAAAGAACTCCATCTATGCTACTGTAATCACCTCATCTGATGACAAGAAAAGAGGGAGAGAGAAAAGGAAGGCAATAAAGAATAAGTAAAAGCTCAAGAGCAGACTCATACCTAGCTCTCCAAAGCCCCCACAGAATAAGGGAAGAATTTAGTCAAAAATACAAATGACAAAAATTACCATCAGTTAAATGAAAATAAATTAATGATAATAGATTAAATATAATAAATAAAAATAAAATTACAAAAATTATAATTTTAGTGGGTTAAAAATTGTTGTTGTTAGATGTCATTAAGTCAGCTCCGACTCATAGTGACCCTATGTACAACAAAACACTGCCTAGTCCTGTGCCATCCTCATAATCTTTGCTATGCTTGAACCCGTTATCACAGCCCCCATGTCAATACATCTCATGTAGGGAGTTGTCCTCTTTCACTGGTCCTCTACTTTACCAAGCATTATATCCTTTTCCAGGGACTGGTCCCTTCTGGCAACATGACCAAAGTACCTGAGATGAAGTCTGACCATTCTGGCTCCAGAGGAGCATTCTGGTTGTAATTCTTCCAAGACAGCTTTGTTTGTTCTTCTGGCAGTCCCTGGTCTCTTCTCAATATTCTTCACCAACACAATTCAAATGCATCAATTCTTCTTTAGTCTCCCTTATTCATTGTCCATCTTTCATATGCATATGAGGCAAGTGAAAACACCACAGCTTGAGTCAGGCACACCTTATTCTTCAAAGTGACATCTTTGCTCTTTAATATTTTAGAGACATCTTTTGCAGAAGATTTGCCCAGGCCAATATGTTTGATTTCTTGACTGCTGCTTCCATGGGCATTGATTATGGATCCAAGTAAAAGGAAATCCTTGACAACTTCAGTCTTCTCTCCATTTATCGTGATGCTGCTTATTGGTCCAGTTGTGAGGATTTTTGTTTTCTTTACGTTGAGGTGTAATCCAAACTGAAAGCTTTAATCTTTGATCTTCATCAATAAGTGCTTCAAGTCATATTCACTTTCAGCACGCAAGGTTGTATCATCTGCATATTGCAGGTTAATGAATCTTCCTCCAATCCTGATGCCATGTTCTTATTCATACAGTCCAGTTTCTTGGATTATTTGCTCAGCGTACAGATTGAATAAGTATGGTGAAAGGATATAACCCTGACCCACACCTTTTAAACTATGCATTATCCCCTTGTTCTGTTCAAACAACTGCCTCTTGGTCTATCTATGTACAGCTTCCTCAGGAGTACAATTAACTGTTCTGGAATTCACATTCTTCCCAATGTTATCCATAATTTGTTATGATCCACACAGCCAAATGCCTCTTCATAGTCAATAAAACACAGGTAAACATCTGTGTTCAGTTCTTTTACTTCATCATTCCTTCCATTCACTTTAACTACTCTGTGTTAAGAGCAAGTATTAGAGTCTTTTGACATCCATTTTGGTCTTTTCTTTCTTGTTTTTTTAATGACCTTTTGCTTTCTTCATATATGATGCCCTGGGTGCCATCCTACAACTTGTCAGGTCTTTGGCCATTATTGTTGTTGTTGTTGTTATGTGCCATCGAGTCGGACACAACTCGTAGCGACCCCTCTTTGGGTTTCTGAGGCAGTATCACTATGGAAGTAGATTGCCCCATCTTCCTTCCAAGGAGTGGCTGGTGGGTTTGAACTGCCAGGCTTCTGGTTAGCAGTCAAGTGCCTTAGGCAGGGTTCATTATGTCAAAATTATTCTTGAGATGGTCTCTAAATTCAGGTTGGATATAAATTTAGGTACGCTGAAGGAGCTCTGGTGGTGCAGTACCTAATGCATTTTACTGATAACCAGAAGGTTGGCAGTTCCAACCCACCATCTACAGAAGGAAAGAAGGAAGGAAGATGGGGCAATCTACTTTCGTAAAGATTTACCACTTTGGAAAACTAATGGGGGTTGCTATGAGTCAAAATCGACTCACTAGCAGTGAGTTTGAGTTTAAACACAGATTAACAATTAGCACTAGTAATAACTTTAGACTACCACTCATTTGTCAGTCTGGTATACTGTGGTGGCTTGAGTGTTGCTATGATGCTGGAAGCTACACCACTGGTAATTTAAATATCAGCAAAGTCAACCATGGTGAACAGATTTCAGCAGAACTGCCAGGCAATGAAGGACTAAGAAGTTGGAACTGGCAATATAATTCTAAAAAAAATTGGCCAGTGGAAAACTTATGAACAGGAGCAGAACACTGTCTGATAAGCCCCTCAAATTGGAAGAAACTCAAAATACAACTGGGGAAGAACTGCCTCCACGAAGTACAAGCAACCTTAATGACTTGGATGGAGTAAAGCTGTTGAGATCGTCATTTGATATTTCATTTGAGTGACAAGACTCAAAATGAAAAGGTACAGCTGCAAATACCCATTAATAATTGAAATGTGCAATGTATACAGTATGAATCTAGAAAAACTGGAAGTTGTCAAAAATGAAATAAAGTGCTTGAAGTTTGATATCCAGGCATTGTTGTTGTTATGTGCTGTCGAATTGGACTTGACTCATAGCGACCCCTCCTTGGGTTTCTGAGGTGGTATCATTACGGAAGTAGATTGCCCAACCTTCCTTTTGAGGAGTGGCTGGTGGGTTTGAAATGCCAGCCTTCTGGTTAGCAGTCAAGTGCCTTAGGCATTATGCTACCAGAGCTCCTCATCCAGGCATTAGTGAACTGAAATGGACTGGTATTGGTCATTTTGAATTGGACAAATATATGGTCTACTGTACCAGAAATTGAAGAGGAATGCCATCACATTCATCATCAAAAAGAACATTTCTAAGGCACTTGACTGCTAACCAGAAGGCTGGCAGTTCTAACCCACCAGCCACTCCTCGGAAAGAAGGTTGGGCAATCTACTTCCATAGTGATACTGCCTCAGAAACCCAAAGAGGGGTCGCTATGAGTCGGGTCTGACTTGATAGCAAATTAACAATAACATCCTGAAGCACAATGCTATCAGTGATAGGATAATATCCATACAGATACATAATCCAGTTATTACAATTATTATTCATATTTACATACCAACCACTAATGCCAAATATAAAGAAACTGAAGATTTTTACCAACTCTGTAGTCTGAAATTGATCAAATATGAAATTATGATGCACTGATAATTACTAGTTATTGGAATGCAAAAGTTGGAAACAAAGACAGATTGGTAGCTGGAAAATATGGCCTTGGTGACAGAAATAATGCAGAGATTGCATGATATTATTTTACAAGACTGATGATGCATTTATTGGAAATACCTTTTGTCAACAACATAAACAGTGACTATACATATAGATGTCACTGGATGGAATACACAGGAATCAAATCAACTATATCTGTAGAATTCATTTTACTTGGATCCACAATCAATACCCATGGAAGCAGTAGCCAATAAATCAAATTATGTACTGCATTGGGCAAACCTGTTGCAAAGATCTCTTAAATGTTAAAAAAACAACAACGTCACTTTATGGGAGGACCTGAGAATTGATGTTTTTGCATTATGGTGTTGGTGAAGAATACTGAATATACCATGGACTACTCAATGGCACATAACAACAACAACAACAATATGGACTACTAGAAGAATAAACAAATCTGTCTTAGAGGAAGTGCAATCAGAATGTTCCTTAGAAGTGAGGATGGTGAGAGTTTGTCTCATGTAATTTGGACGTGTGATCAGGAGGGACCAGTTTCTGGAGAAGTGTCAGTGAAAAAGAGGAAGATCCTCGACAAGATGGATTGACAGCGGCTGCAATAATGGGTTCAAACACAGCAAAGATTGTGAGGATGGTGCAAGAGCAGGCAGTACTTCCTTCTGTTGTATTTAGGGTCACTAAACTCTGGTAGCATAGTGGCTAAGACACTTGCCTGCTAACCAGACAGCTGGCGGTTCAAACCCACCAGCCACTCCTCGGAAGGAAGGTTGGGCAATCCTGCTTCCGTAGTGATACTGCCTCGGAAACCCAAGGAGGGGTCGCTATGAGTCGGGTTTGACTTGACGGTACATAACAACAACAACAACAACTTTAGAACAAAAATGACTCTCATTTTCTTGGGAAAATTTTCTTTCTTTTGATTAGTCTCACTTGAGGCCAGAACATCTGGAAACTAAACCTGTACAAACCTGTCTTATTTCTTATTGCCTCGTCCTCCTTTAACCCTACATCTGAATGTAGGCTTATATTTGATCCTAATTTGGATTTTTTGTCAAACACTTGTCTGTACAAACCAAATAATTCCCCCTCAACTGCCCTTGTCATTCAAAAATCATAGGTCATCTAAAACCAGGTTTGAATCTATAAAGAAGTAATAGGTAAAATATGTTTTATTCTTTTGCATCTTAATTATTTCTCCAGGCATTACTGCTCTCATTAAACTAAGTCTTGAATGTGCATGGAAACTAAGGAGTCCACACTTCTTTCCTAACTTTATAGTTTTGTAACCAGCAATACTTGTTGATTAACTTACAACTTTGCCTTAAATTTTGGCCGAGTAGCCCAGGGATTCAGTGGGGTCCATCATTCTGAGTAGGTATGAGTTTCCATATGGGTGTAGGAGGTAGGCAGGGATGTAGATTCTGCCTTCCATGCCCAAGAGAAGGGTTAGGTGTATGTACTTCAACACTGCAATGAAGGGCTGCACAGAGCATTCTTGCTGAGGATTGAAAGCCTTTGTCCTACACGGCAAGAGGTTCCTCGGGAGCATGAATGGGAGATTCCAGAGGACAATATCTCAAACACACATAAACCACTGCCAAACATTCAAAAACAGGACCACAAGAAAGTGAAGTCCCTCTGAATATCTATTTTTTTTTACCTTGGGTCAGAACAAGTTTTATAAAACAAGGTGATAGTCAACCCAGAAAAATTGTTCTCTGTTCATCCATAATGGCCCAAGAAAGCAGATGAACCCTTTATCTCTACACAGTGAATAAATGGAAAATAACCAGGGCTTTGAACCAGTTCATTGTTGTTCAAACCCTGCTGAGAATTTGCATTTCCATCTCAGATACCCTGAATTAGAAACTACATTTTAACAAGATCCTCCTTCTGGTTCAGTATATCTGGTGTAGAAATGGAAACCCTCAGGAGGAGGTTGAACTACAATGACCAGTTTGAAACAGGGCCTAGCATTAAACAACCTCTTTCTTGAGAGTTGAGTTTCATCTAACACACATAATGAGAGCTATTCTCTTCGCTCACAGGTGAGACTGGTCAGTAGAAAGAGGGCCCATTTAACAGATGGGGGCTCACATAAAGAAATCAACTTAATCTTGCACATCACTTGAAGACCTTCCAACATTTTCTCATCTAGGAAAAGTGGCACATGCCCCGACATCATTGCCAGTCTGAAACTGCTATTCATACTGCTTCAGCTGTAGGCTGCATTCTCATTAACATTCTGATTTGCCAACACTCTGACCTGCAAGGTGTGAAGACTATGAGGTTCTTGGCACCACCCCCAGAGGAAGTGAGTAAAAACCCATGTCCAGGATTAAGTCAGCTCATAGTCCCAAGCCTGCCTTATCTCCTTAAGGGGAGATGTGAAGATTCAAGAGACAATGTCAATAATGCTTGAAAATCTGTCCAGAATAAAAATATATACTAGTTTATTTTAAATAGTACTAGATGCTCTTTTCTCTTTTTCTTTAAGCTGCTTAATTTTATTTCATTGATTTTTCTCCCAAAAGTCTTAGAAACAAGAATTTTTTTCTTTTGTTTTGATTTTTTTTTTTTTTTTTGAAAAAGGTCAGAATCTCAGAGATTCCCATCTGGTTTGAGCTGTACATAATCCATAACACACTGGGCCAAAAACTCTGATCTCAACCCAGATGCTAATTAAAACCCTACCTGAGTCATGTTGCTATGGTTACTGGGATTTCTACAAGCCCTATGATTCTTAAACAAGAAAGTTTTAGTTACTTCTCCCAGGCTCTGGTGGTGTTCCTGGGATTGGGCCAGGCCTATTCCTATAGGGTGTGGGCAGCACTGCCAGTCAAGAATGTGGGGTAGTTTCTGCCTACATAATAACTGAGCTCTGCATTGGATTCTGCTGTTCATCTCATTTGCCCTTTCAACGACAGGGTGTTATAAAAGTGTTGCTATCAGCATCTCATTTTAGAGAAGAATAACCTGGAGGCTCAGTCACAGCAAGTGGCTTCCTCAAGAACACTCAGCCTGTAAGTGAGACAGACAGATGGAACGTGAACTTGGTTTTCTGACACCAAAGTCTGTGGTTTTCAATACAAACAGTTAACTTGATCAGCTGCTAACTAAAAGCCCGGAGGCTTGAGTCCACCCAGCAGTGCCTTGGAAGAAAGGCCAGGTGATCTACTTCTGATAAATCAGCACTGAATACCCTGTGGAGCACAGCTCTACTCCGACACACCAGGCAGATTCAACTCCATGGCAAATGGCCTACTGGCTACCCAGGCCTGAGGCAGACAGACACAATGCCCTGCTCAAGCTCTATGCCCGTTGGTATGTGCTTTGTGTTCAGGAGCATAGACTCTGAAGTATTAAGCAGGTTACTGCAGTTCTGTCCATCTCTGTTTTTTCATTTGTGGAAAAGGGATAGTAATTCCTACCTATTGGGTTTTTTGAGGATAGCATGAGTTAATAGAGCTAACGCTCTGAGATCACTGCCTGACCCATTAGTAAAGTGCCATATAAATGAGCTCGTCATAGCTGCCGCAGCATCATTCATCCCGAGAGTTAACACCGTAGCCAAAGCTAGTCTGTGATCACCTGAGGATCTGGAGAATGTCTATTCCGCGGGGCAGGTGGCCAGTGTAACACTACAACAAAGTAGGGTAGTTATGAAAGAAAACCCATGTTAGATCGCATCACAGCCTGGGACGCCTTGATGTTCAAAGTCAAGTGCCCCAGCTGCTTCCTCTGTGGTCAATTCTCTTGCTTCTGACATCAACCCGGAGGCACATCAGCTAAAACAGAATGACTGGAAATGACATGACTAGAGAAAGTCTGTTCATAAATGCTGTCATTTTTTTTGAAAACCAGCAGGTTTCTCCTCCCTGATATGAATCAGTTTTCCTCTAATCAAGGGAAATTTTTCCCCCCCAGAATTTAAATTCCATGTGCAGCTCAATAGCTTTAAAATCAGCATTTATTTTTCTTGAACCTTTGAAAGGTAATTTAAACTGGCAGGAGATAGGAGTGAAGCCATGGAGAAAGCTCTGAGTTTCAGCATGCTAAAATGAAACTACGATTTTTTTTTTGTTGTTGTTCTTTAAAAAACCACATCTCAGGGTTTCTAACCATGGGCAGAGCCTCCTACTTTTCTGTGTCTTGGCCCCAGGGCCTCATTGGCACTGTGGTCCAGTAACTGTGAACGTGTTTACTAAGCACACATTTGGCATTGCCAGTTTGCCTCTCCATCTCTCTGCCTCCAAAAATCCTGCTGCACAGCTTCCTTTCACTCTCTTTTGCATATTTAAATAAATGGAAAATTTCAGGGTTTCCTTGAGAAAGCTTGCCTAAGGCTCTTTGGAGACTTGGGGAAATAGTGCTAGATTATAAAAATATGGGCGCCGCTGGCTACCACTGTCAACCACTTGAAGGAAGATCTATGTAGGAGATTCTAGATAGAGTGGGAGAACAATGTAGAACAAAACTCAAAATCGTTAAAAAAAGAAAAAGGGACCAGGTTTGCTGGTCTGATAGAACTTAATAGAACCGCTGACACTATGGCCCCTAGCTGCCTTTCAGGTCTGGAATTAAACCACTCCTATGGTTTCCAGCCAAACTAAGGACAGGCATACGAACTGAACATTTACATTAGGTACACTTCCTGGAGAGATCAATCATGGGAGAATAGAAGGGTTGTGTATGCACAGGGAGACAGCCTAGGGGTCAGGAGTGCATGGAGGGAAGGACACAGGGAAGAGGTAATTATGGGGAGGAAGTGGGAGGGGAGCTGTTGCATTGTGGGAAATTGCAGTCAATGTTATGAGACAAAGTGTATGCGAGCTGCTGTATGGAAAATGAATTTTCTCTGTAAACTTTCACCCAAATCACAATAAAAATTAAAAAAAAAAAAATGCACCAAAAAAGAACAACAACTTGAGAGTGCTACTTTGAAAGAGTGGCTACTCAGCAGCCAATCCCAACCAGGGCATAGCTTGTAGGTTGTTTGCTGAGCAAAACAGGAGTAACTTGGCATGCTCTCTGTAGGCTGTGCTGGACTCCCTTCTCTGAAATTTAAATAAAGTCACAAGGGCCTTAGGGCAGACACTGGTGCTTGGAGGGCAGGTGCAAATAGTTAACATTCTCAGCTGCTAACTGAAAGGTTGGTGGGTGGAGCACACCCAGAGGTGCCTCAGGAGAAAGGCCTGGTGATCCACTTCTGAAAAATCAACCACTGAAAACTCTACGGAGCATAGTTCTACTCTGACACACATGGGGTCGACATGAGTCAGAGCTGATTCAATGGTAACTGGTTTACTGGTTATGCAGGGCTAAGCCAGACAAATACAATGCCCTGCTCAAGTTCTTATGCCCACTGGTGTGTGGAGTGTGGTTAAGAGCACAGACCTGGACCTGGAGGTCTTCAGCAGAGAAGGCCAAGTGGGAGTTCTCTGACCAAGTCCCTGGAAGAGCCCTTTGTCCTGCTGGACACAAAACTTGTCCTACAGAATCCCAAGTTAGACACTGACAAATGTACTCACCTCGACTTTGGAGGTGGGGGTGGAGGTGAAAATGCCTCAATTCCATTTCTGTCCTTGGGGAACTCAAAGGCAAAAGAAGCTGATTTGCTCATTCCGGTCCCAGCTTTGCTGTTCTGCCTAAAGGAACCGTCTGTTGGATGGAGCCGGTGCCAGGTTGAAGAGTGTGAACAGTCTCCAGTGCCATTTTCCATTTCTCTGCCCCAGCCTTGACTCAACAATTCTGGTTCCACCTCCTCCTCTTCCTCTATACGACACTGACGACTCCAGGCACCAGTCTGGTACCTGGGTCGCCTCTGGTCCAGGTTGGTAGCAGAGGCAGTAGTGGAGGTAGGGGGTAGGCACCTGACAAGTTCATTGGTGGTAACACCATTTGTACTGCAGGAAGAAGCAAGGTCAGCAGGGCTTCTGGATGAAGGCTGGGGCCCAGTGCCACTGCTGGAGCTACCCTTGCTGAGGTCAGTCAGTGGGGAGGCAGATGGCAACACAGGGGACCCTCCAGGGCTACTCTTGGATAGCTTGGGGGGGATGGCAGGCTTCCCCTTGGGTGTACTCTCACCTACATCCTGACGGTGGCTTTCCCTGGAGCTCAGCCCCTGCTCAGCTGATGTCTCCTCTTCACCTGCCTCAGAGTCCTGGCTCACAGGCCCTCGGGGCCACTGCACCCCTACTGCAGAGTCAGGGCTGCTTAGGCAGATTGTTCGGTGGTCCTCTTCTGGGTGGGCTGCCATGACAGTGATGGTGGCTGCTACCTGGGTGGCCATATCTGGGCCTTCCCTGTCTTGGCCCCAGCCACAGGCTGTTTTCTCAGCCCAAGTATTACCTGTCCGTACCTGGTCCTGGCACTGACCAGATGCTACCTGTTCTACCTTGGCCTGTGGTCTAGAAGGCACTGGGCCAGCCTTCTTCCTCTTGGTGCTCTCAGCATAGATGGGTTCGGATTGCACAGCTTCCCTGGAAGGGCCTGGGGACTGGGCCTCCCTAGTCAGCCCAAGGCATCTGCTAGAGTTTACCATGTGGCAGCCTACTTTCTCCTGCTTCTCTGGCACAGGTTCCTTTATGAGGGAGCAGTAATCACTCTCAAGGTGGGGAGCAAAGGGGCTGCTGGTGCCACTGCTACCGCTCCCACATGAGATGCCATCTGAAGAGCTGGTGGTCTCTGAGGTACAGGATGGCTTCTTGGGCCCCAGGCAGGATGGATGCTCTGCTGAGTCCTGGGTATAGCACTCCATCCGGAAGCCCAACACCCGCTTGTCCTCCTCTGTGGGCCCACCACACACTGCTTGATCCCAGCACCCTGGCACACGGTCCGTCCCATCATGTTTGCGTTTGGAGCCTTCAGCCTGTGAGGCGTCCTTGGCACCAGGGCTCCCAGGGCAGCAATCCACAATAGAGCAGTACTCCCCCGCTTCACTGTCCCCTGAGGGTGAGCACCTCTGATCACTGTCATCCTCTGAGGGCAGGGATTCCCTCAGGCACTGTGGAGAAGAGTAGGGCCCAGGGCCCTTAGTGCAGCTAGATGCCATCTCGGCAAAGGTGGCCAGTTTCTGGCGGAAGCTCTCCTGAGTAGAGGTCAACTCTTGGTAAGGAAATGTGGGTTTATCCTCTCGACCACCCTTGTCACTAGGAAAACTCACAGGGTGGAAGGCAATGTTCCTTTCCCCCCGCGTTTCCAGGCTATGCAGGCCAACCATGGCATATGCAGGGGAGCAACGTGAGCTGCCATCCGTGGGGGCAGAGGGACCACCAGCCTTCTGTGCACTGCGGAAGCTGCTCAGATAAGCTCTTGGTGGATCATCCTGCTTCGAGAGGGGGAGCTTGTTGGATGTTCGCCTCCAACTGACCTAGAGACCCAAGGTTAAAAGACTTACATGAGATTTTGCTACAGAGAAAAGGGAGAGAGAAAAAGTAAAAGGGAAGTGCTATGATATTGCAAACTGTCTCTTATCCTGCAGTGAGGGAAGATAGCAGCTGGCTGCTCGGTCAGTGCAAACTCTCCAGCACGCCCACCTTCTGATCTCCCCACAAGCCTTATCATCATTGCAAGGCACCCATTGAGCCATTCCTCTTCCCAGATACTGAGTGGCACTTCCCACTGGTGGCCTGCCATTCTTTTGGCTTAGGACTGTGAAGTAGAGGAAAAAAAAATCTTAAACCATTTTGCTTTCTTCCTCAACTGTCTTGCAAAATTAGGTTCTCCTATAGGCTTTTCAAATAGGATTTTTGGGTTTTAATTTTGCTTTTTGTTTGCTAGTTTTTTAATAATCATGTTGTGCATTCCTGAAGAAAACAAGCATCATGAGAATTTTTAAAGCAATTAGTGTGGGTGGTGGGGCAGAGGCAGGAGAGTGAGGGGTGGTTCCTGAGCTGGGTCATGGCTTCCCTGCTTCCCTCTGGGTTTTGCTTCTAGTTATGCCAAAGACTGCTCTTTTTCCCAGTTACAGGCAGTGACTTAGCCTAAGCCTGCATAAGCGGTTGTGTTAGTTGAACTATGAGAGAGAGATGTGCATTGGCCATTATCATTGCCAGAGTCATGGTCCCCCTTCCTCCTTCTTGTCTAAAGTGTTCTCTTCCTCCCTGATTTTCAGGAGTAGCCTCAAAATAGGACTAGCATCTGGGTCTTTTCTAAGATGATTCTGAACTTAAAACCTGCCTTAGTATGTGCAGGTTGAAGATAGCCAGAATGGCCTGGTGAATGGGCGTAACCAGCTTAGGAAAGTAGGGTGGCCCCTCTGGGCCTAACCCTGAAAGGGACATCTCAGCTACAGGAACTGACTCTCCTCAATTAAACCTCCACTGATTTGAAAATGACCTTTCTTTCCACACACACATACACTTACTCACACATACTCTCTCTCTCTTCCTGATCCACTTACCACACTGGTTCAGGAGACTAGGAACAAGCAAAGAGGCTAAATAGGCAGCAAGTGGTTCTAAAAACATGTCGTAGACATGCCTAAAAGCTGTAAACTCCAGCAACCCTGTTCTGTGTGTCCTCTAGGGATGTACTGATTTTAGTGATTCTGTATCAAAGCTGGTAAAATTCAAGCTTCAAATTAGAAGTAAGAATACCATATGGGTATTAAACACTATTAAGGAATTACTGTTAATATTTGTAAATGAGATAATGATATTGTGGTTCTATTTTTTTTATAGCATTTACCTTCCAAAGATATGTGCTGAAATGATTCAATGCCAGGGATTTCCTTTAATATCACAGCGAAGGAAAGTGGGTGTTGGTAGTGATGATACAAGATTGTTTATGATTTGATAAATGTTGAAGCTGAGTGATAGGTGCATGGAGTTTGTTATACAATTACTACTGCTTGTACTTACACTTAAAATTATCAATTAAAAAGCTTAAAAAACATTTCATAATAGTTAAAATGTGGAAATACCTAAATGTCCACCAACAGATGATGTATTAATAGAATGTGATACATATATATATAATGGAATATTACTCAGCCAAAAGGAGAAATGATGTCTGGGCACATGCTACAACTTGGATCAATCTTGAAAACAATACACCGACTGAAAATAAATCAGTCATAGAGAATAGATGTTGTTACAATCCCACTTTTATGATATAGGCAGGGTAGTGCCTAAGGCATTTCAAGCCCACCAGCCACTCCTTGGAAGGAAGATTGGGCAATCTACTTCCATAGAGATACCGCCTCGGAAACCCAAGGAGGGGTTGCTATGAGTCGAACTGAGTTGGTGGCAGTGAATTTGGTTTGGTTTTAGAAGGAGATCAAAGTGGTTTCCAAGGATGGGAAGAAGCAGGTAAGAGGAAAGAAACTCAATGCTTAGGAGGCATTGAGTTTCTGGTGATGGTGGTGGAATAATTTAGAAACACATAGTGGTGATAATTGCACAAGATGAACATAATCAAATGTCACTGAACTGTACATATGAAAAATGTTGAATTGGCAAATATTTTGTTTATGTACATGTATATATATATATATATATATATATATATATATATATATATATATACAAACTCACTGCTGTCGAGTCGAGTCAATTCAACTCATAGCAACCCCTCCTTGGGTTTCCAAGGCAGTATCACTATGAAAGTAACTACAGAAGTAGATTGCCCAAGCTTCCTTCTGAGAACTCCATATACATATATATATATATATATATACACATATATAAAATAAAACAATCGAAGCTTAATTTTTTCCCCCCAAAGTTCCAGTTTGGTCTGCCCTTACACAATCTCCAGGGAGGATAAAATTTTGAGGGGCTGGACTATCAGTTCTTTGCCCAAAGGGACAGAGAGAAAGGAGGGCAAGCGATTGGAAAATACCAGCAGTCAGGAAATAGCAATCTTGAGGC
Organism: Orycteropus afer afer; assembly: GCF_000298275.1. NCBI lineage: Eukaryota > Metazoa > Chordata > Mammalia > Tubulidentata > Orycteropodidae > Orycteropus > Orycteropus afer. The sequence continues at coordinate 773,824 of NW_006921817.1, read as the reverse complement.
AAGGCAAGAGAAAGCCATTCTGTAGGATTCCTGCTCAAACAGCCCTCTCTGGCTGCCAGCCAGTCACCAAGTGTTACAACAGGAGCAGCCCCTATAAAAATACCACAGAGGTTAGTCAGCCTCACCTGCGAGCCTTCAGCATTCATGCTGGCCTCTGTCCACACATCAGAGGCATCAGAGCTCATCATGGTGGGCTTTACTGCGATAGTGGGTTTGGAGTAGGGCAAGTTATTCACACCCTCATCTTCTATACGGCAGTTCTCGGGCCTAGGAGGCAGTCGGGGTGGAGGGGGTAAGCTGCCCACTCTGGGCTGGGGTCGGCTAGTCACCAGTTGGTGGTCACTCCGCAGGCAGAAGCAGTTTTTGCAGGACCCGGGCTTCCAGATGTGTTCCACAAAGTCATTGCAGGCAGACATTTTCAGGCTCTCAGGGTTCAGTCGGATGGTCTGGTGCATGCTGACTGGGCAGTGTGGTTCATCTTGCACCTGGTTCTCTGGAGTGATCTTGGCTGATGTTGGTCACAGAATACTTTCCTGGAAAGGCAGAACACTTGCCTGATTAGAGAGCTCCACTGCCAGAAGTCGGGTGCGTTATCAAGAGAGGAATTATTTGATCTGGGATGTAGGAAGGAGAAAAACTGTAAAGACTATTATTCCATTTCTTCTGATGCCCTCATCCATTTTTTCAGCACAAGGTTCTTAGTTACTGTCTAGTGTTGTGGCCTTATCAGAAGCGGTAAATACTGTTATTGTTGTTATGTGCCATCGAGTCAGCCCTGACTCATAGCGACCCCTCCTTGGGCTTCCGAGGCAGTATCACTACGGAAGTAGGATTGCCCAACCTTCCTTCCGAGGAGTGGCTGGTGGGTTTGAACCGCCAGCCTTCTGGTTAGCAGTCAAGTGCCTTAGCCACTATGCTACCAGAGCTCCCTAAACATAGCTTTATTCCATGAGTAGAGAGCATACAAAATGTTCAGCCCCCTAAAACCTCTGGAGAACATGGAGATGAGAAGACTGTATCTCATGCATGTGATCCTTGCTGTTGAGGATACAGAGCCAAGAATACTGTTCCCAGAGAAACAAGAACTATTCAAGGATAACCCATAGTATTTGACCAAGACATATGTGAGAGGGGAGACAGGCTCAGACCTTAAAATCAGCACTCTAATCCCTACTTTTGACCAGGGGTTGACTGGAATGTGTTGAAAAAGAAGAGAAGTGTGATGTGGGCCTGCCCCCAATGGGGGAATCTTTCCTGGAGGTTGGCAACTTGGGAATTTAGCCCCTCCCTTCCTTGTTTAATATAGGTCATTTAATCCTGTTACTAGTGAGATCAACAAAGTTCATGTGACAGGCCAAGGGCAAATAAGAAAAAGAAGTGCATGATAACCACACCTCTGTGGTCTGAGAGAGAGAACAGAAACAAACAGTTGGCTTCAATCAATTACTGGTGACCCCATGTGTGTCAAAGGAAAACTGTGCTCTATAAGATTTTCAATGGTTGATTTTTCAGAAGTAGATTGCCAGGCCTTTCTTCCAAGGTGCTGATGGGTAGACTTGAACTTCCAATGTTTTTGTTGGCTGCTGAGTGCTAACCCAAGAGAGAGAAGAGTTTGCTAAATCTCTCATTTTCCCTATGATAACTCTGGAGATAAGAATACTTGCTCAAAGAGTTAATTGCCTCTGAGGGTAAAATTGAGAGGAGACAATTTGCACCATCCAAACAAACATCTAACCCATTGCCCTCTGATTGCAACTCATAGCGAATAGGCAAGAAGAGCTGGGGTAAGACAGATTTCAAGAAAAATGGAGATCCCCAAGGAACCAGGAAGCAGAAGCTGAAGAGGGAATACACAGACAAAGCCTTCCCTTAAGGCCGACCCTCTGAATTTGGACTTTAACCTCCTAAATGATGAGAAAATAAACTTCTGTTTGTTAAAGCCACCCATTTGTGGTACTTCTGTTATAGCAGCACTAGATAATGAAGACAGATTTTGCTACTGAAAGAGGGAGGTGTTGCTCTAACAGATACGTAAAATGTGGAAGCAGTTTTACAATTGGTTAAGGGGTAGAGGCTTAGAAGAGTTATAAGGAGCCTAATAGTAAAAGCCTAGATTGTCTTGAAAAGACTGTTGGTAGAATTATGGATGTCAAAGGCAATTCTGATGAAGGCTCAGAAGGAAGTGAAAACAGCTACAGAGGAAGTCTCTGTCATCTTAGAGAATATGGCACCAGCAACAGAATGTTGCTATAAATGTGGATGGTAAATGTGCTTTTGTTGAAGTTTTAAAAGAAAATGATGAACATACTATTGGACGACGGACAAAGGATGATGCTTTTTATGCAGGGGCAAAGAACCTGTCTGAATTATGTTCAAGTGCTTGGTGAAAGGTAGAACTTGGATACTTGACTAAAAAGACTTCTAAGCAAGATCTTAAAGGGGCTACGGAGTTTCTCCTTGCTGCTTTTAGCAAAATGCGAGAAGAAAGAGACATACTTAAAAACGAACTGTGCAAAATGAAAACAGGACTTAAAGATTTGGAAAATTCTGTTGTATAAACTAAAAGCATGTGTCCTAGAATGTTCACCAAGGACATGGCTACATAATCTTTTGTTAAAGAGATTAAGACTGTCATTGTTAAAGAGATTAACTATCAGAGTAGAAAATCCATCAGCTTAGACGGAGAAAGAAAGAAAGAAAGAAAGAAAGGAGAGAACATTGTCTGACTTTTGGAATTCTACAGGGAGGAAACAGGCCAAAGGAACTATATCTGTCATCCTCCAAGAAAAGAAAAGGACCATCCCTGGAGCAGCTTGGAGATCAACAAAACTGTTGAAAGGAGCACGGGAAGCAGGGCTTTCTCTGTTTCAAAGGGTGGGGCTACAGTCTTCTGGATTTCAAAGGATGGGGTCATTGCCTTGTAGGTTTCAAAGAGGATCTTTACCAACTTGGTTCCAGAGTATGGTGCTGCCTTTATGGTGTGCCAAAGGGATGGGGCTGCCATAGTCAAGGGGTAGAAGAACAGAGCCTGCAGGGGCCCATGGGGTGGGGTCGCCACTCAAATGGACTAGAAGAGTGGGGCTGCCCAAAGCTGAGGGAGCAGAGTTGCCATCCCAACAGGCCTGGAAGGTGGAGCTGAAGCCTAGGGCCCAGGAGTTTGCATTAAGAATTCAGAGGGTATGACCAATACCTAGAGTCTAGAGGGAAGGGGCAGTGCCCAGACTGTCTCAGGGAACATAGCATGTTTTTCAAGCCTTGAGAGGTAATGTACTTTGTTCTGCCAGGTGTTGTACTTGGTTGGTGCCTATTATCCCTTCTTCCCCTTCAATTTCTCCTACTTGTATAAGAATGTCTATCTTGTGCTCTACCCTTATACTTTGTTGTTGTTGTTATGTGCCGTCAAGTTGGACCCAACTCATAGCGACCCTTCCATGGGTTTCCGAGGTGGTATCACTATGGAAGAAGATTGCCCAATCTTCCTTCCGAGGAGTGGCTGGTGGGTTTGAACCACCAGCCCCTGGTTAGCAGTCAAGTGCCTGCACTACCAGAGCTCCTATCCTTGTACTTTGGAAGCAGATAATTTTCACACTTTCACAGATGAAGAGAAAACTTGGCCTAGGATAGAATACACCTAAAATCTCACCCATATTTGATCTAGATGATTCAGCAGATGAGATTTTGGACTTGGAATTGACTTACAACCTTTGGGATGATGTGATGGGGTGAATGTGCTTTGCCTGTGGCAAGGACATGAATTTTGGAGGGCCAGTGGGTACAATGTTCTGAATTGTGTCCCCAAAAAATGTGTGTTGTAAATCCTAACCTCTAAGCCATTCTTCTGTAGTGCCTAATGCACTTGACTGCCAACCAGGAGGCTGGAGGTTCAAACCCACCAGCCTACTTCCGTAGTGATACTGCCTCGGAAACCAAAGGAGAGGTCACTATGAGTCAGGTCTGACTCTATGGCACATAACAACAAGAAGCCACTTCTCAGAGAAAATGAGGCAGTCAGCTTTGGTAAATATTACAGCCTTGGAAACTGTATGGGGCAGTTCTACTCTGTCATATAAGGTTGCTATAAACTGGGATGTACTCTACAACAATGGTTTGGTTTTTTTGACTCAGACTGGTTATAACTTCATTTGAGAATGAGTTTTCTGTTATGTTAATGAGGCAAAATAGATTAGTATAGGGTGTGGTTTGAATCAATCTCTTACAAGAGATAAAAGAGCAGATTAGGCAGGAAGAGATGGGATAAAATATATGATAAGGCTCTTGGAGATCTCTGAGGAACCAACAAGCAGAAGCTGAAGAGACAAAGACCTTCCTCCAGATCTTACAGAGAAAGAGAACGCTTTCTCCTAGAGCCTGTGCCCTGAATTCAGATTCTAGCCTCCTAAACAGGAGCTCTAGAGGCATAGTATCTAATGCTTTTGACTGCTAACCAGAAGGCTGATGGCTCAAACCCACCAGCCACTCCTTGGAAGGAAACCTGGGCAATCTACTTCTGTAGAGATACTGCCTCGGAAACCCAAGGAGGGGTCACTATGAGTCAGGACCAACTCAATGGCAATGAGTTTGGTTTTTGGTTAAATTATGAAAAATAAATTTCTTTTTGTTACATAGTTGTGGTATTTCTTTTATAACACTACTAGGTAACTAAGACAGACTTATTTGGACTATAATACCTCATAAAATCACCATTGAAGAGGAAATCAAAGGCTTGCAGACATTAACCAACTAACTGAATAATACCCCATCCTCATTTTACAGGTGGAGAAACAATAAAGGTGTTAATTAAAACCTGTGGAAGGGCTTGGGATTTTTTTTTCAATTTTATAGATAGACAGAAAGAGCTCCGGTGGTACATATTTAAGTGCTGGGGTGCCAACCCAAAGGCTGGCAGCTCAAACCTACCCAAGAGCTCCACAGAAGAAAGACCTGGCAGTCTGTTTCTGTAAAGATTACAGCCAAGAAAACCTATGAGGCAGTTCTACTCTGTCACATGGGGTCGCTATGAATTGCAATCAACTTCACAGCACCCACTAACAGAGATATAAAGAGTTTTCTGTTTCTGGAAAGAGAAGCCAACTTTGCTGGCAGCCCCTCACCTCTTTATGCCATTCATCATAAAGTAGCGTGCCTTTATCTGTTTGCTGCTCATTGCTCTTCTTTCCCTATTTAAATTAACTTCCTTTCTATAAAGAGTGTTCATAAGAAAATCTTCCTAAGAATCTAAGAAGAACCCAAGTCTCATTAAATAGAGAGAGTTTTGCCCTAGGGTTTCCTCTCCATTTTCTTCCCAAGAGAATTTACTTGAAGCTGATGCTCTATCTATCAACAAGACTAAGCAGGTGGGACAAGCCAGGAACCCCAAAGATCATTCCAAATATTCTACAGGAAATGCTTTCATCCTTGACTCCCATACTCACAGTCAGAGATGCTTAGTCAACAAAGGCTAAAGCTAAATTTACCTCTTGTCCCACAAAACTTAGTGAAGAAGCCCACTGCATCTTTAAGCTAAATGAGCACTATGAAATAGAAGGTAACCATTTGTGACACCCAGGTCCCTGAGTATCATAAATGGTTTACACTACCCTACTAGCCTAAAGGTTGGTAGTTCAAACTCACCCAGTGGCACCACAGAAGAAAGGCCTGGTGATCTGCTTCCATAAAGATTAACCAAAACAAAACCAAACTCACTGCTGTGGAGTCGGATCCGACTCATATCAACCCCTCCTTGGGTTTCCGAGGCAGTATTACTACAGAAGTAGATTGCCCAACCTTCCTTCTGAGGAGTGGCTGATGGGTTTGAACCTCCAGCCTTCTGGTTAGCAGTCAAATGCCTTAGGCACTACACCACCAGAGCTCCCTTCCATAAAGATAAAGGTTACAGCCAAGAATCCCTATGGAGCAATTCTACCCTGTAACACTTGAAGTCACCATGAGTCAGAATCAACCTGGCAACAGTTGTGTGTGTGTGTGTGTGTGTGTGTGCCAGAACAAACATTATTAGGGTCTCTTAGATTCCATACTTAGAGATGATTGCTGGTTAGGTTTTTCTCCTTCCCCCCCAAACACATGTAGGTAACAGATTCATATCTTGCCAGGCTCCCCTAAGGCGGACACTAGGCTTCAATAAGCAGAGGAGGTATAAACCAAAAAAACCAAACTCACTGCCATCAAGTCATTTCTGACTTATAGCAACCCCCATTAGGTTGCTGAGGCTGTAAATCTTTATGGAAGTAGATTGCCTCATCTTCCTTCCCACAGAGGAGCTAGTAGCTTTGAACCATTGCTTTGTGAGCCCCTACTGCCAAATTTTGGAAGAAGGAAAAAAATGGAGGATATATTTTGGTCTTCAATAGGGCAAGTCTCCACATCTCTGCCCCAGAATGGGAAATAGGTCCTTTCCTGTACAGCAGATGCGTAGAAGGCCACAGAAAAGACACTCAAGCCTGCTTCTACTATAGGCAGAAGTTCCCACACCCTCTCAGTGGGATGGAGGAAGAGGGCTTGGAAGCCAACTCTGTACAGCCTTGTTAAGTTTCTGGCAGCAACTCCTTAGTCTGGACTAACTAAGGAGGTGGGCATCCAGTCACTTCCTCAGGGACAACTACAGTGTCACAAAGAAGCAGTTTTGAGGTGGTCACATTTCATTTCTTTTGCAACAGGCTACTGAGAGCACAAACCTGTCAGAGGGAGGTTTGCTTGGTCCTAGACACACATGTTCAAAGGTTCCCCTCCTTTGTAGCTGATGACCCCCCCCCTTCTCCTACACACACATATACACACAGCCCTGTTGAGTTCTGGTTGGCTCTGGATTAATGTGCTGAAGTTTCCTTCAGATCTCCTCATCAGTTTATGATCATTTTCATACTGTTAAATACAACTTTCCTCACACAACCACCCAGAGGCACAAAAGTTTTAAAGAAAAGTCATTGATTTAGAGAATGGAATGAAGCCCTGGACTTGCCACCACCATTGACTACTTGCATCCAGTTAAAAGTGGTTTCTCAGTGTCAGCTGCAGCAAAAAAATTTACCACACTGTCAAAACAGAAAAGGTTTCTTTCCAGTTTCAGGAAGTCTAGAGAGTTTCTGTGCCTTGAATGTTCTATTAGTTTTAAGGAAAAGATAGTGAAAAACCCAAGTGGCACTCACAGAACAGAAGCAGAATGTTGCCTGCCAGTTCTTCACAACCTGGAAATGGCACCTTCCCAGCCCACATTCCTTACCTCTGAGGGGGAGGCAGGCCTTCAGAATTATGCAAATTTCCCCCATTTCAGTGGGAGGCTGAAGGTTAAGATTAGAAAAATATCTCAGCATTCTTTTTGATCCAATTGTGATAAAATATCCTTGCTTCTGCAAATTTCTGCACTAGATTTGTGGATACAATTTGCAAGGCTGAAGCTGTCAGATACAGCACTCTCCTTCCCAGCCTATTTCAAAAAGGATCTAAAGAATCAGGATGACTGGATCTATAAAGCTAAATATTTTGGCTCAAAAGATCCCTCATGCTTACAACAAAACTGCTTATACCTTACCCTGAAGTGACACAGTTCCAAAAAGCAAGTACTCACCTAAAAAATATTTATATATAACAATTAAAGTAAGGCAACACTAGAAAAAGGAAATACATATGGAAAGTATCTGCCTAGATTTCAACACACGCCATTGGTTTGGGGTTGCTCAGGCAGAAAGGAGAAAGTGACAATCTTAATGCACACACAACCTCCACACGCATACACAAAAGTTAAGTCATAATATTCACACTTTGTTTTCTTTTTCAGTGCTGTGTAAACTAATCTCAGAAGGAGGAATGTGGTTTTGCACCCACCAGAGTCTAAAGAATAAGGACCGGATCTCAAATTCCACAGGACCCCATGATAGCAAATTAGCTGCAGAATACCCAAGGGCTTACTGTCAAATTTCCTTCCAAAAAGGGAATGGGAGAGGGGTAAGGGGTCATTAATGACAGTTCAGGTCAGTGATCAATAAAGCCTTTGAACCTGACTCTAGCCTGAATGCACTGCAAAACCCACCCCTAGACCTTTGGGCTTTGCTATCAGCTCTGCAGAGCCATGTGCTGGCTGAGCTGTACCTGGGTGCAATAAACACACGGTGAGCCCGCCCAGTCTGCTGAGAACGGCTGCCGCCTCCATTCCCATTCACAGGGTCTAAAGTAAACGGGTTCTATTTTCTGAGAGAGAGAGAGGGAGAGGGAGAGAAAGAGAGTGTGTCTGTGGTACGTATGTGTATGTTTGTGTGTGTCCGGCGGGGGTGAGGGCAGCACAGGCAGAGGTTTAGAAGGTAATCACACGGTATTTCGGAGGGCTCCGTCTCACTTGGGAAAAGGGCAGCATCTCGTTTCCTCTTGAGACCCCGAGGCTGGCATCTAACTCAGTCCTGTGCACTGGGCCCCCAAAATCATCAACCCTGGGTCTTGGTCTGAGCAGCCCAGGCGGCCTCTCTCTCTCCCTGGTCCTTTCAAAATACTCCTGCTGCGGAAAGGAGTCTCTACACCAAGCGATTCCCAAACCGTTTCAGTCCCTTGCCCCAAACAGAGCAGCAAGACCAGAAAAACCATCAGAACAGTTGGGTCCCCCTCCCAGAACTCGAAGGAAAGTTTCCCGGTTTTAAAGAGCGCGATTCTCAAATGACTCGAAAACACCCCTCCCGCTCTTCTGTCCCACAGGCTGCAAGCCTCCACCTTCCGTACAATCCCAGGCGCACGCGGTCCGGGCGTTCCACCTTCCCAAACGGCCGCTTGTCAACCTCGAGACGCCGACAGAGGGTCCGGAGACCGCGGTCGCAACGCTCCTCCAAAGCTCGCCACTGCAGCCACGTTTGCCAGACAAAAAGACACAGAATCTAGAGAAAGCATCGCGGGCTCACCTCGAGGCTACGCTCCCACGGCCTCGCCGTCTGTCGCCCAGCCACCCGCGGCCCAGCCGGGCGCCTCGGAGCATTGTTTGGAGAGTGTCTGCGCGCGGTGCTAGCCCGGCCGCGGTCGGGTGTCGTCTGCCTCGGCCAGGCGGCCCGGGTAGCAGCTGGGAGAGCTGCTCCGCCCACTCCGCCTCCGGTTACGCCGCCCGCCCCGGCTCCCGCCGCACCTCTGCAGTCCCCGCCGCCGCCCTGCGCCCCCCTATTCAAGCGCGCCCGGGGCTCTGCTCGTGGGCCTCCAGCTGCCTCCTCGGTGGGCCCCAGGCCACCAGCCCCGCACCGCTCCAAACTCTTCCTGTCCTGTCCCTCCCCTCTCTCCTTCACCCTCCGGTTCCCGACTGTGAGGCTCCGCCCCTAGCCTGAGACTTGGAGCTGTCTGACCCCCGAGGCGAGCCCCTGTTTGCAATCCCCCTCTATTCTACCGGGGCTAGCTTCGGTGTTTGCAACCTGCCTTTTCCCACAATATACATGTGTAGGTGTAGGTACCCTGCATCACTTCATCTACCTGGTCGTGCGAATACCTGAGGTGAGGCTACCGTGGCGGGAGTGGTGGGCGGGAGGAATGAAGCAAGATAGGGTTGGTGAAATGAGGAGTGGTGTCAGGAGTGGAATGGGGTCAGGGTCCGCGAAAACAAAACAAAAACTCACTACCATCAAGTCTATTCAGACTCATAGCGACCCCGTGGGGTTTCCGAGATTGCAAATCTTTACGGAAGTAGTTTGTCCCATCGTCTTTCCGCGGAGCGGCTAGTAGGTTTGAACCGCTGACCCTCTGGTTAGCAGCTAAATGCTTTGTCCACTACGCCACCAGAGCTCTTTGAAAGCGGCTTAAGCCCTGTATTTTTCAATTATTGTTATCTGTGGGCGGAGAGTGGTGCCGAAGGGAATGAGGCTGGGAATCCCAAGATCGAGTTGCAGGACCAGCTGGATGTTTCAACTTAAGGCTATGGGCAAATTGTTTAACCTCTGAGTTTTTTGTTTATTTTCTTTCTTTCTTTTTTTCCCTTCAGTTTTCAGGCCGTTGAACCTAGGGTTGCACTGAAGAGAACTGGTCTTCCACCACACGGGGACAGCCAGGTCTTCTGCAGGCCAATATTACACATGTGTTTACACCATTTCCAGTTAGTGACTCATGCACCCATTCACCATGATAGAAAGAGTACGAGATAGTCCTCAGGGTCAAAACCCTTTAACTCACAGTGAGGCAGGCTATGGCTCAGGGCCCTCCCTTCCTCCGGGCTGCCTAAAGCATTTGCACCTTGACCTGAGTGTTTGCTCTGGGAACTGCCTAGTTCTGCCTGCATCTGGGGAATGAAACAGAAAGAAGAACCCTGGAAAAACACCTATAGCCAAACTCTGCTTCCAGCAGAATGCCCCTCCCTATCCCCAAAAAAGCAGATTATGGAAACTCCAGTGCTGAGCCCTGTGAGCCTCTGCCCTGCAAAGGAGAAGAAAGCTGGTCACCCCTCTGATTTCTGCACTATCTTCCTTGTTAGGTGAAGGTAACATCATAGCAGGTCTGAGAGGATAAGAAGATAGGAGGTGGGGAGAGAGGGAAAGAGGAATAGGGAAAACCTCATGTTTGATCTTTGCTTCTGTGTAAGAAAATGAAAAAGGTAGAAGGGAAGTTGGATAATACTTTCTCATTCTCACATGTCACCTATTTCACATAAGAGTATGCATAGAATTGGGAGAAGGTGTACAAGGATAGGAGCTCTGGTGGCATAGTGCCTAAGGCATTTGACTGCTAACCAGAAGGGTGGCAGTTCAAACCCACCAGCCACTCCTCAGAAGGAAGAGTGGGCAATCTACTTTATAGTGATACTGCCTTGGAAACCCAAGGAGGGGTCGCTATGAGTCAGATCCGACTCTACAGCAGTGGGGATTTTTTGGGGTACAAGGATGGCAAGGGCACTAACATTGGTTAAGTAATTACCCTATGCTAATTAACTCCATGAGGGATACATCATCATCCCCATTTTAGAGAAGAAAAATGAAGCTCAGAGGGGAAGACACTTGCCAAGTCCCCAAGTGAAAAGTGGTAGTGCTGAGATTGAAACCAAGAACTGTTGATTCCATTGACGGACAGTTACGCTTTGCCACATTGTGCTCTCAAAGTAATTGTAGTCTATTACATGCAAATAATGGTCATCCTGATCTATTTTCTTTCTTTCCAAACTGAGAGAAAGCCACTTTTTGGGCAAGCACAGAAGGAAGACAAGTTAGGCACCATCAGCAGTCAACAGAGCTGAAAGACCCACCCCACTCATTTACCAAAAAGTGGTCTTTGCTGTAGAAATTGATTTGTGGTATCAGGAGATTCAAGTAGTTCGCTTACACTGGAAGAGTGTACCCAGTGTATTTGAGAAGTTCCTGGTTTCCCAGGATTCAAGCTAAACATTTCAGCTCTTCTCTATAAGGCTGGAAAGGCATTAAATAAAGGTCAAGCCAGGTGCATAGGAGACACTCAATTTCCCAGTTTTCTTTCTTCTCTTTTATGATTTATGCATGAGAGGCTAAAGAATGTTTTAAGTAAAAGAAACAAAAGTGTGATAAGACTGACGGTTCTGTGGCATGGGACAGCAATTGAAGGGTTGATGCAGTGTTTCTGTAAAATAAACTATGTTTTCAAGTGTTTTGTGTGGTCACACAAAATAAATGGATTATACCATAGTTGCTGACATAATGTGCATCATTTCATGCCAGCAACATAGGCTTAAAGATGGCTTCATTTTACCTAATGAAAAGAATAAAAAAATACTTTGAGAATGTCACTTAGATGCACATAAAATACCCACTCTCTTATGCAAAGCTCCCACCAGTGACTGATAAGAATGTTATATCCTCAGTAAAGCTACAGTAGGCTCATGCATTTTAATTATTCTTCCTTGAACTTTCAAACTCCTCCCTGCATTGCAGTGTGATTTGTATATACACAGCATTCTGCTTCTAGCTACTTATCAGTCTATTTTCATGACAATTTTAACTGCACGGCTTGGGCTCCCTAATGCAGGCCAGACCTTGAGGAAGAATGATTCCCTTCAGCCTTTTTGTTCATGAGCATCATTCTGGTCAAGACAATAGTTAAATTATAGGAAATTAGAACATGAGACTAAGACAGATAGTACTTTGAAGTGGATTAGGTAAGGAATTTGAAATGAGAAAGGCAAAAAAATGAAGAATTAGGTTGTGTATGCCATTAGTGCCTAAGACATTTGACTGCTAACCAGAAGTCTGGCAGTTCAAACCTACCAGCCACTCCTCGGAAGGAAGGTTGGGCAATCTACTTCCATAGTGATACCGCTTTGGAAACCCAAGGAGGGGTCGCTATGAGTCAGATCCAACTCCACAGCAGTGAGTTTGGTGTTTTGGTTTTTAAGCCATTAAGTGATACTGAGAAAACACAAGCTGAAATGTTTGAAAGGAGTCAAAGAGCACGAAGGGTGGGCCAAAGAAATCCCATGCATGCTGTTTTCCCAACCAGGAAATAGACTTCAACTGAGAAAAGCGTTCAGTTTTAGTCAACAAATATTTATTGAAGGCCTATGTGTGAAGCACTAGATGAAGTTTTATAAACCAAAAACTAAATCTGTTGCCGTCAATGGCTCAATTCCGACTGATAGTAACTGCATTACAGGGTAACTGTGTTACAGGGTAGAACTGTGCTACATAGGGTTTTCTTGGATGTAATCTTTAGGAAAGCAGATAGCCAGGCTTTTCTTCTGTGGAATCACTGGATAAGTTTGAACCCCAAACTTTAAGTTAGTAGTGGAGTGCATTCTGCCACCCATGGCCCATAGATGAAGCATTACAAGGCAAAGCAAAATAAAGATATAAAAGAGAGGGTAAGAGTATGTTAGACTAAGCCTAAGGCAGTGGAAGTTCAAAGAAGGAAAGGACAGAAACAAGAAAAGTAGTTTCTGGAAGGGGTCTTTGGAAGCTGGGGAGGATGTCAATTTGTGGATATTCCAGGCTGAGAGAGTTGTATCTGAAAAAGTGGACATGACAGAAGCAGAAGACCTTTTCAGGGAATTCCTATTCCAGTTTGCTTGGAACATGGTTATTGGTAACAAGTCTGGGAATGTCCAGTGGCACTGGATAGGAAACGCATAGTTTCCAGGTAAGCCGCAGGAAAGCTCTTGACGTTTCTGAGCAGCTGAATGACATAAGCCAAGTTGTTCTTTCATTATCTCTGTCTGGACCTTGTATCCCAATGGATAAGGATATGGGGAAGAGATTGGAGACAAGGAGACTGGTTTAGAGTTTCTGTCTCTGGCTAGATGGGAGGTAATGAGGGCTTGACAAGGGAAACAGCAGGGAGAATGGAAAGGATGTATAATGTATGGATGGTTTTGAGAGAAACAAAGAGGAAGAGATAGGGACTGGCTCTATATGCGTAAGAAGAAGTGTCTGGTGTTCTACTTCTGATAAATAAGCTCTTGAAAACCCTATGGAGCAAAGTTACTCTGACGCACATGGGGTCACCATGGATTGGAATTGACCCAACAGCACCTGGTGAAAATCAGTAATAATATACTAACTAATAATAGCTGACACTGTGAAGTACTTAGTCTGTGTCAGACCCTGTGTACTAAATGATTTACATGGCCTCTCTCCCTCAAAAGAGCTCTGGTAGCATAGTGCCTAAGGCACTCGACTGCTAACCAGAAGGCTGGCGGTTCAAATCCACAAGCAACTCCTCAGAAGAAAGATGGGGCAATCTACTTCCGTAGTGATACTGCCTTGGAAACCCAAGGAGGCGTCGCTATGAGTCAGGTCCGACTTGATGGCACATAACAACAACAACTCTCACTGAAAGCTCACAGAAACACTGAAGTAGGTGCTATTGTTGAGGGAGAGAAAGAAAGAAAAAATGACCAACAGAATTTCAACCTCAGGAGACTGATAAGATGATGGTGTCACTATCACAAGTAGGAAGTTGGAGGATTTCATTTGTAGTCCCTTGAGTTTGAAATGTATAGCAGCCATCCTATGAACTAAGTTATTCTGTTGGAATTGCAGGAAAAAAGACAATTGGAAGAGTATTTTTGAAGAAGATATGAAGAGGCAAAAACTAGGGGCACAATGATCTAGAAGAGACCATGGAAAAAGGAGCATGACCTCTTCTTTCTTGGATTTTTAAAATTCAGGGCCGCAAGGAAGAAACAAATCAGAGAGGAGGACAAAAGGGTTGGGTAAAGTGGGTTTGATAAGTGTGGGGAAAGGAGCACAGGTCAGGGATGCCTGCAGGTTGAGAGAGGTTAGAGCACTTGGAAGCGATGTGCATATGCTCCCTAAAATGTGATCCAGGAAATCAGACTTAAAGTTAGGCCTACCTCCGTGGTATGTGGGGTCCCAAAACCACCATGGAGGGGTTTGGTAGTGAGTAAAGAGTATATTCACCGCTCATGGGTCACTTTATTGTATTATGGTGGCTGGCACATTGCTATGATGCTATGCCACTGGAATTTCAAATACCAGATTCTACCATGTTGGACAGGTTTCAGTGGAGCTTCTAGGCCAAGAGAGACTAGGGAGAGCTACTGGTGATCTACTTTCAAAAGTTAGCCAGTGAAAATTCTATGGATCACAACAAGAGTATTGCCCAGTATAATGTCAGAAGACAAGACCCCTAGGTTGGAAGTAATTAAAAATACACAGTGGCTGCAACAAGCATATCAAGAGTTGATGCAGGATTAGACAATATTTTGTTTTGTTATTCATGGGGTCACCATGAGTTGGAGCTGACTCAACAGCAATTAACAACTGACTGAGTAAACTAAGGAGCTCTGTTGGTGTGGTGCCTAAGGCATTTGACTATTAATCAGAAGGTTGGTGGTTTTAACCCACCAGTTGCTCTGCAGAAAGATGGAGCAATCTACTTCTGTAAAGATTTGCCACCTTGGAAACCCAATGGGGGTTGCTATGAGTGCCTGACTGATTAAATTCACTCACTGCCATTGAGTTGGATCCAATTCATAGTGAACCTCCCTTAGGTTTCCAAGGTGGTATCTCTAGGGAAGTAGATTGCCCAATCTTCCTTCTGAGGAGTGGCTGGTGGGTTTGAACTTCAAGCCTTCTGGTTAACAGTCAAATGCCTTAGGCACTATGCCACCAGATGTAATGAAAAAGGCTCTCTGCAAAGCTGCTTGAGGAGCACTTCTAGATTCTTCTTGTCCTGCTAGAAGATGATGTTCTTTGCAAACCAATTAGAGAGGTCTAGCAGACACACTCTTCTCTTTCTTGCCTCCCTCAGTGATAATCAGTTTTTTGAGTTGCCAGGCTAAAGCTATCTCTTCCTTCTTCAAGGTGTGGAAATTCAAGTAATCTTAGTAGTTAATTCATGTGCTGTGATTATGACATCATATCATTGTATCTCAATTTCTTTTTTTCTTTACCTTTTCCAATGTCCCATTCTTTCCTGACTTTATTCCTAAGCTTCACTACACAGGGTAAAACATTCTAAATAATTTGTAATATCATATTCCAAGCAATGAATAGTTCCCCCCCCCAAAAAAAAACCCTGAATGCTATTATTTAAATAACAGTTGTAGGATGTCAAAATATCAAACCATATGGGACTGAGAGTCAAGCTTGAAGTCTATTATGGTTGTGATAGCTGGAACTGTGTGTCAACTTGGCTGGATCATAATTCTAAGTGGTTAAGCAGTTGTGATGTGGGTTATTCCCATGATGAAATAGGATGTATATGTTTTGAGCAGCCAATCCATTGAAAGAGTTTCTCTAGGGGTGTGTCCTGCTTCCAATATATTTATGGACATCCTGGGAAAAAGAGACACTCTTCTGTGGATTGGGATCCTGTTGTGCTGCCTACAACTGTCCATGAGCAAACAATCTGCCATTCAGCCTGGAGATCTTAGATTCATCATTCATTGGAGTCAACAGCCAGTTATACTGCCTGCCAACCTTGAGCTCGTCAGCCCCTCCCTGTACCTGCATGAGTCAGGAAAAGCCTCCAGCTTGATATTTGATCCAAGAACTTGGGACTTGCCAGCTTCTATAACTGTGTGAGCCATTTTCCTAAGATAAAGTTCTCTCTCTACCTACTCTACCTATGTAAACTTTACTGGGTTTGCTTCTCTAGAGAACCCAGCCTAACATAATGGTCTTTCCTTGTGCCCAGTCTTGCTGAAGCATTGTAGACTTCAGATACCAGTTGTTGAAAGTAGGAAAACACTTTCTCTCCTTTTATATATGTCATAGTTAGAACTGCATTCAGTGAAAGATATCTTATTATCTTTTCACTTAACCTTATTTTATCAAATGTTAACTAATATGAAAATGCTCCAATGAGTGAGATACACTACAACTTCTAGACAGAAGATAAAGATTAAAAAAAAAAAAAAAAAACCTCATAAAATTATGATCTACAGGAGACATATTACTTAATGCCCACAGTGGTGCAATGCTGGACAGTTCACTGCAATAAGGTCAGAGTTTCCTTTCCACTTTCTCACTGGGAGCTTTGACCCGTCCTACAAAGAAAAAGGTCTTTCTTCCATATACATCTCTTTCTCTCTCTAGTTTTAGGGTCTATACTTAGGACTAAGAACCAGTTCTTTAATTAAACTAGTGTGTTTTAAGCTGCCATTTGCGTGATTGAAGGAACTCTTTATCTCTACACTCAAGCAGTGTGAACTAAGATGAGTGACTGAAGCCCATCAAGGAATCATTCCAGTTCCATGTGTACTTCTAGAAATGATGTAATAAATGAAGGAGACATTAGAGATCACCTAGTTCTAATCCTTCACTTACACATGGGGATACTGAGGTCCCAAATGACCGACATGACTTGCCAAAATCTCAGAGGCCATTTCATAACACTGTTCTGAGATTTCAAAGTTGTTTGGTTTTCATATGAACTCAGCAATGAGTTAAGGATATGAAAATGGGAAGTATTTGAGGAATTAATTCATGTCTCTCACTGCGTGGCTTTTTAGGGTTAAGCTAGGGTCAGAGTGGGAAAGAAGCACACTAGGAAGGGTACCTTAGAGAAAGAAAACCCATTTGAAAGATCTGTTTAGTTACTCTAAGGAGCTCGGGTGGTATAGTGGTTAAAGCATGTGGCTGCTAACCAGAAGGTCAGCAATTCAAACCCACCAGGAAGAAGATGAGGCAATTGACTGCCATAAAGATTTACAGCCTTGCTGTTGTTGTTGTTATGTGCCATCGAGTCAAACCCGACTCATAGCAACCCCTCCTTGGGTTTCCGAGGCAGTATCACTACGGAAGTAGGATTGCCCAACCTTCCTTCTGAGGAGTGGCTGGTGGGTTTGAACTGCCAGCCGTCTGGTTAGCAGGCAAGGGTCTTAGCCACTATGCTACCAGAGCTCCCTTACAGCCTTGGCAACCCAATATATTTATGTAACAAATCGACTTGAAAGCAATGGGTTTGGGTTTCTTTTGGTTACCCCCCACAAAGGAGCCATAATAAGGTTATTTACATCATTAGCAAGCTATCCAATCCCCTTGTTGGAACACAATCACCTTACATTTGCATAGTTGCACCCAGTCATCATGTGGGGGTCACAAAGACCATGGCCAGAAGAGCCAAACCAGTTAATTCAAGGCACCACAATACCATAGAATTAACATTCTCATTTTGCTTCTCAGTGAAGCAAGGTGGAGAGGCCTTGCATAGTTAGACCAGCTGACAATCAAATATAAAACCAACCAAAACAAAACCTATAGTCATTGAGTCAATTCTGACTCATAGGGACCCAATAGGACCCAAAAGACCTGCCCCATAGGGTTGCCAAGGCTATAAATCTGTACAGAAGCAGACTGATTCCTGCGTGGGGTGGGGTAAGATGTTGACTTCTACCGGCAGGAAGATAAGATCCGGCAAGTGCTCCAGTACAGATTATAGCCTAGAAAACCCTATTGGGGCAGTTCTACTCTGTGACACGGGGTTACTGTGAGTCAATGGCAGTGAGTTTTTGGTTTAGTTACCCTAAAGAAAACCTAATGACACAACCGCTTTGGAAAACAGTTTGACGGTTTCTTAAAAAGTAAAGCATAAATATTTCATACAATTCAGCAGTTCTACTCCCAGGTATCTACCTGAGAGAAATAAAAACTTGTTCACACAAAAACAGTCATTACTCATAATTGCCAAAAAGTAGAAACAACCTATACATCCATCAACTTGTGAATGGATCAACAAAATGTGGTATATCCCTATGATGGGATACTATTCCTAGTTACTATAAAGAGTAACTGATATGTGTTATAATGTGGATGAGCCTCAAAACCATTGTGCTAAGTAAAAGCAGCCAGGCACAAAAGATTACTTATTGAGTAATTCTATTTATATGAAATGTGCAGCAAAGGCAAATATATGGAGATAAAAAGTAGATTAATGATTGTATAGGGGCTGGAGCCCTGGGACACAGCAGTTAAACAATCAGCTGCTAACTGAAAGGTTGATGGTTTGAACCCATCCAGTGGCTCCAAGGAAGAAAAGACCTGGCAATTGCTCCAGTAAAGATTATAGCCTAGAAAACCCTATTGGGGGCAGTTGTCCTCTGTGCATGGGGTTACTGTGAGTCAAATATTGACACTGTCGCACCTAATAACTACTATAGGGACTGAAAGGAGAATGGGGTACATGAGGGATCTTACAGGAATGATGAAAACATTCTAAAACTGGATTGTGACAATGGATGAACAACTTGGTAAATTTACAAAAATCTATTTAACTGTACCTTTAAAATGTGTGAATTTTATTGTATGCAATTTATACCACAATAAAGTTGTTTATAAAAAGAGAGAGGGAAACTTCCTGTGCTTCTGTAAGTGAATACCTATTTTTGAAAAATGAAACAAGTCAGAGAAACCTCACTGGTTATCTTTAAGTCAGTGTACCTCAGTCATTCAATAGGGCCATCAGTGTTTAAACTCCTGTAGAGAACAAATTGATCCTCAATTCTATAAATTTACAGAAACTCCAGACATACACCTGCTTGGGGAACTTTGAATGAGAAAATGTCACATACCTTTACTGTGGGTCAAGAGTCCCACTTCTGAATGCTGATATCCTTCTGCCTTCCTTCCAGCAGCTGTGGTTTCAGTTTTAGGAGGTCAGTAGGCTTTAACACTTTATGACCTCTGCTTGTTTTTGTTGACTTCCATCAGCCGGCTGCTGTGTAACGTAACCTCAGAGTCCTAGTTATCACTTGCCAAAACCCAAATATGAAAATGGACCCCTTTTGAGGGGTTTTTACTTACAAAAGTAAGCCAATGCTAGAAATCAAAATTTCCCGAAGATTATAAAGTGCTCCCCTTCAATGTTTCTATTTATCTGAAAAGAATGTGTCATTTCACACTTGTAAAACTTTATAAACTTGGAGAATAAAATATTTGCTTGTTCACCCTTAAAGAGGGTTGGATAAGTGCCCTCCTTCTTTTCCTTGCATTTCTCACAGTTGTTGTTGTTGTTGTTATGTGCCATCGAGTCGGCCCTGACTCATAGAGACCCCTCTTTGGGTTTCCGAGGCAGTATCACTACGGAAGTAGGATTGCCCAACCTTCCTTCCGAGAAGGATCTTAAGGTAGTCTTTTGAAATTTTACAACATTATACTGATAATCAGCATTGCTACTTTCCAGGAATAAAATACCATTTTGATCAAATGCTAGTAACTGTAGGGTCTTTACTTACTTCTCTCCTGGCACACTAAACGGTGAAACCAAAAGACTAACCTGCTTCCTCCTTTCAGGTTTCTGAGAACACGAACTCAGACAAGGCAGATGTTGTCTGATTCCTGCGTGGGATGGGGTAAGATGGGATAACAAATAAACACTCCCAACCAGGATGTGCTGGCCTGCCTGCCTTCAATTTCAAATGTACAGTGAGTAATTGACATAGATTATCTACAACCTGTCTATGCCAACCGAAAAGCCTTCTACAAACACTGATGCTTATTAGTTAATTACTTCTCCCAACGTCATGATACCTGCAAAAGGGGCATGGGGTCAGCCTCCCCTTACTTCATCTAACTTCAGAGGGAGAGAGAACCACTACCAGCAGCATCAGCCCAAGGCTGGTTGCTATGAAACAGAGATCAGATATGGTGCCACCCTCCAACTTTTTACCTAATCTGTCCCTCCCGCAGCACTCTTTACTTCTCTGCTGGGTTCGATAATTTGTTACAGTAGCCACAAAGAACTCATGCTGGTCTCTTGGTTCTGATGCTCTGCTGCTGCTACTGCTAACATCATCTCTTTGCCTTCTCAGGCAGGGTTCTATGGTCCAAGGACACACTCTACTCCAGGTTCTTCTCTGTCTTCGTGGTAGTGAGATTTACCTCTCCACCTCTGGAATGGCTCATTTTCAACCAAAACCAAACTCACTGCCATCGCCTCGGATCTGACTCATAGCAACCCCTCCTTGGGTTTCTAAGGCAGTATCTCTATGGAAGTAGATTGCCCAATCTTCTTTCCAAGAAGTGGCTGGTGGGTTTGAACTGCCAGCCATCTGGATAGCAGTCAAATACCTCAGGCACTACACCACCAGAGCTCCTAGCAAAATAACAAAACTGACCAGCCCTCCTGTTAGGTTTCTATGCACTTTATTTGCAGAGTCCCACCCTCACAAGGGAGCCATGTACCTTATTTACATTATTAGCAAGCTATCCAATCCTCTTGTTGTACCGCAAACACCTTACATTTGCATAGTTCCATTCAGTCATCATGTGGGGGTCACAAAGACCATGGCTAGAAGAGCCAAACCAATTAATTCAAGGCGCCACAATACTATAGAACTAACATTCTCATTTTGCTTCTCAGTAAAGCAAGGTGGAGAGGACTTGAATTGTTAGACCAGCCAATAATCAAATATAAAACCAATGAAAACAAAACCTACAGTCATTGAATCAATTCTGACTCATAGAGACCCAGTAGGACCCAAGAGAGCTGCCCCATAGGGTTGCCAAGGCTGTAAATCTTTACAGAAGTAGACTTCTACATCTTTTTCCTGCAGTGTATCTGGTGAGTTCAAATCACTGACCTTTCAGTTGGCAGCTGAGTGTTTTAACCACTGTGCCATCAGAGTTCCTTATACTCAAATATAGACAAATGGGGGGGGGGGAAGTGAGTTGCTTGTCTTCCAGATCCCCTGCTTAAACCCCTGATAGCATTGCTCACCTCCTCACCATGGCTGTTCTTTGTTTAACCAGAGGATGTGCTGCTTGTGGATTTACATCCCTAACTCATTGAGACTGAGGAGACAGGCAAGTAATGGTGGAAGAGAAGCCTCCAGAGGGACACGTAGAAGAATGTCCAGGGGCCACAGAATCTAGCAGAGTCAATAAGCTTTGCAGTGACCAATGAATGTTGGGGGGTAGGGGGTAGGGGGAAGAGAGTCTGCCATGTCTAAGAAGGGAAGTAAGGAGCAAAAGCATGAACTGATTTACTGGAAAGCCCCAGGCCTTATTAAGAACTTTAGGATAATAGCCCTTTTGACTGACTGTTCAGTTTTTTTTTTTTTTTTTTAATAAGTAGGATGGTGGTCGGCTGGGAGAGATGGGCAGAGAGCAGGATAGAAAGGGGGTCAAAAGACATGTGATGGGCTGATTAACAAGTAGTCTTTGTAAGTCTGTCTGGGCCTAGGGGACACCTGCAGCTTTTCCAGGCAGGCTTTAGCAGTAGGAGTTGTTTGAATGAGAAAACAGCTTACAAAAAGATGTAGCAAAAGAGCATAAAAGGGGAAAAAAATGTACATTTGGGAAATGAGGGAATTGGAAAGTTTTATCACTGATTCTCCTTTAAATAAATCTTTTATTATCTAATATTCTCACCCATAGGTCAACACTCAAAAGATGCCTGAGAGAGGACTCACCACCAGGGCATGGAGCCGGGATTGTGATCAAAAAGGAATTTGCTTTCAAACAGACATGTATTCACTAATCTCTTTATTTAGGGAAAAAAAAAAAAAAGCACAAAACAAACACAAAATCTTTTCCAACTCAGCTGACTAAGACAGGGGATGGCAGCAACATTCACTTGCATGATCCACAGAGCTAATGTCCAGAATGAAAAGAAATGTGACTTTTCTTAACAAGACATAGTGTTGCTTTGTTTGCAATTCAGTTAAAAATAGGCCTTACAGTGCCATTGTATTACAGCAGATCATAAAGAAACCCACACACTTTGGGACCTAAGGCAGCCAAAACTGTTTGGCAGATTGGTGTCAGTATCTTAAGGGGATCTAAAGGGCAAAGATCTTGGTTTCAAAGAGCTAAATTTATAGGGGAAAGAAAAGGAAAAACTCCCCATCTCTTCTGTGATCAAACGGGTTTTTGTTGTTGTTGTTGTTGTTGTTACGTGCTATTGAGTTGTCTCTGACACACAGCGACCTTATGTGTACAACAGAATGAAACACTGCCCAGTCTTGTGCCAGCCTCACAATCCCTCCTATACCTGAGCCCATCACTGCTGCCACTGTGTCAATCCATCTTGTTGAGGGCCTTCCCCTCTTTTGTTGACCCTCCACTTTACCCAGCATGACATCCTTCTTCAGAGAATGGTCCCTTCTGACAACATGACCAAAGCATGTGAGATGAAGTCTGGCTATTCTTACTTCCAAGCAGCATTCCGGCTGCACTTCTTCCAGGACAGATTTGTTAGTCCTTTTAGCAGTCCACGGTACTTTCAGCATTCTTTGCCAACACCACAACTCAAAAGCAACAACTCTTCTTTGGTCTTCCTCATTCATTGCCCAGCTCTTACATGCATATGAGGCTATTGAAAATGCCATGGCTTGTGTCAGGCGCACCTTAGTCTTCAAGGAGATATTTTTGCTCTTCATGACTTGAAAGAGGTCTTTTGCAGCAGATTTGCCCAATGCTAGACGTTGTCTGATGTTTGACTGCTCCTTCCACTGGCGTTGATTGTGCTGCTGTTGTTGTTGTTATGTGCCGTCGAGTCGGACCCGACTCATAGCGACCCCTCCTTGGGTTTCCGAGGCAGTATCACTACGGAAGTAGATTGCCCCATCT
>NW_006921817.1:745800-750295 GCF_000298275.1 Orycteropus afer afer | reverse complement strand
CATTCTACTCAATGTTATCCATAATTTGTTATGATCCACACAATCAAATGCTTTTGCATAGTCAATAAAACACAAGTAAATATCTTTCTGACATTCTTTGTATGAGCCGAGATCCATCTGACATCATTTATGATATCCCTTGCTCCATGTCCCCTTCTGAATCCAGTCTGGATGTTCTCTGTCAATATATGGCTGCCACCATTTTTTAATTATCTGCAGTAAGATTTTACTTGCATGTGATATCAATGATATCAATGATAATTTCCACGTTCTGTGAGATCACCTTTCTTTGAAATGGATACAAATATGGATCTCTTCCGGTCAGTTGGGCAGGTAGTTGTTTTCCAAATTTTTTGGCATAGATGAGTAAATACTTCCAGTACAGCACATGTTTGCTGAAATATTTCAATGGGTATCCCATCAATTCCTGGAATGTTGTTTTTCACCTATTCCTTCAGTGCAGCTTTGACTTCTTCCTTCAGTACCACTGGATCTTGATCATAGGCCACCTCCTGAAATGGATGAGCATCTACCAATTCTTTTTGGTACAGTGACTTTGTATATTCCATCCACCTTTTTCTGATGTTTCCTGCATCATTCAACATATTCCCCATGGGATCTTTCAATATTTCACTTTGAGGCTTAAATTTTTTTCCTCAGTTCTTTCAGCTTGAGAAATACTGAGCACATTCTTCCCTTTTGGTTTTCTAACTTCAACTCTTGGCACATTTCTTTATAATTGACTTTGTTTTCTCCAGCTGCTCTTTGAAATCTTCCATTTCACTCTTCCATCCTGTGGATTCTCCCATTTGCCTTAGCTACTCTCCATTCTAGGGAAAGTTTCAGAGTCTCCTCTGACATCCATTTTAGTCTTTTCTTCCTTTCCTGTCTTTTTAGTGACCTTTTGCTTTCTTCATGGATGATGTTCTTGATGTCATCCCACAATTCCTCTGGTCTTCGGTCACTGGCGTTCAATGCATCAAATCTATTCTTTAGTTGGTCTCTAAATTCAGGAGGGATAAAATCAAGGTCATATTTTGGATCTCATGGACTTGTTTTAGTTGTCTTCAGTTTCGACTTGAACTTTCATAGGAGGAGTTGATGGTCTGTTCCACAATCAGCTCCTGGCCTGGTTTTGGCTAAAAATATTGAGCTTTTCCACTACCTCTTGCCACAGATGTAGTCAATCTGGTTCCTGCGTACTCTATCCAATGAAGTCCAAGTGTATAGCCGCCATTTGGGTTGTTGAAGAAAGGTATTTGCAATGAATAAGTGATTGGTCTTGCAAAATTCTATCATGTGATCCCCAGCATCATTTCTATCACCAAGACCATATTTTCCAACTACCAGTGATTCTTCTTTGTTTCCAACTTTTGCATTCCAATCACCAGTGATAATTAACACATCGTGATTGCATGTTCAGTTGATTTCAGACTGCTGAAGTTGGTAAAAATCTTCAATTTCCTCATCTTTGGCTTTGGTGGATGATGCATAAATTTGAATAATAGTAGTATTAACTGATCTTCCTCGTAAGCATATGGATATTATCCTAAAACTGACAGCATTATACTTCAGGATAGATCTTGAAACATTCTTTGTGATGATGAGTGCCACACCATTCCTCTTCAATTTGTCATCCCGGCATAGTAGATCATATGGTTGTCTGATTCAAAATGGCCAAAACCAGTCCATTTCAGCTCACTAATGCCTAGGATATCAAACTTTCTGAGTTCCATTTCAAATTTGACACCTTCCAATTTTCATAGATTCATACTTTGTACATTCCATGTTCTGATTATTAATGTATATCTGCAGCTGTTTCTTCTTATCTTGAGTTGTGCCACATCAGCAAAAGGAGGTCCTGAAAGCTTTACTCCATCTACATCATTAAGGTTGGTTCTATTCTGAGGAGGCAGCTCTTTCCTAATCATATTTTGAGCCCCTTCTGACCTGAGGGGTTCATCCTCTGGGACTATATCAGGCAATATTTTGGACTATTTTTCAGTTATATATCAGACAGTGTTTCATAGCTATTCATAAGATTAGCCCAGTTTTATTTTAGATAGTTATGTATTACACTTATTCATAGTCCCCAAAACTAATACAGCCTTGTTAAATATCAATTGCGTGATCAATTTATATATATTATATCCCTACTGAGATTGCTCATGTACCTGATAAGGTTAACCATTTAAATTTGGTTTCAGCAGCAATTGGAAGTGGGGTATCATTATTGTCACCTTCCTTGAAAAGCTTTTCCTCCTGTAGAAGCTAAGATAAATGTCTGTTTTTTGGTGCTACCACTAATCCCAGCATCCTTGTCTAGAAAGTGCAGTTAGTGATACCTTCCTCAGAGGACTGCTGTTGGTATTAAGTAAGCTAAGTTATATAAAATACTTAATTCAGAATCTGGCATATACTGTGTACACAGCAAATAATGGATGTTGTTAGGACGTTGATCAAAAAGTTAAGCCTGTTCATTCACTCACTCAGCACATGTTTACTGAAGACACACCCCTTGCCAGGCTCTAAGCAAGGCCCCGATGATAGCAACAAGCCAAACAGACATACTTCCTGCCTGTCTAAATCAGACAATATATGTAGTGGGGGTGGTGCTAATGATGAAGCCAAAAGGGAACATGCATTTTTTAAATTTATTTTATTTTTTTTATTTATTGTGATTTGGGTGAAGATTTACAGAGCAAATTCACTTTCTATACAGCAGTTCTGCATTTTTTTTAAGACAAATTGTGATAGGTGTTTTGAAAGGAGTATGCTCATAAGGTCATTGATCAGGGGACTTCTATAATCTAGGTGTTTTGAATATCTAGTACTGCTCTAACAGAGAGCAGACCAGAAGTGAGTGGATGGCTTTAACAAATGGAAATTTATTCTCTTACAGTTTTGGAGGCCAGAAGTCTGAGTTCAAAGGACCAGCTCTCAGGGCTAGGTAAATGCCCTTTGACCTTGGACTTCAGCTTTGCCTCTTGCTCTTGGCCCACAGAAACTGGAGGCTTCTCTTAACTCAGGCAACTGCTGGCTGCTGAGGCTGACAAAACCAAGGATGACAAATAAAATGGCACAGTCCCAATATTATAAAACAACATGGCAGGCCATTAGTTCAATTCCAGAAACAGTCCCGAGATCGGCAGGCAGTCATGGCAGGCTGCTGAATGAAGACTCAGCTATATGCAGTTTCCAAGTGTGCCAAAATACTCAAGATCTTTCTCAAAGCTGTCTTCTGGATCAGACCACATCCCTAAGGCAGTGCTCTGGTTACCTAGTGCTTCTCTGACAAGAATATACCACTAATGGGATAGCATTAACAAACAGGAGTTTATTATCTTACAGTTTGGAGGCTTTAAGTCTGAGTTCAAAGTACCAGGCTCTAGGGGCTGGGTGAAGGCCCCTCAACCTTGGCTTCCTCTCTGTCTCCTGCTCCCAGCCCACTGAAGCTAGAAGCTTTTCTTCACCCAGGCAGCTGCTAGCTGCTGATGCTGACAAGCCCCAGGTTGACAAGTAAAAAGGCACAGTCCTATTATTACCAAACAACATGGCAGGCCATTAATTCAAGTCCATCAAAAGTCCCAAAGTCGGCAGAGCATGGCAGGCTATTGAACAACAACATGGCTACATGTAGGGTCCAAGCTTGCCATAAGCTAGAGACCATTCCCAAAGCTGCTTCTTATATACAGGAAGCAGACCACATACCCAAAGCAGTTACTCATCTGCTTGTGGTGGATCCCACCATGGAGCTGATTGCCAGTCTCATCATGGGGAATAGCTACCACCAGCTGCCCAGCCACTCAAACAGGCCCAGCCAAGTTGACACACAAACTTACCCACCATAGGCAGCTACTCAGCTGCTCCTGTAGATTCCACCATGGAGTTGATTACCAGTCTCATCATGGGGAATAACTACATCCAGTTGCCCAACCACTCAAAATCAGGCCAACCAAGTTGACATACAACTTAACTATCACAGTTGGGCATCAGAGAGATCCTCTCAATGGATGGACATCGGAGCTGAGATCTGAAGGGTAAGGGTTGACTACTTGGAGAGCGGAGCATGAGAAAGAGGCAAGATGTAGGAAAATGTATTTCTTCTGTTGTCATTTAATTTCATATTCTTGGGAGATCAGAATATTTATTGGTATGATCATAGAAGAACTAAATTCCAGTGCTTTTTAAGTGCTTTTAAGAAACTTTGATATGAAATCACTTGGAAAAAAAGAGGGGGGATCAGGTTTGCTGGTCCGAGAGAGCCTGGTGGAACCACTGAGACTATGCCCTTAGTTGCCCTTCAGGCCTGGAATTGAACGCACACCTGCGGCTTCCAGCCAAACAATAGATAGGTATATGAGTTGAACATTTACCTCAGGTAGATACACTCCTTGGAGAGAACAAGCATGGGAGAAAGAAGGGCTGCTTATGCACAGGGAGACAGCTCAGGGGGCAGGAGTGCATGGAGAGATGGACACAGGGAAGAGGTTAC
>NW_006921817.1:725394-741870 GCF_000298275.1 Orycteropus afer afer | reverse complement strand
GAAACGACTCGATGGCACTTAACAACAAGAACACAAAATCTCATGGCTACATTACATGGCTTGTTTATAAAATGGAAGGGTTTGAGAAAATAACTGCTGAGTTCCCTTCTGGGTCTAAAGTTCAATATTATGATAGATCACTTTGGTTCTTCTGAATATTGAAAACAGGAGAGAGAGATTTAAGGAGAAGAAAGAAAGAGAAACGAAGGAAGGAAGATAAAAGGAAAAAAAAATGAAATAAAAGAAAAAAGTCTTAAATTCTGTCTATGACTTTTCAACTTTGGAATATGTCCAATTTAATCATTTATAGAACATTAAGATCCATATCAGAGCTGTCACCAGTCGAGTGCTCTGTCTCTGTCCCACTGTCAGGACAATCACTAGGAGAGCATTAGACTTCTCCACAATATTATCATAATGGGTATTTCAGCTAGTGCTTGATTTTGTGTGCCAAATGCAGGGCAAGTCACGGAGATGTGAGCCCCTTAGAGAGTTGAAATCCGTTTTAAGTCATTAGCTTCAATATCCTCACAGCTCCAAAAGCCAAGTTGGAGGCTGAGGGGCATTCCCTTAACCACTTTCATGTTATTGTTTTGAGCCTATATGTAGGTAAGAAACTGTAGGCAGCACACAGCAAACCATTTACTTTGCACTGAGGACAGGCAGCAAATTCAATAACCCCTGAAATTAGGACCTTGATCTAGTCTAGGCCATGCCATGTCTTTTTATTACTTGCACCAAACCTTCTTTTGGGTGCTCTGGGTAAAAGGCAAATATTCTATTCCTGAAGGCCTCTAAGACATTTAACTGCTAACCAGAAGGCTGGAGGTTCAAGCCCACCAGCTTCTCCTCGGAAGGAAGATTGGACAATCTACTTCCGTTGCAATACTGCCTCTGAAACCCAAGGAGGGGTCACTATGAAGTGGAAATGACTGGACAGCAGTGAGTTTTTATTTATTTATTTATTTATTAAATTCCCTAAGGCACAGGCACCAAAGACACTGTTCTTAATGCCAATGTCTGTTTCACAGTCCTCCTCCCAACCCCGTATTTTTTCTGTTTACATATATGTAATAAATTTAAGTGTATCGCCAGTTAAACACAGTACCAATGATCCCAGGGGTTTTATTTATGCTTCTGTATTAGAAGAAAAATATTATGATAAAAATTGTGCTATGCACTTCTAATGGAATTTAAATATTATTGAGTGAAATGCTGGTAATAACATCTACACCCCCCACCCCCACCCCCCCGGAAAAAAACCCTTCATTTTAGAAAAGAAACAGTTTTAAAAGTAGCATCTTCTTTTCTTGTGGAATGAAGATTCAGGAGTAACAATGAAGTAAAACATAACAGCTTCCAGGCTGTGTTGTAGCCAAAGGAAAGCTAGTAGCTAACACTGATACTCTGATGTGATACATACAAAATTAAATCTATAAAAATAGCATACTAATAGTGCACTTATTTTTAACCAAAGCTACAGAAAAACAGAAGGCTCTTCTCAACACTTATCCCAAGTCCCATCATTTCCAACTTTTTATATGCCAGAGGAATATTCAGAATACACAGATTAGAAAGTACAGTGGATTTACAATGAGAAAATAAGGCCGATTCTTATTACTCCACAAACTACTTTAAAGAAAGCTGGCCACTTTTGAAGGAACATAGAACCCTTTTTTGCGTACCAAGTCAACCTACCTGTTAAATGTAATCTGTTTTCCATGGAATCCCCAGTTTAGGACATAACTCAACGATATATGGGTCTTGTCATCAGATAGTAACCTCCAGGGATAATTGAAGGAAAGATATTGTTGCTCTTTGTGATGCTAACACCAGTTCAGGGTACAGATATATAGCCCTGTTTCTCTTAATGATCCATCAAGTATATATAAACCATGAGTTTATAGTTACACTTTCTGATATCTATCTATCTATCTATCTATCTATCTATCTATCTATCTATCTATATCCTCCTTTTTCTCTCTCTTTAGATAGATAGATAGATAGATAGATAGATAGATAGACAGATATAGAGAGAGCTCTGGTGGCATAGTGCCTAAGGCATTTGACTGCTAAACAGGAGGCTGGTGGTTCAAGTCCACCAGCCACTCCTCAGAAGGAAGATGGGCCAATCAATTTCTGCAGAGATACTGCCTCAGAAACCCAAGGAGGGATCACTTTGAGTTGGGATCAACTTGATGACAGTGAGTTTTTTTTTTTTTTTTTGTCATATATATATATATATATATATATATATATATATATAAATGACAATATATAGATAGATACAGAGAGAGGGAGAGTGTCCTGTGTGGTGTGAATGGTTATAGTGCTCACTGCTATACATACTAACCAAAACATTGGAGGTGTCTTGGAAGAAAGGCCTGACAGTCTACTTCCAAAAATCTGCCAGTGAAAAAACCCTATGGATCACAGTGATCTGATCCTGTTGTGCATGAGGTCACTACGAGTTGCAGACCAACTCAGCAGCAGCTAACAACAATATATGCCTGTATCTTTTAGGCTTAATAACTTCCATAAGGTTTTCAACTACTTTACAAAACAATACTTTATTGTACTTACTCCAATTGCTGTTATTTCTATCTTCGAGGGGTAATCCTCATTCTCTTTTAGGTTCCCAAGAAGAAACTCCACGTCCACACACCACTTCTGCAGGTTTTCCTCCAATCTCTGAAACTTGAGAACACAAGTTCACCATAGACAATTCTTTAAATTTGTTGCCATTGACCTCCTGTATTTACTCTATGAAGCAGTTTTCCCTTCCATATTTTCAAACAGTTCCACTTATAAAACTCCCCACATCTAAATTCTATTCAACCTTCAAAGTTCATCTTAAATCCTCCTCATCCCCCATGTCCTTTCTCTCTGTCCAATCTACTCTGAACTCTTCTATCATTTATATTGGCCATTCTTAATGTTTACTTCCAGAGCTCCTTAACTATTTCATTGTCCTTAACCATTTTACAGGTTTCCCTTTTGCTCTTCACCTTAACTATTAGAGAACAGAGGTCCGAAACCCTCTTCTTTTACATCCCTCTTAACCTCCAGAGTGAGCTTCACATCCAAGAACCATACTCTGTTTCAGCATCTTCCCTATCAATCTTTGTCAAGAAAATATTTAGTCTAGGTCTGTTCTCATGTGAAATATACTCTCTACCTAGATCATTTTTGTTGCCATCTATGCATACAAGGAGGGCTCTCTGGGTGGCATAAATAGTTTGCTCTTAGCTACTAATCAAATGTTGGTGATTCCAACTCACCCAGAGGTTCTGTGGGAGAAGACTTGGTGATCTGCATCTGTAAAGATTACAACTAAGATAACCACATGGAACAGTTCTGCTCTATAACATGTGCGTCACTATGAGTCAGAGTCAACTCAACAACAGTGCATTTCATTTTCAGTTATACATACAAAGACTCTTGAGATAACATGGAAGCTGCTATTGCTGTAAAACTTATTTCTATATGAAGATATAAAAATGGGATATCATGCAATACACAGAGTGCACAGATTTCATAAAGGCAGCTGACTAAGTATTTCATGATATCTTTGTGTGAAACGAGGAAAAATAAATAGTTGTGTAGAATCTGAGCCGTTTCTGGACCCCAAAGCTGTTATTGTTCATAGTAAATGAATCCCCTGGCCTTTTAGATTCTATATATTAGTCTCATGGGCTCTTCTTGCCACAGAGAGCATGATTGAACTTGAGGGTGCTGATAGAATCTTTGTCCTTTGCCCCAGTTGAACTCACTACATACCTTGCTCTTATCACTATCTATTTTTCTAAGTCAATATGCAGTTTCCATCATCACAAGCTTAGTGTGAAGCCAACAATGATATGGGCTACTAAAAAGAGTCAATAGAATTTTAGTTCCCTTGCAGCATTAGGGCTTGGGGACTGGTGGGTGGGATAGTGAGCAGAACTGAAGGCCTAGCACAGCCAAGAGTCTGAAACTTTCATTAAGGAACAGAATGAGAACTGGAAGCTGTTCACCAGAAAAAAGAACTTGATACAGAGAGGGAGTATCAATATTATGTTTTTATCTACACATATAATGAGGTCATGTGAAAATAGGACTGGACTTCATTCATAAGGAAGCTAGGACTAGTTATAGGGAGGCTCAATAAGTTTTTAAAAAATTGAAGGTGCTGCATTGTAACATGGTAGCCTCCCAACACTAGTAAGATTCAAAGATTTGAATTAGATAATCAAATAAAGATATTATAGAAGAAGTTATTGCATTATATAGAGCTAAAAATTAAGTGCTCCTGAATATTATATGTAAGGAACTCTGGTGGCACAATAGTTAACTGTTTGGCTACTAACCAAAAGGTTGGCGGTTCAAACCCACCCAGCCACTCTGTGGGAGAAAGACCTGGCAATCTTCCATAAAGATTATAGCCAAGAAAACACTATAAGGCAGTTCTACTCTGTCACATGTAATTATTATGAACTGAAACTGACTTGATGGCTTCCAATAACAATAATGATATATACAAATAAATCTAACCCCAAGGTTCTTCGAACTATGAAGAATTCTGTCTTAGTTATAATTGAAGTGCTTAGTTATATTGCTGCTATAAAACCAACCAAACCAAACTCACTGCTGTCGAGTTGGATCTGACTCATAGCGACCCCTCCTTGGGTTTTTGAGACAGTATCTATGGAAATAGATTGCCCAACCTTCCTTCCAAGGAATGGCTGGTGAATTTGAACCACCAGCCTTCTGGTTAGCAGTCAAATGCCTTAAGCACTATACCACCAGAGCTCCCAGTGCTGCTATAGTGAGTGGTTTTAGTAAACAGAAATTTATTTCTCACAGTTTAGGAGGCTGGAAGTCTGAATTCAGGGTGCTGGCTCTAGAGGAAGGCTCTCCCTGTCTATTGGCTATGTAGGAAGGTTCTTCTCTCTTCTGAAATTCTGTTCCTGGGCAATCTTCATGTGGCTGAACCATCTCTGGTTCTCTTTTGCTTGTTCAATCTCTTTCATACCTCAAAAGAGATCGACTTAAAACACACCCTGCATTAATCCTGTCTCATTAATACAACAAAGAAAATCCATTCCCATATGAGATTATAACCACAAGCATAGAGGTTAGAATTTACAATACATATTTTTTTTGTTGTTAGGTGCCATTGAATCAGTTTTAACTCACAGTGACTCTATGTACAATGGAATGAAAGACTGCCCAGTCCCGTGCCATCCTCACAATCTTTGCTACACTTGAGCCCATTCTTGCAGCCATTGTGTCAATTCATCTTGTTGAGAGGCTTCTCATTTTTCAGTGACCCTCTACTTTACCAACCATGATAACCTTCTCCAGGGACTGGTCCCTCCTGAACTGGTCCCTCCTGATAATATGACCAAATAAGGGAGATCTGGTACCATAGTGCCTAAGGCACTTGACTGCTAACCAGCAGGCTGGCAGTTCAAACCCACCAGCCACTCCTCGGAAGTAAGATGGGGCAATCTACTTCTGTAGTGACACTATCTCAGAAACCCAAGGAGGGGTCGCTATGAGTTGGGGCCAATTCAACGGCACATAACAACAACAACAACACAAGAAACGAAGTCCGGCCATTCTTACTTCCAAGAAGCATTCTGTCTATACTTCCTCTAGGACAGATTTGTTCATTCTTCTGGCAGTTCAATAGTCCAGTAGTCCAATAGTCTTTGTCAACACCACAATTCAAATGCATCAATTATTCTTCAGTCTTCCTTATTCATTGTCCATCTTCTCTATGCATATGTGTTGTTGTTATGTGCCATTGAGTTGTCTCCAACTCATAGTGACCCCTCCTTGGGTTTCTGAGGCAGTATCACTATGGAAATAGATCACCCAGCCTTCTTTCCAAGGAGTGGCTGGTGGGTTTGAACCACCAACCTTCTGGTTAGCAGTTAAGTGCCTTAGGCACTACGCCACCAGAGTTCCCCTATGCATATGAGGCAACTGAAAAGATAATGGTTTGGGCCAGGTGCATCTTATTCTTCAGAGTGACATCTTTGCTTTTAAATACTTTAAAGAGGTCTCTCACAGTAGATTTGCCCAGTGCAATACCTTGACTGCTGCTTTCATGGGTGTTGACTGTGGATCCAAGTAAAATGAAATCCTTGACAATTTCACTTTTCTCTCCGTTTACATGATGTGCTTTTTAGTCCATTTGTGAAGATTTTTGTTGAGATGTAATCCATACAAAGGCTGTAGTCTTTGATCTTCATCAGTAAGTGCTTCAAGTTATCTTGGCTTTTAGCAGGTTGTATCATTTGCATATCATAGGTTGTCAATGGATCTTCCTCCAAGCCTGATACTGTGTTGTTCTTCTTATAGCCAGCTTCTCAGATTATTTGCTCAGCAAGAAGATTGAATAAGTGTGGCAAAAAGATACACCCTGTCCTGGTTTTAAACTATGCAGTATCCCCTCATTTTGTTCGAATGACTGCCCCTTCATCTGTGTATATGTTCCTCATGAGGCACAGTTAAGTGTTCTGGAATTCCCATTCTTTGCAAGGTTATCCATAAT
The DNA here is from genome assembly GCF_000298275.1 of Orycteropus afer afer. Lineage (NCBI taxonomy): Eukaryota > Metazoa > Chordata > Mammalia > Tubulidentata > Orycteropodidae > Orycteropus > Orycteropus afer. The sequence goes on along the minus strand of NW_006921817.1, from coordinate 735,326 downwards.
TTGTTATGATCCACATGATTTAATGCTTTTGCGTAGTCAATAAAAACAAGTAAACATTTTTGTGGTATTCACAAATATTTTGGGGAGACACAATTCAGTTTATAACAATTTCCAACCCACTTCTTTAGTGAGATGTAGTATCTGGTACACAAATAGGATTCCAGCTTCAAATAAACAAGGAAACCAAGATTGATTGCTTTGAAATATGTCTAGTTCCTTTATCTATCAGTTTACAATTGCTAGGAGCTCTGGTGGCACAGTGCCTAAGGCATTTGACTGCTAACCAGAAGGCTGGCAGTTCAAACCCACCAGCCACTCCTCGGAAGGAAGGTTGGGCGATCTACTTACGTAGTGATACTGTGTCGAAACCCAAGGAGGGGTCACTATGGGTCAAATCTAACTCGACGGCAATGTGTTTGGTTTTGAGGGGTAACATAATGTCACTTTTGGGGAATTATTTTTGGAAGAAAAGTACTTTCACACACATTACTATATTTGATCTCTGAAGTAATTTTAAGGGATAAGCTTTATTAGTCCAATTTTGTAATTGTTATGAGTTGAGGAGTGCTAGCAGCTTACCCATCTCCACACATCCATTAATTTGTAGAACCTGGATTTGAATCGAGGCCTATCTGATGGTACAGTCCTCTTCACAGAATTCCATGGCCCTTAATCATATATCCTTCGTATTTTGAAAGATAGAAGACAATGTATAGAAATGGCCACTTTACTTCTGAAAGAAATGACTGGATTCGTAAGGATAGAGCAGTCCTTGTTTAGTGGATAGCAAGGATTACTCTATCTTTGCACAGCCAGCCAATTTGGAAGAAGCTCTGATGGTGCAGTGGTTAAGGCATTTGGCCTCTAACCCAAAGATTGATGGTTTGAACCCATTAGCTGCTCTGTGGGAGAGAGATGAAGCAATCTGCTTCTGTAATGATTTACATACAGCCTTAGAAACCCTATGTGGGTCACTATGAGTCAGAATCTACTTGATGAGAGTGAGTTTGATTTTCTTTTGGTTTTGCTTAGTGGATAAGAGCTCTGGCTTTGGTAATGCACTGGGCAGGGTTTGGATATCAGCTTTGCCTTCTATATAGCTGAGGGCCCTTCTATAAGTTCATTTACTTCTCTGGGTCTCTGTGTCCTTACTTGAAAAACAGGATGATAATAGTTCCTTCCTCATAGGGCTATTTTTAATCATATATGAAATGATATTTGGAAAATCCCTAGCATAGGATGAACATACAAATATATTTTAGGTATTATTATGAATAATAATTATTACCTTATAGCTCCCTACTCTGAAGGAACTGGTAGAGGTTAAGAAACATCCCTGAAGAGCCTAGTTTTAGGGAAGTACCAGTGAAAAACAGATTGTTCCTTAGAAGTTCTACTTGTTGATAACTATAATGTTCTAATTGTTTTCAGTTGATTTCTTCATATAAGGTTTGTCTATCAGCTTTGATAATCTTTCCATCTCTCTTGCATTGCCTAACCCAGTGTTCAGCCTCACTGCCTATTTCACCCAGGTGAGCACAGTGAGGGTCTTAGCTTTACAAAGAAAGGAGAACACAGCTTGGAAAAGACTGGGATCTGCAGATGATACAAAATGCAAGCTTGAGGTAATAATGATTTGTTGCATTGTCGGAGGCTCTCAAAACATTGTCCGCACTGCAACACCAGTGCAAGTCAGCAGTATGTCAGTGCTGTGCACAGGCTTCCCCACATTGCCTGTGGGGAGAATACACAGCATGGATTAACAACTCTATTTTGCAGAGAAGAAAACAGAGGCTTCAAATCCCAGCAAATCAAGGGCATAATTGGCACTAGGAGAGGAGATATTTAAATTATACTCTGAAGATAACTAGGTCTGTCTACTCACTGTTGCACGTAATTTGAGATGTTCTCACTTAAAGCTATAAAGATCTATTCTTTTATCTTTCTTTCATCTTTTCTTCACACCTCAAAGTAATCTTGTCAAGGCTGTATTTCACTACCTTCTCTCTTCTATGACAATTAGGATTCAACCATAACGTTTCTTCTAACAGTCCCTGGCTTTGAGTCTAAAGGAAAACACTGGCTGGCACATCACTGTTCCTGAGACTCCTTTGCTACCTTATTCTGATTTAAAAAGAAAAATCTTTTGTTCTTTTTTAATGTGTCTATTCAAGGGAGCTCTGGTAGTGCCTTAGGTAGTGCCTAAGGCATTTGACTGCTAACCAGAAGGCTGGTGGTTCAAACCCACCTGCTGCTCCTTGGAAGGAAGATTGGGCAATCTACTTCTGTAGTGACACCACCTCAGAAATCCAAGGAGGGGTTGCTATGAGTGAGATCCGACTTGATGGTAGTGAGTTTTTCTTTTTTTTTTTAATTCAAGGAAAATAATAATAAAAAACAAACAAACCTGTCTTTTTGGTCCATCTCCCCTTTTCTGGTGCCATCCTTAGGTATACTCCAAAAACAGAAGCAAACTTACCTGGTTGGATAGAGTTCATTAGGTGCATTCATTGTACACAAGTCTGGCACAGGAGGGGGGGTCCTCTTCTTGTTCATAAACCAAGAAGGTTTAAATCAACTTGTGTGTTTCCAGCCTTCAAATAGATAATGAAGATGTTTGACAAATAAACCAAAGCACTGGCAAGTGAGTAGAAGTATTTAGAACTGAATGGAGAGCAGGATTTTCACTCTCCCACCACCTTTCCTCCTCCCTTCCAAACCTCTGTTGTTGTGTGCTGTAGACCTGATTCTGACTCATAGTGACTCTACAGGACAGAATAGATCCTTCCCATAGGGTTTTCAAAGCTATAATATTTAAGGAAGCAGATGGCCAGATCTTTTCTCCTGCAGAATGAGACCAGCAGGTTCAAACTGCCAACCTTTTGGTTAGCAACTGAGCCCTTAAACATTGTGCCACCAGGGCTCCTTTCTAAGCCTCTAGCTAGATGTTTTTACTTCATTGTCAAATCATGCTGTGGTTGAGTGTGAAGGCCTAGTAATCCACTGCTATCGAGTCAGTTCTGACTCATTGTTGTTGTTGTTGTTGTTATTTGCCGTCGAGTCGGCCCCGACTCATAGCGACCCCTCCTTGGGTTTCCGAGGCAGTAGTGGGTTTCTAAAGCAGTAAATCTTTAAGGAAGCGGATTGCCCTATCTTCCTTCCATGGAGCAGCTGGTGGATTTGAACAGCCAGTCTTCTGGTTAGTAGTCAAATGCCTCAGGCACTGTGACACCAGAGCTCCTGGAAGACCTAGTAAGGTTTCATAATTGCCATTCTTTTCACTTTGAAACTTTTTCCAGGAATTCTTTCTCCTTTTAGAAGTTTGCACCATCATACGTATATTTTTCAAAAGTCACATTTGTTAAACTATAACTTATATATATATATAGTAAAATTTACTCTTTTTAGATATACTGTTCTGTGAATTTCTACAGCCCTGAGCTCTGGTTGTGCAGTGCCTAAGGCATTGACAGAAGGTTGGCAGTTCAAACCAACTAGCTGCTCCATGGAAGAAAGATGGGGCAATCTACCTAGATAAAGATTTGCAGCCTCAGAAGCCCAGTGAGGGTCACTATGAGTCAGAATCCACTCGATGGCAGTGAGTTTGGTCTTCTTTTGGTTTGTAACACAAGTACAATCAAGATATTTCCATCACCCCAAAAGTTCCCTTGTTGCACTTTATAGTCAACCCCTTCCCTCCATCCCTAGCACCTTAGAGTCACTGATCTGACATCTATCTCTATAGTTTTGCCTTTTCAGAAAGTCTTATAAATAAAATCATACAATATGCAACATTCTGAGTCTGGCGTTTTTCAATTAGCACAATGCTTTGGGGATTTACTTACTCTGTTGCATGTGTCAGTAATTTGTTATTTTTTTATTGTTGACTAGCATTCCTTTATATGACTGTATGCAATTTGCTTGTCCTTTCATCAGTAAATGGACTTTTGGGGTGCTTGTATTTTTTGGTGATAATCAATGAAAATTCATTTTTAAAAAGAGTTTTTTTGTAACTTAAGTCATCTTTGATTTTTTTTTCCTTCATGTAGAAATTAGGAATTACACTGTAGTTTGATTTAAGTTAAGGAATTGTCCTTCACCCTTTCAGCTCAACCATTTGTCCTGAAATTAGATTATAACCAGAGCAGGCCACTTGTTTGGAATTGAATTATTTTCTTTACAAAGAGATGATCAAATCCTAATTTCTGATATCTGTGAATGAGAATTTGTTTAGAAATAGGTCTTTGAAGATGTTTTCAACTAAGTTTATATGAATTCATACTAATCCAATCTGGGTAGTGTCCATACAAAAGAGGGGAACCAGTCCTCCGATTCTCCCTGAGTCAACTTCCATTCTTAGTGCTCCTACGTGGGTCAGAGTAGATCTGTCCTCCAAAGGGTTTAGAAACATTGATTTTTCAGGAATAGCTAGCTCAGCCTTTCCTCTGAGGTGCCTCTGGGCAGAGTCAGGTTAAGCTTGGTAACCTTGGACCACCCTAATCCACTGTCATCAGGTCAATTTTGATTCATGAAGACCTCATCCTAATGGAGTAGATTTGCACTCCACATAGAACTTCCAAGGCTGTGACCTTTCTGAAGTAGATCACCATGCCTTTCTTTCAGGGAACCTCTAGTTGAGCCTGAGCAAACAACGTTTATGTTTAGTAGTCAAGTACTTAACCAAATGCACCACAGAAAGACAGACAGAAGAAAGAAGCCATGTGAAAATCCATCTGCAAGACAAGGAATGCCAGGGGCTACTAGAGCTTGGAGGGACAGGAAAAGATCTTCCCCTAGAGACTTCTAAGGGAGTAAGGACTAGCAGAAAGGTTGATTTGAACTCCTGGCTTCCAGAACTGTGAGACAATAAATTTCTGTTCTTATAAGCTGGTCAGTTTGAAGCAGTTTGTTACAGCAGCCCTAGGAAATGGGTCATGGGAAGTTGTCATAGATAGTCCAATAACCAAAAAAAACCAAACTCACTGCCATTGAGTCAGATCTGCCTCATAACGACTCCTCTGTGGGTTTCTGAGGTGGTATCACTACGGATGTAGATTACCCAATCTTCCTTTCGAGGAGTGGTTGGTGAGTTTGAACCACCAGCCTTCAGGTTAGCAGTCAAATGCCTTAGGCACTACACCACCAGATATTCTAATAGGTAGCCTTTTTTCTGCACTTGTCATTCCAGACCAATGACTTTCTTTCTTTTTTTTAATTGTGATTTGGGTGAAAGTTGATAGAGCAAATTAGTTTTCCATTCAAAAATTCATACACATTTTGTTTTGTGACATTCATTGCAATCCACACAATGTAACAGTACTTTTCCCACTTCTTCCTGACATTTGCCACTTCCCTTTGGTCTTCTTTCCTATCCTTTCCTGCCTTCTTAGCTGTATCCCTGGGGAAATGATGCTCTTTTGATATGGTTGATTGTTCTAATGAATGCATATCTTCCTGGTATTATTGTTCACTTTATAGTCCTTACTGTTATTTGGCTAAAAGTTAAATACAGTTCCCAGCCTGATGGGTGTCTAACAGCCATAGTTTTGGGAGTTCCACCAGTCTTCATCAGACCAGTAGGCCTGTTCTTTTTTTTTTTTTTTTTAATTATTTTGAGTTTTGTTCCATATTTTTCTCTTACTGTACCTGGGATCTCCTATTCTGATCCCTTTCAGAACAGTCAGTAGTTGTACCTGGGCACAATCTAGTTACTCAGGTTTCAGGATCATGGAGGCTGGGGTCTGGTTATGACTTTCTGTGTGGAGAAAAGAACATTGTGTCTTGTCCACATCTGAGCTGGCAGAAGCACTGCTGCCTGAAGAGATTGAGAAAGGTCAACCAGCTGCCTGAGATTCGGCAGTTCATTCTGCAAGATTCTAATGTAAACAATTGTATGCAAATTGTTTTTAAATTTTACCCATAGGAAATGGAGAGCTAAACTATAATACTTCAAACTATTTTACTTTGAAAATTGGTTAGCTGAGAAGTAAGAAGAAAAATACATATAAAAACATCAAAGCTCTAAGATGTGTAATACCAATTAATTAAGTAGTATATGTACTTAAAAGTGCAATTTGGCTTTTAGGTATATTCTTGCTTCGGGCATAATGATGTTGCAACACACTGTGGTATCACAAGGCAAAACTGCTGCTGTTGAAATATCCCTCTCTCTTTCCAACTTCCCTCTCTGCCCAGGAGGGTTGGAGGAAAAGAAGGAAAAAGGAGAAAGGAGGAGGGAGTAGAGAAGAAGGAAGCAGTAAACCTGGACAGCTACAACTATTTTTTATCTTACAAGTAGGCACTCTGGTGGTACAGTAGGTAAACTGTTCTGCTGCAAAATGAAAGCTTGGTAGTTCAACTGGACAATGAATAAGGAATATTGAAGAAGAATTCATGCACTTTTATTGTAGTGTTGGCAAAGAATGCTGAATACACCATGGACTTCCAGAAGAAGGAACAAATCTGTCTTGAGAAAAGTACAGCCAAAATGCTCCTTAGAAGTGAAGATGGCCAGACTTTGTCTCATTTACTTTGGTTATGTTGTCAGCAGGGACCAGTCCCTGGAGAAGGACATGCTTGGTAAAGTAGAGGGTCAAAGAGGAAGAGGAAGACTCAATGAGATGGATAAACACAGTGGCTGCAACAATGGGCTCAAACATAGCAATGGTTGTTTGGATGGCTCAGGACCAGAAAGTGTTCATTCTGTTGTACACTGGGTCACTATGAGTGGGAACTGGCTTGATGCTAACTAACAACAGTCATGCATTCCCAGGCACTCACTCACATTGTCAGAGAAATGTGATGATTCTTGAAACTCTGCACACAGCAGTGTTATAAAAGTTTTGAAAAGACTAAATAGCTATATCTAGACAAGCATTTCTACCAAGATTTATCTACTTGTTATTGAGTACTTACAATGCATCAATCACCCTGCTAAGAGCTTTACCTAATTTAATCCTTCCAACAAACACACAGAGTAAGCATTACTGTTCTTATTTTATAGGCAAGGAAACAAGCTAGAGCAGTGAAGAGCCTCACCTGAAATCATATAGCAAGGCAACAGCACAGACCCTGTGGGACTCATAACCACAATCTAAAACCGAAAGCAAACATATATACCCAAAGCATTTGAGGAAATATTAAAGCATATTTATTCCAACATTCACCTATGCCATAAATCTCTCCTCTAGCATGTATCTAAGCAAGCCAGGATCTTGTGCTCAATATTTTCTAACTATTGGCTGCCTGAAGCAGCTACTTTCATTTTTGGACAGCTCTAATTGCTTAAGCATAGTGGCTAAGACAGACGGCTGGCGGTTCAAACCCACCAGCCACTCCTCGGAAGGAAGGTTGGGCAATCCTACTTCCGTAGTGATACTGCCTCGGAAACCCAAGGAGGGGTCGCTATGAGTCGGGGCCGACTCGACGGCACATAACAACAACAACAATTGCTTAAAGGTCTCTTTTTTCCCCCCCTCCTTTCCACTCCCAATTGCTAGTCCAATGTACTTTCCAATGTCTTTTACCCTTTGGCTCAATTTTCTACCTACATGTCATGGAGCCTATTTGCACACAGATATAAATTCCCTTTGTCAAACTCATCTTAATTTGAATGATCTATGTGGCAGTTAAAATACTAACTAGTTGTGTTTGTTTTCACCACATTTCCATGTACCCCTTGCCCTTCCTGCATAAATTACCCAGGACGTTTATGCCAATTGCCCTCAGGAGAAGACAGCAGAACAAACACATAGGAGAGAGTCAATTCTGGGTGCCTGGAAGGGACAGAAATGGAGCAGAAAGAGAGCTACATCTGAGGAGTTTTTCTAGGAGCCACGAGGGAAAGTATACCCTGACCTGTGTGCCTGATGACAGGTTCAAGCAGGACAATGGGCTGTTTAGAGAATGCCAACTTGGGTGGGTGATATCCAAGGACTAGATGAATTCCAGACCCTACAATGTCTTAGACACAATGAAGGGGCAAGAACTGAGATCAAAAATTGACTGAGTTTAAGTCTTCACTACTGAGTGAGGACATGAAACAAAATTCTAGAAGAGTAATAGAAAAATGCAGTTGAATTTCTTGCCCAACTGAGTATATAGAAGTAGATCCACATTGGTTTTCATCCATCAAACTAGGGGAAATGATTCTTTGCTTCAGAGAATAGTCCTGACCCTGGAAGATGTTGGATATAAACCAACAAAATACCAAACCAGTTGCTGGTGAGTCAATTTCAACTCATGGTGACCCCATGTGTGCAAAACTGTGGCTCCTTGGTGTTTTCAAGGCTGTGAACTTTCAGAAGCAGAGTGCCAGGCTTTTTTTTCTGAGGTGGCTCTGAGTGGGTTTGGTTAGTAATAAAGCACTTAGCCATGTGTGTCACCAAGGGGCTCCTTGAGGCTGGATATAAAAGTTGGAAATCATGGTCTCAAGGGACCTCCTGAGAGCAACAGGCAGGACATTTTATCCTACAGTGGTTCCTTGTCTCTATCCATCCAGTTTCCAACATTCCTTCAAAAGACATTTATTGAGTGCATATTGTATGCTAGGCACTGTGCTAATCACTGGAAAACCAAGAAAAGTCCTTGTTTACAAGAAGCTTACAGTGAAGGAGGAGAATATGAAATGTGGCAAGTGTGCTTAAATGATATTAAATTGGTTAAGAAAAGGTCTCAAGTTGTATCCTAGGCAGACTTGCTTAAGAGCAGTTGCTTGAATCTTTATGCTTAAAAACAATCATTTGGTGACCTAGATGCCAATGACTCAATCAATGTTTGTGGGACCCAGCAGAGCATCATGAGTGGAACTTCTAGGGAGCTAAAGTAGGTGATGGTTGAGACCACCCTGCAGAATTTAAATTCACTCTTACTTTACAAGCAACCTAGGCTTTCTTGGTGAGGAATGTCACTGTTCTAAGGACAGTGTAAATACAGTGTACAGTTTACAGTGTAAACGTGAGTTGGATATTATTAAGCTTGGCACACATTATCTTATTTACTCCTCATGATGACTAAATGAAATATACACCATTATTATCCTGTACTACTGAGAAGGAAATGGAGGTTTAGAGAGCTAAGTAACAAGCCCAGTGTCACGTAGCTAATTAGTGTCAAAGCAGAGATTCAAATCTAGGTTCAGTCCAGAAAAAATTCTTACACACTCTTTTGGCATGCTTAGACCCTGCATGTAGCCAAGTTTTCATTCTGTAGCCTGCCACGTTGCCTGCTAGTCTTGGGACTGTTTCTAGACTTGAACTAGTGGCCTGCCATGTTACTTGATAATCTTGGGACTGAGCCATTTTACTTGTCAACTTTGGGTTTGTCAGCCTCAGCAGCCAGCAGCTACCTGAGTTAAGAGGTGCGTCCAGCTCCAGTGGGACAGGAGCAAGAGGCAGAGCTGAAGCCCAAGATTGAGAGGCCTTCACCTAGCCCCTAGAGCTGGCACTTTGAACTTGGATTTCTAGCCTCCTAAACTGTAAGAGAATAAATACATGTTTATTCAAGGCATCCACTTGTGGTATGTCTGTTATAGCAGCACTAGGGAATGAAGACAGGGTTTAAATACTACTATAGTCCAACTGATCATGGGGATGGCCAGGATGGGGCACTGTTTTGTTCACTGATGCATAGAGTCATTATAAGTTCAGGGCCAACTCTATGGCAGTTAACAACAGAAACTTTGAGTGATCTCTCCACATCTCAGATGTCTAGAGGCATAAGACAAATTTTTAGGTCTCTGTGACCCAGCTTAGCATGTTTGAACAGAGATTAGTCATGCCTGTCTTCTTGAGTAGTGTCCTTCTGAATCTATTCAAAGTACTACTTCTTAAACTCATTGCCATTAAGCTGATTCCAACTCATAGTGACCCTATAAGACAGAGGAGAATGGCTCCACAGGTTTTCCAAGCCTGTAAATCTTTTTTTTTTTTTTT
>NW_006921817.1:692151-710562 GCF_000298275.1 Orycteropus afer afer | reverse complement strand
TTGGTAGTGTAGTGCCTAAGGCACTTGACTGCTAACCAGAAGGCTGGAGGTTCAAACCCACCAGCCACTCCTTGGAAGGAAGGTTGGGCAATCTACTTGCATAGTGATACAACCTCAGAAACCCAAGAAGGAGTCACTACAAGTCAGCTCCAACTCCACGGCACACAACAACAACAACAACAATTCTTTACAGAAGCAGACTGTCTTATCTTTCTTCCATAGAACAACTTAAGGGATCAAACCACTGACCTTTTGGTTAGTAGTCAAATGCCTTAACCACTACACCACCAGTGTTACTTAAGTACCTTTGAGAGAGGGTAGAAATAATTACTTTAAAGTTTGGAGCATAATCTGGGCTTTGGAAAGACTAGGCAAATTATTCTACTGAGATTATTTTATTTGAATTAGTGCCAGTTGTGGTGTGACAAGAAAATTCCTCTCAAAAGCAAAAACAACTATGACTAGGAGGGCTGGTATACCTTTTTACAAAACAATACATAAGCTATATGTATATGTATATATAAGGAGCTTCAGTAGCACAGTGACTAAGGCATCTGACTGCCAACCAGAAGGTTGGTGGTTCAAACCCACCAGCCACTCCTTGGAAGCAAAACTGGGCAATCTACTTCTGTAAAGATTTATGGCCTTGGAAACCCAATGGGGGTCGCGAAGAGTCAGAACTGACTTGATGGCAGTGGGTTTGTTTGTTTATAAATAAATATATATATATATATATATATATATATATATATGAATACATATAAACAGACACATGCATACTTTAGGCACATGAACCCTCTGCCTGCTTGTGATATATTATTTCATAGTTTGTCTCTTGTTTCCAGGAAGACAGAGTTAGCCCTGTCTTTCCCATGCTTTTTTCTCTTCATTTCAAGACTACTTATGCCTTGTTTGTTTTCCTCTAAGGGTCTATTGGTAATGCAGACAATTTGTCTTAGACTACGAACATAAAAAGGTTGGTAGTTTGAACAACCCAGTGGCACCACAGGAGAAAGGCTTGGCAATATGTTTCCATAAAGACTACAACCAAGAAAGCCCTAGGGAGCAGCTCTACTCTATAGCACACGGGTTGTCAGAAATTGACATCTACTCAATAGCAATGGGTTTGGATTTTTGGCTTATTTTCCTTGCAGGTGGAAGTCCACACCGATGATTTCAGATTAGGTTATATTCAGTCTAGCAAGTCATTTTCCTCCCCAACAATTTCCCATCACCTCTCATTGTCCCCATTCTCACTTCTCTCCACATTTTTCTTCCTGGACAGATGTTCAAGCAGTGAGTAGGACAGCCTAGCACTGCTGGAGTAATGACACCATGAAAGGATTCTTCAGGAGTGCCCAACTTACCCCTAGAGTGTTAGCTACTACAGTAAAGCACCATGAGGTGTGATGGGAACCAGGGGATGAGAACAGCTAAATTACCCTGGCACAGGGAATATTTCCTGGATATATCTTATTTGAATCTTAAAGCATGAATAATGGTTATTCGCAAGAAAGTGAAGGAGAGAAGGGGAGGGAAGAGTTTTGCAGAAGGACAGCAAATGCTCAGGGGTCCTGGGTTGGCACTTGGACCACTGTTTCGGGTTACCTTCTTTCTTGATCGAATTCCTTCCTCACCTTGAGCCCACTGCTACTGATGGATGTTGCCAGGGAAAATGAATACACCCCAGCCGTGCAATCAAGTAAGCATCTTCTGTTGAATCGTTGACTTGTGTTCAGCCCCTAACTTCTCTTTGCCTGTTTCTTCTTCCTGGTAACAGTATCCACTTGGTAGGAAACACATCAACAGCTTTTTGCTCCACACACTTCCCAGGATACACACAGCTTGGGAGGGGCCAGATATTGCTCACCCACAGAATTCTCTTTATCTGGAGTAGATTAAAGGCATGATTTGCCGGTGATGCTGTATAAACAAAGAACTGCCTTTAGGATCTTCCTTGTTCAGTGAAACTATTGTTGACAAACCAAAACTGCGCCCACAGCCCCATACCCACAGTTTATTCAAGCCAGGTAATATATTGCAAACATTGGCCAATAATAACTCCTTTCTTTTCAGAAACTGTGGGCACTCAAGAAAGGAGAGTTCAGATGTCAGTCTGGCAGTTTCATAAACATCTTAGACTAAGATGCAGTGTCAGCAAAGTCTCTGCCGGATATAGGTTAAACATGCAACAAAGCTCAGTGTATTATTTACATGTAAATAATATTTGCTCTGATGTTCACACACTTAATTAGTATTTCTTTCCTGAATTGAATAATAATAATTTTTAAAATACACTTCCTGAAAAAACAAAATACAAAAACAAAACAAAACAAAAAAATACCTTGCTTCTTTTGCTAAGCTTGATGATCTGATAATTGAACTGATTAATAGTTCCACATCTTATTTGTGTCAGTGTTAATATCTGCTGGTGGCTTTTATTGGCCACACATTATATGGTTTTGTATGGTGATGTCACATTGCCTTATACAGTAATATGACATTAACCTCTAATATTCAGCATACTTTGCAGCAAAAACATGACACTAAGACCCTTCTGACAGGCATCCACTTGCTTTTTGCCGTGATACAATGGTGACGTTCTTTTGCCAAGCCTATCACTGAGACAAGCACTATCAGATTATGGCTTGATAATGTTTACCACTTTGGGTGAATGCAAAAAAACAGGTATTCCTAATCACTCACAACTCAAAAAGGTACAAAAAAATGTTATCACAGGAGAAAGTTTTAAAGGAATGTTAAAAATTATTCCATTAGCTTTCTAAACCTTTAAAAATATCTGGCTTTCTGCTCAACTTTTTAGCTAAATACATAAAGCTGTTAAATCTGGTCATTTTTCTAAGTGCTTTATATCTGTTTTATATATTTAGTACAGAGGACTAGGGTACAGAAAGAATTTCTCTCCCTTTTCAGGGATTTATCTCTTCTAGGAGGTGTGACAAAGAGAAGTTGGGACAGGATAACAAAGGTTTTGTTGATTCTATTACATTCAATTTATTTGAAAATTGATCAAAGTGAACAGATTTCAGCTGCACCTTGAGTCAGAGGAGGGATTTATATGAAAGTGACACCCAAGTGTTGGGTGAGGGGCAGGGCTATGCAGAGAGGACTCCCCTCTGTGGGGTAACAGCCCTCTGTCCTATGCTCCATAAATATCCTTTGCCCACCTCTACTCAATACTTGGGAGCTCTGGTAGTGTAGTGCCTAAGGCACTTGACTGCTAACCAGAGGGCTGGTGGTTCAAACCCACCAGCCACTCCTTGGAAGGAAGTTTGGGCAATCTACTTCTGTAGTGATGCTGCCTGGGAAACCCAAGGAGGAGTCATTATGGGTCTGACTCAAGGGCACATAACAAAAACAACAACACTCTAATACTTATCACAATGTAGTTTAATTATCTTCCTGCTTATCTACCTCTCTTACTAGACTGTGAGCTCCTTAATAGTAACCAATGACATTTATGTTTGTTTTCCAAATCCTGGCCAGAGTAGATTCTCAATAAGCATTTTGAAGGAAAGAAGAAGAAAGGAATAGAGGGAAGGAGAAAAGAAGGAAGAAAAGAAAGAATGAAGGGAGGGAGGAAGAGTCTACTTCTATAAAGATTACAGCCTTGGAAACCCTATGCAATGTGGACCTTATGAAATGGAAGAATAAATGCAATTCAATTTAAAAGGTTTTCAAGTATAAACTAAGATGAAATTTTTCATCCTTATGAACTACTTGGGATATTAGCTTTGTAAAGAGTAAAAGATAAAGAGAGTAAAATTGCTAATATTTGGTTGAGTGAATTATTTACCTTTTAAATTTGTGAAATAATTATAAGTTTCCAAAAGATTTTAAGAAACTGCTAAAATAAAGCAACTTTCCTTATCAACATCATCTGTTATGAAAATAAAACATTTCAATAAGTCTTATTAATCAGTGGTTGGTGTAATCCTTTGTAAATATTCTTTTTTTAAAAAAAAAAAAAAAAGCTTGTATATTGTGAATATGTTGGTTAATCTTTAGAGTTTTCCTCCTTTGTTCCACTTCTTAAACAACAAAAAGATTGTAAATCCTTGAAGTTTCCTTGGAGTTATCTTAGGTAAAGTCCAAAGTCTAAGATGGCATTCCATAAGCCTCCCTGACAAAGTACTCCCCACTGCAGAGAAGAGTCAAAGAATAATCCTGGGGTTCTGGGGATGGTTCCCATGCTTTCCACCCAGTTCTTTCAAGATTTTTACAAACTTAGGCTTTATCCTAAAACTAATATTTATTTATTTATTTATTTTTAAATACTTTTACATTAGAATAGTTTTGGATTTCCAGAAAAAATTGCAAAGATAATACACAGAGCTCCCGTATGCTTTGCCTCCAGTTTGCCCTATTATTAACATCTTATACCCGTATGGTATGTTTCTTACAATTAATGATACATCAGTATCTTTTTTAGCTGACATCCAAAGTTTATTAATATTTCCTTAGTTTTAATTTGGTATCCATTTTCTGTCCCAGAATCCCATCCAGGATACCACAATACATTTAGTTGTCATATCTCCGCAGTTTCCTGTTGGTTGTGGCCACTTCTCAGACTTTTTTTTTTTTTTTTTTTAATGACTGACAGTTTTGAGGAATATCACTGAGCTATTTTATATAATGTTACTCAACTAGGATTTGCCTGATGATTTTTCTCCTGATTAGAGTGGGGTAGTGAGTTTTGGGGAAGAAGAGCACAGAGGTAAAGTGCTATTCTCGCCCCATCATGTCAATGGTACGAGCTGTCAGTATGATTTGTGACTGTTGATGTCAACCTTCATCACCTGGCTGAAGTTGTGTTTGCACTGCTCTCCTGTAAGGAAACACCCTTTCCATACTTTACTCTTTGAAAGACAGCCATGTCAAAAACCTAAACGCATAGAGAAGCACCAAAAGCTAGTGTAAATTTAATTGGAATAAATTTAGTGTGAGTAGATATGTTTCCAATGGGGCAGTGTCAAACCAATTATCAGGAAGGCACTCTGAAAAGTTGACCTGAAAGTGTAGGTCATTGTTATGTTAATTTATCAGAAGATAGTATTAATGCACAAGCAGGGTTTCAGATATACCATACATCCTAAAACACAGCTTCTAGTTAGACTCTGTACTTCCTGCTTCACAAATCTGGCTGCACATAGATAATTTTCCAAAAAAACCCAATAGCTAAGGACAAAGTCTCTGCTAAGCTGCTTATTAAGCTCATGTTTGACTTAACAGTGATTCCAGTTTCCACCACCTTCAAAAAGACACCTAACGGCAGATGGCCTAGGTGGGTCATCCAATTCCATGAACCCAGAAACTGGATTCTTGGAGAATCAGAGTGATTTTGTCAGTCACTATGCATAGTCCACAGTTAAAAAGTGGAGTCTCATTGAAAATAGAGTTGTTGTTGTTGTTGTTTGCCGTCGAGTCAGCCCCGACTCATAGCGACCCCTCCTTGGGTTTCCGAGGCAGTATCACTACGGAAGTAGGATTGCCCAACCTTCCTTCCGAGGAGTGGCTGGTGGGTTTGAACCGCCAGCCTTCTGGTTAGCAGTCAAGTGCCTTAGCCACTATGCTACCAGAGCTCCTGAAAATAGAGTAGCTACATAATTTTTCTGGGAATTTTTCTGCATTGGAAGATTTATCTTTTCTTCTTCTATTTATTCATTCTATCATCTATTTCACTGTAGGCTCATAGATATTTATTTTGTACATTGGTTTGTGGTAGGGATGGTTGTGTGTCAACTTGGCTGCACCACAGTTTTGAATGGCTGGGCAGCTAGAGGTAGTTATTCCCCAGGATGAGAGTGATGGTGGAAACTGTGATGAGCAGCTGAGTAGCTGCCTTCAGGTATGACCTGCTTCCAGTATATAAGGAGAAGTTTTGAGAAAGGTCTCTTGTTTTTTGGCACATTTGAATCTGGCATTTGACTGAGTCTTCATCTCCGGTTCCTGGACTTGAAACAGTGGCTTTCTGTGTTGCCTGCTAATCTTGGGATTGTGCCACTTTGCCTGCCAATCTCAGGTTTATCAGCCTTTGCAGCCAGTAGCTGCTTGAGTTAAGAGAAACTTCCAACTCTCCAACTCCAATGGGCTTAGGAAAGAGGCAGAACTGAAGGCTAAGGTTGAGGGACCTTCACCTAGTCCCTAGAGCTGGCACTCTGAATTCAGACTTCTAGCATCCTAAACCATAAGAGAGGAGCCCTGGTGGTGTAGTGCCTAAGGCATTTGACTGCTAACCAGAAGGCTGGTGGTTCAAACTCACCAGCCACTCCTTGGAAGGAAGATTAGGCAATCTACTTCTGTAGAGATACTGCCTGGGAAAACTAAGGAGGGGTTGCTATGAGTAGAATCGACTTGACTGTAGTGACTTTGGTTTTTGGCTTAAACCATAAGACAATAAATTCCTGTTTGTTAAAGCTATCCACTTGTGGTATTTCTGTTATAGCAACACTAGAGAACCAAGACAGAGTTATAATCAATACTACTATAGTCCAATACTACTTTATTTTTTTCCTCAAATTGTCCCAGCTTTGGCCATTGGGAGCTCCTTCAGCTCGCTTTTGTGTCATTGCATACTAATCATTGCATGTGTGTGCTTGCATGTGCACATGTGTCAGCACTTTCTTCTGGCACTACAAGGTACTCCAGGCTCATCTTGCATCTTCCCTGCCCCAGTCCTAGAATTAGTCATTCCTCCAAAGATCTCTGGTTCCTTTGATAGTTCCTTTGATTGGAGATGAGTATAAGGAATCAAGATGTGTGTGCTCAGTGTGCATGCTGCCCCTGCTTTAGGCCCTCTCAGCCCACAAAGGACATGTATCTGTGTATGCTGTTGGGTACTGTTGAGTTAATTTTTGACTCTTTGACTCACAGAGACTCCATGTAACATACCCCGTAGGGTTTTCTATGTTGTACTCTTTTTGGGAGCAGATTGCCAGTTCTTTTCTTCTTTTCTCCTTAACCTTATGGTTAGCTGCCCAACACTTAAGCATTATACCAGCAGAGCTTATTATATGGGAGCTCTGGTAGCATAGTGGCTAAGACACTTGCCTGCTAACCAGACAGCTGGTGGTTCAAACCCACCAGACACTCCTTGGAAGGAAGACACTCCTTGGAAGGAAGGTTGGGCAATCCTACTTCCGTAGTGATACTGCCTCGGAAACCCAAGGAGGGAGGGGTCGCTATGAGTCGGGGCCGACTCGACGGCACATAACAACAACAACAACATACACACACACACACACACCCCTATCTATTTCTATATGTAATCAAGTATTTCTGTATGTAATCAAAATACCTATAGATGTATTTGTATCTATATTAAGTTAAACATGAGTTTATACTGATGTTTCCAGTTCCAGTCCCTTAATACATGGCTCATTCTAGTCTTTTCCCTTGCTTATCTGTTAACTCATTTCAGTGGTGAAAAGCCTGACTCCTCCCTCATCCACCATCCATATACTTAATTGGTGAATTTCCAGTATATATGCACAGCATTATCTGAATTATAACCTGTAGCTCCATAAGAATCACTTTATCAACTAGAATAAAGTTCTTATATACAGTTTCTTAGAATTAGTCTCATAGACTCCACTTACTTCCAAAGTTACTTAGGTCAGCTCCACCCACCCCCACCCCCTACTTGGATCAGTGAGGTGTTTCATAACATTTGCAACATTGTTAGATTGTTTTCTCACATTCTGCATTCTACCCTTGAATCCCCAAATCTCTTAAATGATTCTTTTTAAATGTCCATTCATTAAGGTTCACCGTTGTGCACATTTGTTTTAATATGAAAATAGTGTTTCAAATTACTTAACACCCCGGAAAACTGATTAGCTAGGGAGATTCATAATTCAACAAATCTTTCTCAAGTGCCTGCCTTGTGCCAGGACCTGTAACAGTGTCAGCTTGTGGGGATC
Source organism: Orycteropus afer afer (assembly GCF_000298275.1). Lineage (NCBI taxonomy): Eukaryota > Metazoa > Chordata > Mammalia > Tubulidentata > Orycteropodidae > Orycteropus > Orycteropus afer. The sequence goes on along the minus strand of NW_006921817.1, from coordinate 702,619 downwards.
TCTCTCATGCTTTCCAGGCTCTGTGGCACATCACTGCATAATCAGGACATGCACATCCCCGTTTAGGAAACAATGACCTAAGAAAACTGGATTGTGATATTTACAGCCACATCTCTACAATTTGAGATTTCTTTAGATCTGTGTAACCACACCTCCCTCTGTGGTTCCAGAATCTGCAAAAATAATCTATTTGGAGAATTGCATTTACATAACATTAGAATTGTGTTTCTCCTTCTGCTATTTTTCTCTAAGTGAAAAAGCAATTTATACTGCAGAGGGAGAATAATAACTACTAAAGTCAATACTTGGTTTTGTCTAATACAAATGCCATCAGTAAAACTTAAATTATAATCCCCTTTGTCAATTGAGGGATTGCTGAAAACAACAATTAAGCTGCTCTATGCTTGCAAATGTTCTACTATATATATATAATTTTTTTAAATGGACTTTTTTTTTTTTTTGCACTAACCACATTATCAAAACCACTAATGCAATTGCCTGTGTAAAATTATGGCAGTAAAGGAAAGAAAAGCAATTGTTGTTTGTTGCTCTTACCACTGGAGGTGAAAGTGGAGGAAGGGACTTGATGATAATAGCAAATTCACAAATATAGTAGATAATTTTTTTAAGGACATTTAAAACAAACAAGCAAAAACAGTTGCTTTTCCAACTCATGGAGACCTCATGTATGTCAGAGTAAAACTGTGCTCTATAGAGTTTTCAATGATTGGTTTGTCAGAAGTTGATTGCCAAGCCTTTGTTCCAAGGCACTTCTGGGTGGTCTCAAACCTTTAACCTTTTGATTAGCAGCTGAACATATTAACCATTTGCCCCACAAGGACTCCATAAGGACATTAACACCTTATAAATCTTTCCAATTTTATTTTGCTTAACTCATTGTTGTTAACTCATAGGATCACAAAGTACTATATGAGGGCATAAGATTGTCCCAAATGGGGAATATTTATTTCTACTGCAGCAATAACAGGTGGAATATTGTTGAGGATTAGGTAGGAAAAATATTTCTGGGGCTATATCATTGAGCTGAAAAGTTCAAAGAACATTTATTTAAAATATTAATGTTATGGATTACATTGTTTTTCCCAAAAATACACGCTAAATTCCAGGCCCTTGTGCCTGTAGATCTTAACAGTGTAAAGTGGAGTCTAAACCTAATCACTTCTGAGTTATAAAAAGATCATAGTAGACGTTGTTGTTGTTGTTATGTGCCGTCGAGTCGGTCCCGACTCATAGGGACCCCTCCTTGGGTTTCCAAGGCAGTATCACTACGGAAGTAGGATTGCCCAACCTTCCTTCCGAGGAAGGGCTGGTGGGTTTGAACCGCCAGCCTTCTGGTTAGCAGTCAAGTGCTTTAGCCACTATGCTACCAGAGCATAGTAGACATAGAGAAACAAAAATAGCAGAAGAAAAATGTTGTGTGCAGTTTGTCTACAAGCCAGGGAACCAAGGAACACCTAGGCCTGCCAGCAAGGAAGAAATCAAAATGGCTGAGAGCTTGATTTAGAATTTAGCCTCCAAAACTGTGAGAAAATAAATCTCTATTCTTTAAAGCCATCCATTTGTGGTATTGGTGCCATAGCAGCAGCACTAGGTAACTCAGACAATTAACAATTATGTAATAGGGTACCCACGTGATATTCTACAGTATTTTCTGGTGTACAAATACCACCACATTGATGGATGTTACACAAATAATTTCCTTTAGAAGGATTGACATAAGGCTATGCAATGATGTGGGGGTTAAAGATGTTCCAAATGTCCAGCTTTTCCAAACTGCTGTATCTCTCCATCATCTCTAACATCAACTCCTCCTCCCCCTCAGTACTGTCCCTTCTTACCAAACCAAAAAACTAAATCTATGGCCATCGAGTCAATTCTGACTCATAGTGACCCCCAATGGGTTTTTGAGGCAGTAGATCTTTGTGGAAGTAGGTTGCCCAGTCTTGCTTTCGTGGAGTGGCTGGTGGGTTTGAACTTCCAACCTTCTAGTTAGCAGTCAGATGTCTTAGGCACTGTGCTAAGTGTTCCACAATTCACTGCAATGTCTCACTGAACTCACAGACCACCAACGAAATAACTCATGTGATAGTGGAGGCTGGCAAGTCACAAAACCGTGGTCAGGTGTCAGTCTGGAGCATTCTCCTCACTCACCAGTTCTTTTCTCCTGTGCAGTAGTTGGATAAGTTCGAACTGTCAACTTTACAGTTAGCTGCTGAACACTCAAGTGTTATACCAGGAAGCCTTATTATATATGTTCTTTACATGTATATAAATTTTTTCTCTGTATATATATTCACATAGGAGCTCTGGTAGAATAGTGCCTAAGGCACTTGACTGCTAACCAGAAGGCTAGTGGTTCAAACCCACCAGCCACTCCTCAGAAGGAAGATGGAGCAATCTACTTCCATAGTGATACTGCCTCGGAAACCCAAGGAGGGGTCACTATGAGTCAGGTCTGACTCGACAGCACATAACAACAACAACAACAAATACATTCACATACACATATCTATAAGTATTACTATATAGAATCAAAATACCTTGCAGGGGCTGATAAACTCAAATCATCAGGCTGCTGGTTCACAGGGTTATAGAAACTGATGAAGCAGGTCAGACAACAGGCTGCTAGGTCAAGTCCAAAGGACAAGAGGTCAGATGAAGATGAGCCAGATGCAGGATCCAGAGCAAAAGAGAGAACTTTTCCAGACCATTCACATATATTGGACACAGACCATACCCTCAAGAAACTAAGGGTGGTGACTTGAGTCACACCTTCTATTATGACTCAAGACACATCCCACCCTAATCTTGCTTCATTAACATAAAGGACAACTCATGCCAAAATGGGACCATAACTACAAGCATAGAAGCTAGGATTTACAATACATCACAAAATGGAGGTCTATGACTAGATGGGCCATATTGCATAATTCACTGCACCGGAGATGTAAATCCAATCTTTGAAGTGAAGCCTTGTTTTGTGATAGGAGGGACTGTTTGGTAGGACATTTCACCATCACCATTACAAGGCAAGCAACTGCCTTTTTTTTTTTTTTTGCTGGGGTTTGGGGAATAGAGCTTGGAACCCAGAGAAGAAATCCAAGAGCAGATACTTCAGGCAAAATGGTATTAGGTGTTTAGTAATATTAGTTTGACATAATAACAAGACTCAGTGTTGCAGATTTAGGAAAAGGCTTTTACCTGAAATAGTTTTAGATGTCCCTATACCAGAATATTATTTTCCTTCATGGGAGGTATGTGTTCTTTGATGGCTGAACATTTGCTTTTAAAAAACTGGGAGTAAGAACATCCCTGAACTTCTGTTCACTTTGACTACAGTAGTGAAAGAGAAAAGGAATGCCAAGACTGGTATTCCTCAGACTGCTGTGGTTGTCCATATTGTTGTGTGTGGTTGAGTTGATTCTGACTCATAGCATCCTAACGTGACAGAGTACAGCTGACCCATAGCGTTCTAATTAACTACTGATAAAATTCAATGCCTCTTTAAGTTCCATTATTCTACCCTCTTTGCTTCAGTTGAAAGTTTGTTACAATTACACCATTAGTGAGGTTTTTATATTGCTATGTTGCTGACCATGTTTCAAGGGAGCTTCTGGTGGCTTAGTGCCTAAGGTATTTGATTGCTAACCAGAAGGCTGGTGGTTCAAACCCATCACTCACTCCTTGGAAGGCAGATTGGGCAATCTATGCCCATAGAGATATCACCTCGGAAACCCTAGGAGGGGTCGCTATGAGTCGGATCCGACTCAGTGGCAGTGAGTTTGCTTTTTGGTTTTCGGTCCATACTATGAGTAGAAAAGCTCATTGACAATCTATTTCCAAAATAATTAGCCAGTGAAGTCCTTTGGTGTCTTAGTTATCTAATGATGTTATAACAGAATACCACAAATGGGTGGCATTAACAAGCAGAAATTTATTTTCTCAGAGGCTGGAAGTCTGTCTTCAGAGTGCTTGCTCCAGGGATGGCTTTCTTTCTCTGTTGGGTCTGGAGGATAGTCCTTGTCTCTTTGGAGCTTCTGCTCCTGGGAGATCTTCCCCAAACTAGTTATCTATCTTCCCTCATTTTGTATATCTCAAAAGAGATTGATTAAGACACACTAATCTTGTCTCATTAATGTAACACAGAAAAGACATTTCCAGATAAGATTATAACCACAGGTGTCTAAGTTAGAATTAAAAATATATATTTTCAATATATATATTTGGGAAAAGGATTCAATCCATAACACTATGGATCGCATTTCTTAGCATTTTTTTTTTTCTTCCAGGCAATCCAGGTCCAGGATGCATAGTCTGGATTTAGCACCTGCTCATTGAAAAGTGAGGGTACTGAGGGTTCAGTGGTAGAATTCGTCCATGCAGGAGATCTTGGTTAAAATTCTGACTAACGCATCTCATTGGCAGCTACCAATGGTCTGTCAATGGAAGATTGAACGTCACTATGATGCTAAGAGGGAGCTCTCATGGCATAGTGCCCAAGGCATTTGACTGCTAACCAGAAGGCTGGAGATTCAAACGCACCAGCCACTCCTCAGAAGAAAGACTGGGCAATCTACTTCCACAAAGATACCTCTTGGAAAACCCAAGGAGGAGTCACTATGGGTCAGATTCGACTTGAATTGATGGCAGTGGTTTTTTTTTTATAATGCTGAGCAGGTTTCAGTGGAGCTTCTGTACTAAGATGGACTAGGAAGAAAGGCGTGGTGATCTATTTCCAAAACTCAGCCAGTGAAAACACTATGGATTGCAATGGCCTTATCTGCAACTCATCATGGGTTGGAACAGGACTGGGCAGCATTTCGTTCTGTTGTGCATGAGATCTCCATGAATTCAATGGCAGCCAACAAAAACATGAACTGTGGCTCAGAGCCTATAAGACAATAAGATATAGAGGTGAGATATGTGGCTGGGCTTGGCTCCAAAGGGGAAGATTTCCCATCATGCCATCTACTTCTCTGGTCACAGGTGAATAATATGGGAAAAAGCACCAGGACAGCTGGTGAGTAGTCTGGCTTGCACTCCCAGTGCCAGCTGACTAGCCAGAAGCTTTGGACAGGTTTTTTGCCCCACCTTACCCCCAGTACCTCAATCCTCAGATCCTTATCTATAAAATGAGTGGGTTTGATCAAATTGCCAATGTCCCTTCCATCTCTGAGTTTCTAAAAGTCTGTGACTAACACAGCCATCTCCCTTTTTCTGGCCACTCCTCAGAAGGAAGATGGGGCAATCTACATCCGTAGTGATACTGCCTCCGAAACCCAAGGAGGGGTCGCTATGGGCTGGGTCTGACTCGGATGGCATATAACAACAACAACTCCTTGGCCTTGAGAAGATATGACATGTTCAGCAGGTCTGTTTCCAAGGAGCACAGTCTCCAGAAATGACTGGGTCATGTTATTGTGGTGCCATTCAGCCAAGGTAGCTGGAGGTTATGTCAACATTTCTGAGAGCCATTGATTAGAATTTATAACCCAGTTGTAAATTGTCCATTCTCTGGTAACACTTGACATTCAACTCAAAGCAGTATGTGAATTATTTTCTTAGAGAGTTCCAATATACAACTGATAAACTGCAATGCCACTTCTAACTTCTCATCCATTCCAGTTTCTTTCCTTCAGTTGAAAGTGTTGTTAAAATTATCCCCCTTGGCCTTCTCTCTTGAAAAGCCCAGGTGGCACAGATGTTAAGTATTCAACTGTTAACCAAAATGTTGGCGACTTGAACACACCAGTTCTACTCTGTTTTTCAGGGTTGTTATGCGTTGGAATTAACTCGATGGCATTGCGTTTTTCATTTGCCTTCTCTCACGTTATATCCTGATTCTCCTTATCTTCTTTCACTATCCCATGTCAGTGCTTTCAGTTTGTTTCTCTTCCTTACCTGTCCTTTTTCTTCTTCATTTGTACCTATTCAGTGGTATAGGCTGCAATTGGAGCTCTATTCAATTGACTCTCAAATCTATATCTCCATCTCTGAACTAGCTCCTGAGTTCTCTCTCCACATTTCTAAGCCATTAGTGAGCAGCTCTACATAAAAAAAATAGAGAGGTTCACAAATTCAGCATGTCCGGAATAAAGTTCATCTCCATCACTTCAACACTTCATGTCCCTGTGCCGTCTCAGTCCCTTAGAGTGCCATACTAGAAACTCCTGCATCATAGTTGACTCCTTTCTATTCCTCACATTTAAGTATTTGCCAAATAACAATATCTTCTTAAAATCATGGTGAAAATACACACAGCAAAACATTTGCCAACACAATTTCCACATTTACAATTCAATGATATCGAGAATGACATTTTTCATGGTGTGCCACCATTATTGCTATCCTTTTCCAAAGTATTCCACTAGCATTACTGTATACGCAATGCCTCCCAAACAAAAACTCCACTCCCTCCCACCCCTGGTAACCATTAATATCTTTCATTTTTGTATTTTTGCTTATTTCATATAAAAGATATCATACAGCACTTTTTCTTTTACAACTGAATTATTTCACTCAGATAAAATTTTCAAAGTTCATTCATGTTGTGACATACATCAGGAATTTATTTCTCTTACTGCTATATAATATTCCACTGTGTGTGTGTGTGTGTGTGTGTATGCACCATATTTTGTTTATCCATTCATCTCTTGCTGGGCATTTCAGCTGTTTCCACCTTTTGGCTATTACGAAAAATTCCACAACGCACATTGGTATACAGATTTTTGTTTATGTTCCTGCTTTCATTTCTTCTTAGTATGTACTTAGGATTGTGATTGCTGAGTTACGTGGTAATTCTGTGTTCAATTTTTCAGAAACTGCCAAACTGTTTTCTATAGTAGCTGCAGCATTTTACATTCCTACTAGCAATGGGTGAAGATTCTGTTTACTCCATAATCCTGTCAATACTTGTTATTTTCCATTTTTTGATCATTGCCATTCTAATGGGAGAGGAGCTCTGGTGGTGTAGTGTCTAAGGCATTTGACTGCTGACCAGAAAGCTGGCAGTTCAAACCCACCAGCCACTCCTTGGAAGGAAGGTTGGGCAATCTACTTCCATAGTGATACAGCCTCAGAAACCCAAGAAGTTGTCGTTATGAGTCAGATCTGACTTGACGGCAGTGAGTTTTTTTTTTTTTGTTGAGCTATCTGCCGAGTTCTTTGCCTATTTTTTGATTGGTTGCTTGTCTTTTTGTTGTTAACTTGTAAACATTATATATATATATATATATATATATATATATATGACTATTAGACCCTTATCTGAGATTGTTATATTAATTGGTTGCTGTTATGTCGATCCCAACTCATAGAAGCCCTATGTGAAAGAATAGAACGCCTATAAGATTTTCTTGATTGTAATAAAGAATCTGCTTTATGGGAGCAGATAAATATTTCTCCGATGAAGCTGCTGAGTGGGTTTGAACTGCCAAACTTTCAGTGAACAGCCTAGTACTTAACTGATATATGGTTCCTAAAAATGTTCTACCAATCTGTACCTTGTCTTTTCACAAATAATATTATTTTACCTCTATTGTCAGAACTATTGATTACAAATTGTAGAATCCTAACTCATACTCAACCACTTATCAGTCAATTTGTTGTAAATAGACAGGGAACTGCCAGAAATTCAAGTTAGATTCAGAAGAGAACAAAGAATGAGAGGTATCATTGCTGATGTCAGATAGATCTTTGTAGAAAGCAGATAATATCAGAAAGATATTTGCCTCTGTTCTATTGACTATACAAAGGCATTCGACTATGTAGATCATGGCAAATTATGGATACCATTGCAAAGCATGGGAATTCCAGAACACTTAATTTTGCTTATGCAGAACCTGTACATAGACCAAGAGGCAGTCATGTGAATGGAACAAGGGGATATTGCATGGTTTAAAATCAGGATGGGAATGCATCAGCTTTGTATCCTTTCACTGTAATTATTCAATCTGTATGCTGAGCAAATAATCTGAGAAGCTGGAATACATGGAGAACATAGAATAAGGGTTGGAGGAAGACTCATTAACAAGTTGTAATATGCAATTATACAACCTTGTTTGTTGAAAGTAGAGAGGACTTTAAGCACCTACTTATGAAGATCAAAGACTACAGTCTTCAGTATGGATTACATCTCAGCACAAAGAAAACAAAAATCCTCATAACTGGGCCAATAAGCAACATTATGATAAATGGAGAAAAGATTGAAGTTTTCAAGGGTTTCATTTTACTTGGGTCTGCAATCAATGCTCATCATGGAAGCAGCAGTCAAGAAATCAAAAGACATATTACACAGGGCAAATCTACCACACTCTTTAAAGTGTTTAAGACCAAAGATGTCCCTTTGAAGACTAAGGTGTGCCTGACCTAAACCATAATCTTTTCAATTGCTTCACATGCATATGAAAGTTGGATAATGAATAAGGAAGACTGAAGAAGAATTGATGCCTTTGAATTGTGGTATTTGGTGAAGAATATTGAATGTACTGTGGACTGCCAGAGAATGAACAAATTTGTCTTGGAATAAGTATAGCTGGAATACTCCTTAGAAGTAAAGATGGTGAGTCATCATCTCTTGTACTTTGGTAATATCATCAGGAGGGACCAGACCCCGGAGAAAGATATCGTGCTAGTTAAATTAGAGGGTCAACAAAACTGAGGAAGAACATCTCGAGGAGATGGATTGACACAGTGGCTGCAAAAATGGACTAAATCATGTCAAAGATTGTGAGAGTGGCACAGGGCCAGGCAGTGTTTTGTTCTGTTGTATATAAGGTTGCTATGAGTTGGGAACAATGAACAGCACCTAACAACAACTCAAACTAACTTAAATAAGAAAAAAGGATTTAGTGGTTCATGGAACCGGACCACAGAAAGAATGTTTCACCTGAGTGGTACCAGATTTCTTTTCCCTAATCTCAGCTTTTCTGTTTCTTTGGCCTCATACTTTCAGACTCCTTCACAGGCAGGGGGCTATCAGGTGAAGTCACATCCTGATAAAAATAATAAGAACAGACACTTACTATGTGCTAGACATGATTCTAGGCACTTCACAGCACATGAGGAAAGAAGAAAAAGAGTTACTCTCCACTTCAAATTTTGAAAATCCATATACAATATCTAAAGTGGGCCCCCATGGGTCATGTTTTCACTTCTTGGAACAATCACTGCGTTTAGAATCATGAGGTACAATAATTGGCTTAGCTTGGACAATCTGCCCACCTCTGAGCTTGGGTATTCCAAGTAAGAGGGTTTCTTCATAGGAAAAAGACATGACAGTCTGTTTCCATAAAGATTACAGTCTTAGAAACCCTATGGAACAGTTCTACTCTGTCCTGTAGGGTGGCTATGCATCTGAGTTGACATGACAGCAATGGGACCAAAGAATGGTACCTTGATAGATGTTCTTCCCATCAAAAATATTCATACAAAAGGGGACCAAGAATTTCTTCAGAAAACACTAAAGTATAAATCAATATGTCATTAAGTCCCAAAGGGCTATGCTAATAATTACTAGCCTCTTCAAGTATATAATCCTTTCTTAATATGTATGCAAAAAGGGCAGGGTGTGGCATCCTCTGACTTCCTCTAACTTCACAAGGGGGAGAGAGAATCACCATCAGCAACATCAGCCCACAGCCCTCATAAGCTGATTCCTATGAGGCAGAAGTCAGACATGTCACCACCCTCCAATCTTTTTACCATTCTGACATCAACTGTCCCTCTTACAGCACTCTCTACTTCTCTGCTGGGTTTGATAATTCATTGCAGTGAGCACACAGAACTCACAGACAATACTTACGTAATAGTAATAGGTTGCAATTTAGGATCAGAAACAAGTCAGGATACAGTTCTTTAAGGAGGACAGCTTCTCAGCTGTGCCACAGACACACTTCTCTCTGGCCTCTGCCCAGCTTGGGCCGGTGTTACAAAGCTTTTCCAGCTTTGCCAAATATATGCCCAGAGAGGCATCCCACGCCACCAGGAAGCCTCCTGCTTGAAGGCATTCAGCTTTCTCACTCCATGGGCCAGAAAGCTCCTGCCTCTGTCTTGTGTCTGTCTCTTGATTCTGCTGCCACTGCTGCTGCCATCTCTCTGCCATTGTTTCAGCACAGGGATCTCAGGTCCAAGGACACACTCCACTCCTGGCTCTTCTCTGTCTTGATGGTAGTGAGATCTCCCTTTTTCACTTTTGGTATGCCTTATTTCAAGCTTAGAAAAACTGACCAAGCCTTATATTATTAGTGTTCCATACACCTTATTTGCATAGTTCCCTCCCCAGTCCCGCCAAGGGTGTCATGTGCCTTATTTACATTATTAGCAAGTTATCCAATCCACTTGGTGGGCCACAAACACCCTACATTTGCACTGTCCCACCCAGTCATCTGGTTGAAGTACAAAGACCATGGCCAGAGGAGCCATATGAAGTAATTCACTACATTACTAT
>NW_006921817.1:682761-692051 GCF_000298275.1 Orycteropus afer afer | reverse complement strand
TTTTTTTTTTTTTTTCCCCAAACTTCAAAATTCACAAGAAGAAATGATACCACACCTTTGTATAGCACTACCTCTTGAGTCTATACAGTCTATAGGTGCTGCTTAGTGCACTAGTGCATTATAGGCCTCTTTCAATGACTCCCAGGCCCCATGGGAGCCAAATCAAACTTGGCTCTTTTTAATTACAGAACTTTGGAAGAATTTCTACTTGGAAGTCTTTCAGAGAAGATACTTAAATTGCCTACTGATGCCTTAATAATCTTAATATGCAGATGTAACATGTCTGTTTTCAAGTAAACTTCCAATGTCCCTTTTAAAAAAAATCCACTTCTAAGTTTTACACTTAAGTAGCTGCAGAAGTCAATGTGATGTTGGCCACTGTTTTAGACTCAATAATACTGAGCACATAGGCTGGCGTTCATTGCCACGGCTGCTGTGCTCTGTTTTTCTTTTGTTTCTATGTCTGTAGTTCCTTTGATTGCTTATTGTGTTCTCATGTGTTCGAAGAAAATTTGTAAACATAAGGGAGCCTAAATGAAGCACATATGAATATGAATTCTGTGGTATATATAAATTAAGCCTTCCACTGCAGTTTTTGGGGAAGATATTTCTCTGAGGTCCAGATGCTGCCAACTGCCAGGTGTGTTATAAGTTGCTATTTTCATCTTCCATGGTTTAGGGTTTGGATGTGACTGGAAACATTCTGTGGGGGGTGAGCTCCAAGTCATTTTTGTGAGAACAGTTATTCTATATCATGCTCAGTTGGGTTGGAGAATGAATAAAAACAACTCTTCAAAAATATTCTGTTTCCATACTAAGGTATTTCATCTGTTATCTTTTCCTCTTGCCCTTAAATGTGACCAAAATATCTTCCAAAATGGCATCCATCCTTACATGGAATAAAATTAATCTCTTATTTTTATTTTGTTGGAGAATATTTGCCCTCAGTATTACTTTTTATTAAGGAGAAAAGAAAAGAAAAAAGAAAAGTCATTTGAAGCATGACATGAAAAAGAGAAAGCTTTACAGTGTGTTCTGCATTTGAAATACCACACGTTGTCAATAAACTGGATTGTTCTGTAAAAAGACACATGTGTCCCTTTGCTGGATTGCTGTGCGTCAGTGTTCTCTTTTACCAGCCCCAGTTCACCTTGCTCAGTTGGATGTGCATGAAGTCCAAAGCTTTTTGAGAAACACCTTGCCCTGGCTGGGATCAAAGGAGAAGCTTCTGGACTAAAAGTCAGCAGTGAGGCTCCCTTGTTAACCCTTTCACTCACACACTTTTTTTTCCCCCTTACTTTTAGCAGTGACTACATTTCAGAGAAAAAGCCACTTGCTGTCAAATACAAGTGAAGGAATTATGAGTCCATATGAATCAGTGTGTGTGTGTGTGTGTGTCTTTGAGAGATACTCAATTAGTCAATTACTGTGTTCTTGTTTGTTGTTATGTGCCATCAAGTTGGCCCCAACTCATAGAGACCCCTCCTTGGGTTTCTGAGGCAGTATCACTATGGAAGTAGATTGCCCCATCTTCCTTCTGAGGAGTGGCTGGTGGGTTTGAACCGCCAGCCTTCTGCTTAGCAATTAAGTGCCTTAGGCACTAAGCTACCAGAGCTTCTATGTACTTGTTTAGAAGTAGTAAATTACATGTCTGTGGTACCTGGGTGGTTCAAATGATTACATTGGGGGAAAAAAACAAAACAAAACATAAAACCTCACTGCAGTCAAATTGATTGGATCCATAGCGACCCCTCCTTGGGTTTCTGAGGTGATATCTGTCTAGAAGTAGATTGCCCAATCTTCCTTCTGAAGAGTGGCTGGTGGGTTCCAACTGCTTGGCTGCTAATAGAAAATTTGCTAGTTCATATTCACCCAGAGGAGCCTTGGAAGATGGCTGGCAATCTACTTCTGAAAGATCAGCCATGCAAAACCCAGTGGAACACAGTTTTGCTCTGAACCACATGGGGTTGCCATGAGTTGGACTTGATAGCAAACGGTTTTACTTAACTAACCTTCAATGGTATCTCTCTCCAGGAGATAGCAAAATATTCAGCAGGCTGGAAGTAGCCTCCCTAGAGGCTGCTCAGCCTCATGCAGGCATGCTGGGGAGTAACTGCTTAGTCACTTCTTTATGGGCAGGGTCAGAAGTCATGCTGTAAAGATACTCATACTGACAGGCATCTAGCTTAGCAGAGGGAGCACTGACCTGAGGTTCGGGAAACCCTTGCCCTTCTTGGCTGTGAAAATTGGAGCATGCCACTTAACCTTTGGGGGCTTCTGTTTTCTTATCTGTAAAATGAGAGTTTGGACTAAGTTCATGGGTCTCCACCCAGGCTGCACATTAGACTCATTTGAATTTTGTTATAGTTGAGTAGTAATGCAATGGCATTACCCTAGACCAGTTCAACTAAATTTCTTGAGGTAGAAACTAAACACAGGATTTTTTTAAAAATTGTGTGTGTATATATATATACATATACATATATATACACACACACACACATATACAGACACATGCACACATACACACATACACACACACACACACACATATATATATATATGCACATATAAAACAAAACATTTGTCAGTTCAACAATTTTCATATGTACAAATCCAATGCCATTAATTATGTTCACTAGGTTGTGCCACCATGGCCACTTTTCCATGACACAGGTATTTTTAAAAAAACATTCCCAGGTGAATTGAGGTGCAGCTAGGGTACAGAACCGCTAGGCTAAGTGACCAAGTTCTCACTGGCACAGACGCTTCTGGATTTGCCGCTGTCAGATCAGCCTCTGTCTCCTCAGCTGTCCACCTTACTAGGCCATTCCCTACTTAATGGAATATTCCATGTGCAGAAGGCATCAGGACAAAGGCTCCAACAGAATCTGCTGAAACAATTAACATAATTAGCCAGATTAGCTAACCTAAAGGTTAAGGGTTTATTGTTGAAAAGGAACCATTAGGTTCCGAGGAAAACTGCAGGCCAGCAACTGTGCCAGGTCTTTCCTCTCTCAGGGACTCCGTATAGTGAACTCATTTGTCTGTTTACAACCAGCTACACTTCTCTTTTGTGGTTCAGCACTGTGCTGCAGAGATAAACTAATTTGATCAATAGCAAAAGCTGCATTTTGATCATGTAATCATGTCACATAATTTCCTTTTTCAGGACAGTTCCACACTTCCCTCTGCAACATTCTCTTGTCTCTGAGCTTTTTTTTTTCTTTTCCTTTTCAACCTTTCTATCCCTACCTTCATCTCATTCACAGCACTACCTACCTACTGCTGTGTGCCCCCAAGTCCTTCCCCCAAATCTTCCTTTATTAGTTCCAGCTCTCCGCTTTGTCCCCACCCCACTTCCAGCGTACTCCTTCATTTCCAGGACAATATTATTGGGCCATCAGTGGCTGTGAGGATGTGAAAATCTGAGACAAAGGCATGAATAATGAATTGGGAGGGCCAAACTGAAGCCAGTCAGAACTGAGAACAGTATTTCAGAAATGTAGCCAAATCATTTAGTGAGAGGCAGTGTCAAGTTACTGGAATCCCTGGAAGCCCCAGATACACTGTTAATTATGAAAATGCAGTTTTGACTAAATGAGAATCAGCAGTCTTTGCAAAGGAGATTGGTGCTTCATAGCCTGCTTTGAGGCTGGGAGCTCCGGAAGGTGTAGGGAAGCTTGCCCCACCCCACTGAGCTGATTGCCCAGATGACCTGCTAGCTCATTCCAAGAATATCTTTGCCAGACTCTGTGGGGGTGCAACTGAACACGGATGGTTAGAGGGGCTGGAACTGGAAACTCCACATAGCAGCAAGATCAGGAAATAGGCGCTTTTGGGAATCTGGGATCTTGAGATTGCCAGAGAGGAAAAGAGGCCAGAGGCCAGGAAACCAAGGAGAGCTCTTTTCAAGCTGCTTCTGTTTTCATTAATTAGAAGACAGCTAAAGCACCAGCTCTCACCTCATGGATGTATATACAAATATATTTATAATTACATATTCTTATACATTTAAACTCTCCTTTACACCTCTTTTCCACTACTTGTCTCTCAATTTGTTATACGATAGTGGCTTATGTGCTGTGGTGAGGCTGGAGACCATGCCACTGGCATTTCAAATACCAGCAGGGTCTCCCATGGTGGACAGGTTTTAGCGGAGCTTCTAGGCTAAGACAGATTCAGAAGAAGGAAGGGGCCATCACTTCTCAAAGAATTGGCTGGTGAAAATCTTATGAATAGCAGTGAAGCACTGTCTGATATATTAGTGGAAAGCTTTATGAATAACCCTGAAACGTTATCTGATATAGTGCTGGAAGAAGAGCCCCTCAGGTTGAAAGGCACTCAAAATATGACCAGGGAAGAGCTGCTTCCTCAAAATAGATGGCATGGATGGAGTAAAGTTTTGGGACTCCATTTGCTAATGTGGCATGACTCAAAATAGGAAGAAACTGCTGCAAGTATTCATTAATAATTGGATCATGGAATGGATGAAGTATGAAAGTGAAAAATTAGAAGTTGTCAGAAATGAAATGGAACACATAAAGATTGATATCTTAGGCACTGGTGAGCTGAAATGGACTCATTTTAGACATTTTGAATCAGACAACCATATGTTCTACTATGCTGGGAATGAAAAATCAAAGAGGAATGGTGTGACATTCATCATCACAATGTTTCAAGATCTGTCCTAAAGTACAATGTTGTCAGTGATAAGACACTGTCCATACACCTACAGGAAGACCAGTTAATACTACTATTATTCAAATTTACGTACCAACCACCAAAGCCAAAGTTGAGGAAATCGAAGATTCTTACCAATTTCTGCAGTCTGAAGTTGACCAAACATGCAATCAAGATGTACTGATTATTACTGGTGATTGAAATACAAAAGTTGGAAACAAAGAAGAATCATTGGTAGTTGGAAAATATGCCCTTAGTGATAGAAATGGCATTGGAGATAGCATAATACAATTTTGCAAGACCAATGACATATGCATCGCAAATACCTTTTTTCATCTACATAAACAGAGGCTATACACATGGACCTCACCAGATGGAAACACAGGAATCAGATGAATTACATCTGTAGAAAGAGGTGATGAAAAAACTCAGTATCTGCCACCAAAACAAGGCCAGGAGCTGATTGTAGAACAGACCATCAATTGCTCATATGCAAGTATAAGTGGAAGATGAAGAATAATTTTAAAAAGTTCAAAAGGGCCAAAAATATGACCTTGATTATATTGTTGTTGTTATTAGGTGCCATCAAGTCAACTCGACTCATAGTGACCCTATGTACAACAGAATGAAACACAGCCATGTCCTGTGCCAACCTCACAACCTTGCTACACCTGAAAGCATCGCTGCAGCCACTGTATCTATCCATCTCACTGAGGGCCTTCCTCTTTCTCATTGACCCTTCACTTTACCAAGCATAATATCCTTCTCCAGGGAATGGTCCCTTCTGACAACATGACAAAAGCAGGTGAGGCAAAGTCTGGCCATTCTCATTTCCAAGGAGCATTCCAGTTGCAGTTCTTCCAGGACAGATTTGTTAGTTCTTTTGGCAGTCTATAGCATAGTGGCTAAAGCACTTGACTGCTAACCAGAAGGCTGGCGGTTCAAACCCACCAGCCACTCCTCGGAAGGAAGGTTGGGCAATCCTACTTCTGTAGTGATACTGCCTCGGAAACCCAAGGAGGGGTCGCTATGAGTCAGGGCCGACTCGACGGCACATAACAACAACAACAACAACATGGTACTTTCAGTATTCTTCACCAACACACAACTCAAAAGCATCAACTCTTTTTGGTCTTCCTTATTCATTGTCCAGCTTTCACATGCATATGAGGCAATTTAAAATACCATGGCTTGGGTTAGGTGTACCTTGATTATATGACACCTGAATTTAGAGACTATCTGAAGAATAGATTTGCTGCATTGAACACCAATGTCAGAAAACCAGATGAATTGTGGGATGACATCAAGAACATCATCCATGAAGAAAGTAAAATGTTATAAAAAAGACAGAAAAGACCAAAATGGATATCAGAGATATTCTGAAGCTTGCTCATGAATGCAGAGGACCTAAAACAAATGGAAGAAATTACAAGATAAAAGAGCAGAACAAAAGATTTCAAAGAGCAGCTTAAGAAGACAAAGTCAAATATTATGATAAAATGTGCAAAGACCTAGAGTTAGAAAACCAAAAGGGAAGAACATTCTAAGTATTTCTCAAGCTGAAAAAACTGCAGTGAAAATTCAAGCCTTGAGTCGCAATGTTGAAAGATTCTATAGTGAGAATATTGAATGATGCAGCAAACATCAAAAGAAGATGGAAAGAATACAGAGTCACTGTACCAAAAAGAATTGGATGATGTTCATCTATTTCAAGAGGTGGCATATGACCAAGAACCAATGGCATTGAAGGAAGAACTCTAAGCTGCACTGATGTAATTAATGAAAAACAAGGCATAAGGAATTGATGGAATACCTATTGAGATGTTTCAATAAACAGATGCCATGCTGGAGGCATTTACTCATCTACACCAAGATATTTGGAAGACAGCCACCTGGTCAATTAACTGGAAGAGATCCATATTTGTACCTATTCCAAAGAAAGGTGATCCCACAGAATGTGGAAATTATTGAACAATATCATTAATATCACATGCAAGTAAAATTGTGCTGAAGATAATTCAAAACGGTTGCAGTAGTATATTGATAGAGAACTTGCAGAAATGCAAGCTGGATTCAGAAGAGGACAAGGAATAAGGGATATCATTGCTGATGTCTGATGGATTTTGGCTTAAAGCAAAGAATACAAAAAAGATGTTTATTTGTGTTTTATTGACTATGCAAAAGCATTTGATTGTGTGGATCATAACAAATTATGGATGACATTGAGAAGAATGGGAATTACAGAACACTTAATTGTGTGAACCTGTACATAGACCAGGAGGCTGGTTTGAACAGAACAAGTGGATACTGCATGGTTTAAAATTCTGAAGGTATGTGTCAGGGTTGTATCCTTTCACCATACTTATTCAATCTGTATAATAATCAGAGAAGCTGGATTAGATGAAGAAGAACATGGCATCAGGATTGGAGGAAGAATCATTAACAACCTACAATATGCAGACAATGCAACCTTGCTTGCTGACAGTGAAGATGATTGGAAGAACTTACTGATGAAGATTAAAGACTACAGTGTGCAGTATGGATTACACCCTAACATCAAGAAAATGAAAATCTTCACAACTGGACCAATCAGCAGCATCATGATAAAAGGAGAAAATATTGAAGTTATCAAAGATTTCATATCACTTGGTTCCATAATCAACACCCATGGAAGCAGCAGTCAAGAAATCAGAGGATGTATTGCCCTGAGCAGATCTGCTGTAAAAGACCTCTTTAGAATGCTGAAGAGCAAAGATGTCTCTTGGAAGATTAAGGTGTGCCTAACCCAAGCCATGGTATTTTTAATATGGCATTTGACTGATAACCAGAAGGCTGACAGTTCAAACCTACCAGCCATTCCTTGGAAGGAAGATTGGTAATCTACTTCCATAGTGATACCACCTTGGAAATTCAAGGAGAGGTCGCTATGAGTTGGATCCAACTCAACGGCAGTGAGTTTGGTTTGGTTTGGTTTGGACTATGCATGTGAAAGCTGGACAATGAATAAGGAAGACCAGAGTTGATGCTTTTAAGTTGTGGTGTTGGTGAAGAATACTGAAAGTACTATGAACTTCCAGAAGAATGAATAAATCTTTCTTAGGAGAGGTGCAGCTGGAATGTTCCTTGTAAGCTACACGACCTACTATGGTCATGTTGTCGCAAGAGACCATTTCCCTGGAGAAGGGCAGCATGCTTGGTAAAGTGGAGGGTTGGTGAAAAAGGGGAAGACCCTCAATGAGATGGATTGACACAGTGGCTACAATAATAAGCTCAAGTATAGCAAAGATTGTGAGACTAGTGCAGGACTGGTTAGTCTTTCATTCTGTTGTCATAGGGTCACTATGAGTCAAAGCCAATTCAACTACACATAACTATAACAGCATACCTCGTTTATGAGCAAGACTTGTTCTATGGGTCTGGGAAGCCCTTGGTCTAATCTGATGATTTCCTGGAGCTGGTCAGTGAGTGAGAGGACTGCAGGACAATCTCAGCTATATGCTTGCTCCCCTTCACATCTCTTTTTATCCATCTCTCAAATGCTACCAAATAGATCTTTCTAAAATGTAAAGCTGACTATACCACAATGCTGCCTGAAATCTTTCAGTAGCTCCCCATCACCTACAAAATGGAAGCGAAGATCCTAGAAATTGCATTCATGGCTCTTTATGATTTGGCCCAAACTTCCATCTCCAACCTCATCTCCCTCCACTTTATGACTTTTCCTGACAATACAGCTTTGCCAAATGCTGCGTTCTCTGTGCACACTCTGAGCCTCCTCATCTACATGCCTTTTTCAGGCTGTGTTCTCTTCCAGGAATTTCTTTCCCACCCATCTCAGTCCGGTGTGATGAATCCTTTTATTCTCCAAGATTCAGTTCCTTTTTCAAGGAACTGCTCCTGAGTCCTGGAACTGGACTAACTCTCCTTCTTTTGTGCTCCCTCCCATCATACCTACGTCCTGTTTAACATTGAAAGGATCTCTTGTTGAGCATGGAATGGACACTTTGAGGACAGGGACCACATTTTATTTGCCCAGGAATGTCCTCAGTGTCTAAAACAATGTTTGATGTTATGGATTAAATTGTGTCCTCCAAAATTTTATGTTGGAATTTTAACCCCATCCTTGTGGTTTTAATTCTGTTTGGAAATAGTGTTTTCTTTCTTATGTTAAGGAGGCCATATCAGTGTAAGATGTGTCCTAAATCTAATCATTTTTAAGCTTTTTATAAGCAGCAGCATAGAGACAAGAAAGTCCAAACAAGGAAAGAGAGATGTCACATGAAGATTGCCAAGGAATCAAGAACCCACCCAAACCTACTGCCATTGATTTGAATCCAACACATAGCAATCCTATAAGACAGAGTAGAATTGTCCCCTTGAGTTTCCAAGCCTGTATATTTACGGAAGTAGATGGCCCCATCTTTCTCCAGTGGTTGGTGGGTTTGAATCACCAACATTTTGGTTAGCAGCTCAATGTTTAAACACTCTGAATCAGACTTCTGTCCTCCTCAACTGGTAGCGTAGTGCCTAAGGCACTTGACTGCTAACCAGAAGGCTGGTGGTTCAAACCTACCAGCAACTCCCCGGAAAGAAGGTTGGGCAATTTA
>NW_006921817.1:656061-669475 GCF_000298275.1 Orycteropus afer afer | reverse complement strand
TATGTCTCCTTTTTTGGTATTTTCACGCAAATTCTTCTGCTAGTTGGGGTTTAGTCTACTTCTGTATCCTTCCCTTCAAGGCTCAGAAGTCCAAGATTATCTTCTGTGTCTGTGTCAATTGGTTTCCCCTGTCTTTGTTGAAGAGGGTCTGTGTAGTCCTTCTGCCTAGTCCGCCATCTTGCCGGAACTCAACAATAAACTTTGAGAAAATAAATTTCTGTACTTTAAAGACACCCGCTTGTGATATTTCTATTACAGCAGCACTAGGAAACTAGCAGGAGCTCTGGTAGCATAATGTCTAAGGCACTTGACTGCTAACCAGAAGGCTGGCGGTTCAAACCCACCAGCCACGCCTCGGAAAGAATGTTGGGCAATCTACTTCCATAGTGATACTGCCTCAGCAACCCAAGGAGGGGTCGCTATGAGTCAGTTCTGACTCGACAGCACATAACAACAACCACAACAGGAAACTAGCACGAAACTAAACCCATTGCCATCAAGTCTATTCCAACTCATAGAGACCCCCATAGGGTTTCCAAGACTGCCTCATCTTTCTCCCATAGAGCGGCTGGTGGGTTCAAACTGCCAAACTTTCGCTTAGCAGCCAGACACTTTAACCATTATAGCAATAGAGTTCCTTAGGGAACTAAGACACCTGGTATGTAGGAAACATAGATTTGTATTTGTCTAAATGCTTCCTAGCTGGAACATAATTGGAATAGAGGATTAAATTATTCTTGTTTATAGACATATATATTACCATAGTTCTGTGTTGACTAACAGTCCAGCAACTGAGGTTATGAAGAATCGGAGGAATGATCTGCTTCCTTATTCCCTCACCACACAGAGCTCCCAGTGCCCATCCCCCTCACACACTGTGCTGTAACTGTGATGTCATAATGTCAGCTGCTCCCAAGTTCTCTGCCCCCTTTCATCTTTGTGGGGCCCTGTCAGTGGAGACACGCCCTGATGACTAGTATATAGCCAGTGGTGAACAACTCTTTCAAGCCAAAACTTAATTCATTTTCCCTGAATGAGGGCCATGTTTGAGTCATGGAGGAAACAGGTAGAGCAGGTATGAATCTTAGTCTACAAATCTGAATGTATCTTGATTTTTTTATAACTCAATTTAATTTCTATTTCAAGTTCCTTTTTTTTTCCTTTCTGTGATGGCAAAGTCAGTTTTCCCTCCTCACTTTATTCCTTAGTGTGGCATCTGAGCTCCAGGGGCATTGATGTAGTGTCTGGATGAGGGTGTATCTTGTTCTCATCCTTAGTGTCATCTCTTCACTGTGGTTACTGTTCATCTAACACTCTTGTCCACCTTGCTTCAGAAGGCATCATTCCCACCTCTGTCTGCCACTCTTGGGGATCCAGAAATCATGTTGAGGCTGACAGTAACTCTGTGAGGCATTTATCGCCACATCTGCTAAGTCACAGCATACAGTCATCTCTGCTTCCTCAAAGCTTTAAAGAGATAGGACATGGGTTCACTCTTTTCTCAGACCCTATAAAATTGTGTGTGCAATTTGCTTCTTTTGTTTTTGTTCATTGTTTTTTGGTCTAGCTCTTGACATGGGAACCAGGATTCATTGACACCTTTCTCAGGAATCTATACCAGCCACTAACTTCTCAAAACTCCCCTATCCAATTTGCTCTCCTCCCAGACTGTGACAACATTCTCTAGCTGGTCTGTATGTGGAGGGCATGCTAGCAGTGTCTTCCTAATACTTATCTAATATTCTACAAATCTATTATCTCTGTCCTATTTCCATTTATTACCATTTGAAACTCAAAAACCAATGGAAACTCTGCCTCCCCACACACACACACTTTCTGTCATAATAAACTTCCAATAATCATAGATCACAAGTTAAGTATTGAATGGAGAGAAGGGGCAAGGTGTAAAAGGGAATTTTAGGGAGAAAATATAGCTAAGAATGTACTCATTCATGTACCATTTACTATGAATCAGTCACTATTCTTGGGACTACACATACATTAACTCATTAAATCATAGCCAATCTACTGTTATTATTCCCATTTCCCAGGTGAGGAAACTGAGTGTAAGTGGTAACCAAGTAGAATAGCTAGGACTTGTCTCCAGGATCTATGTTCCTAATCACTGTAATTGCTACTTGTGACTTAATAATGCCCTACTACACAGGTCATTTTTGTAAGTTCATCTTCTTTGAAGAAACATAGAGAAAGAATAGTGTAAAATATTATTTGCTCAAAGTGCTTATTCTGGGATTTCACAAATTTTTATCTTTATAAGAAGTCTATCAGTTATTCATGTGAGTTAAAAAAAAAAAAGCCTGGAAGTCTTTAAAAATAGAATCTCCCACTACTACCACCATGACATTGTCTCCATCTGTCTGGGAGTGTTTTGTTAGGCCTTTCAATAGTAGGGTAAGAGCTAGTGTGCCTGGTATGTGAAAAAGTTTGTAGATCTCATTTATTTGACTTTCATTCTATCTAATTCTAAGAACTACCACACCTTTTGCATAAAAAAGTTCCCAAGTAACACCTGCGTGCTTCTAATTCTTCGGGAACAATAATTCTTGACCTTTTGAGTCACAAGCCTTTTGGAAATTATGGGCTATCTCCCCAGGGAAAATAAACTGCACATAGCCATATGCATATACAATGTGTCCTAGAACTTTAGGCAAATTTCTGAGCTCTCAATGGTCTGTGAATTCTTCTATTAACAGAAGGCAACTTACTGATTTCTGTACTATGGATGCTTAGCAGAGAATAAACTGGCTGAGTTAGGCCCATCCTGCTCCTACTCCAGTGCCCTGCTTGTTCATAGTGTCTCTCGATGGTACCATGAACAACAGGAAGTCTTCCCTTCTCCTCATCCACTCGAGAGTCTCTGAAAATGCCTGATACTAACAATAAACTCTGTATGCCTGTGCATTTGCCTTGGAGAAGCAAGCACTGATTATTTACAGGAACCGATTAGAAACCACCACTATGATTTCTGAGTAATTCAGGAGCTACACATACAACTCTATACTTCTTGTAGGAGCCAAGTAGGAAAAGATTGAGGCTCTGGTTCTCTTTATAAGCCCAGAGAAGACTCCTTTTTATCCAGTTACTGCAGGGTAGACAGTCCCCTGTTTTTTTTTTTTCCCTTTCCAGAAAGGAATTTAATGCTTCAACTTTTTAAAATATCTTCTCAAAGAAAACAATTAGTGGGTTTTCCTGCATCTCGACAGTGTCTTGGATGTGCAGTTAACTCATCTTCTTAACTCCTTAACACAGACAGCAGAGAGAAGGTTTGGGTCAAGGTCAAACATTATTTTTTCTTTGAAACACAGAGATGTTTCAGGATAAACTCAGTGAGTAACTCAGAGCCTTCTGCAAGAAATCATTGTACCTCACAAGAGCAAAAACACTTACACAATTATCATTTATTGTTACCTGGATCGATACCATCAAGGCTGTTATTAAAAATAAGTAGGGCAAACAAAGCAGAGACAGCTAAAGATATTGGGGAACAATAAAAATGCCTCCTTTATTCTCATATCCCTTTTCTGTTCTTTTAGTGCTGGGGTGGTGTGGCTTGTCCTTTTCATTTCTCCCATATAATGTTTTCTACTTATTCCTTTGATGACTTTTTTCCTTGTGATCCATTCTTACTATAAAGTTTTAGGATCTTAACTGTGGTCACAGACTCCCAGGCCATGAAAAAGCCCATCTCTGTCTCTTGCAGTGATTTTTGATCATTTGTGATTGCATAACAACTAAAACCAAACCCACTGCCATCAAGTCAATTCTGACTCATAGCAACTCTCTATGACAGTGGTTTCTAAGACTATAAGGAGCTCTGATGGTGCAGTGGGTAAGGCATTTGGCTGCTAACCAGAAGGTAAGTGGTTCAAACCCCCATATGCTCTGCAGGAGGAAGATGGGACAATCTACTAATTCTGTAAAGATTTGCAGCCTTGGAAACTCTATGGGGGTCATTGTAAGTTTGAATCAAATAGATGGCAGTGGGTTAATCTTTAAGGAAGCAGACTGCCACATTTTTCTCCTATGGAGCAGGAGAAGTTTGGGTTTGAACTGCCAAACTTCTGATTAGCAGCTGAGTGCTTAATGACTGTATCACTAGCCCATCAGTGAATATTCTGGACATGTGTCTCATTATATTTATGATTATATAAATTTCATACATGTAAAACTGTGTTTATACATTCCCTGTATAAAACACACCACCAAAATAAATTGTAAAATGATGCAATAAAATGATTATAAATAGAGGAAAAAAATGATGAAATAAACTACCTGAGCAGAAGATTTCAAAGAGTTACTGAAGAAGACAAAGTAAAGTACTGTAATGAAATGTGCAAAGGATTGGAGTTAGAAAACCAAAAAAGAAGAACATGCTCTATATTTCTTAAACTGAAAGAGCTGAAGAAAAATATCAAACCTTGAGTTGCAATATTGAAGACTTTTATGGTCATTAGTGAGCTGAAATGGACTGGTATTGACTATTTTGAATAGACAATCATATGATCTACTATGTCATGAATGCCAAGTTGAAGAAGAATGACATAGCATTCATCATCACAAAAAATGCTGCAAGTTCTATCCTGAAGTACAATGCTGTCTGTCAGTGATACAGTAATACGAAAACACCTACAAGACCAGTTTATGAACCTACTACTAAAGCCAAAGAGGAAGATTTTTTATCAACTTCTGCAATTTGAAATTGATCAAACATCAATTGATCAATATAATCCAAATGTAATGATAGTTATTGGTGTTTGGAACGTGAAAGTTGGAATCAAAGAAGCAGCACTGGTAGTTGGAAAATATGGCCTTGGTGATAGAAACAACATGGGACACTACATGATAGAATTTTGCAAGACCAACAACTTATTCATTGCAAACTTCTGTTTTCAACAGTATAAATGGTGGCTGTACATGTGGACCTTTCCAGATGGAATACACAGAAATCAGATTTACTACATCTGTGGAAAGAGGTGATGGAGAAGCTCAGTATCATCAACCAAAATAAGGCCAGAAGATGGCTGGCCATCTTCTGATGAACAGACCATCAATTGCTCATATGATAATTCAAGTTGAAGCTAAAGAAAATTAAAATGATTCCACAAAAGCCAAAATATTGTCTTGATTATATCTCATCTGAATTTAGAGACCATCTGAGGAATAGATTTGACACATTGAACATCAATGACCAAAGACCAGATGCATTGTGAGTTGACATCAAGAACATGATACACGAAGAAAGCAAAAGGTATTTAAAAGACAGGAAAAGAAGAAAAGACCAAAATGGATGTCAGAAGAGACTCTGAATTCTCTTGAATGGAGAGTAGCTAAAGCAAATGGAAGAAATTCTACAATAAAAGAAATAAACAGAAGATTTCAAAGAGTATCTCAAGAAGACAAAGTAAAGTATTATAATGAAATACGCAAAGGTCTGGAGTTACAAAATCAAAAGGGAAGAGCACACTGGGCATTTCTCAAGCAGAAAGAACTGAAGAAAGAATGCAAGCCTCAAGTTGCAAATTGAGGGATTCCATGGGCAAAATATTGAATGATGCATGAAGCATCAAAAGAAGATGAAAGGAATATGCAGAGTCACTGTATCGAAAAGAATTAGTCAATATCCAACTATTGCAGGAGGTAGCATATGATCAATACTAATGGTACTGAAGGAAGAAGTTGAGGATGCTCTGAAGGAATTGATGAAAAACAAGCCTCCAAGAATTGACAGAATATCATTGAGATGTTTCAACAAATGGATAATGCACTGGAGGTGCTTACTCATTTATTCCCAGAAGTTTAGAAGATAGCTAGCTACCTGGCCAACTGATTGTAAGAGACTGATATTTTTTTACCAATTCCAAAGAAAGGAGATTCAACAGAATGTGGGAATTATTGAACAGTATCATTAATATCACACACAAGTAATATTTTGCTGAAGATAATTCAGAAGTGGTTGCAGCAGTATATTGACAGGGAACTTGCAGAAATGCAAGCTGGTTTCAGAAGACATCATGGAATTAGTGATATCATTGCTGATATCAGATGGATCTTAACTGAAAGCAAAGAATTCCAGAAAGAATTGTCTACCTGTGTTGTGCTGATTATGTGAAGGCATTTTACTGTGTGGATCATAATAAATTATGAATAACATTCTGGTGGAATTCTAGAACACTTAATTGTTCTTATGAGGCACCTGTACATAGACCGAGAAGCTGCCATTTGAATAGAACAAGAGGATACTGCATAGTGTAAAATCAGGAAGGGTGTACATGAGGGTTGTATCCTTTCAGTATACTTATTCAATTTGTATGCTGAGCAAATAATCTGAGTAGTTAGACTATATGAAGATGAATGAAGCATCAGGATTGGAGGAAGACTCATTAACAACCTGCAATATGCAGATGACATGACCTTGCTTGTTGAAAGTGAAGAAGACTTGAAGCACTTACTGATGAAGATCAACGACTAAAATCTTCATTATGGATTATACCTCACCATAAAAAAATAAAAAAAATCCTCACAACTGGATCAATAAGCAACATCACGATAAATGGAGAAAAGATTGAAGTTGTCAGTGATTTCATTTTACTTAGATTCACAATTAATACCCATGGAAGCAGCAGTCAAGAAATCAGGGAATGTAGTTCATTGGGCAAATCTGCTGCGAAAGACCTTTTTAAGGTGTTAAGGAACAAAAATGTCACTTTGAAATAAGATGAGCCTGACCCAAGCCATGGTATTTTCCAGTCACCTCATCTGCATGTAAAAGCTGGCTAATGAATAAAGAAGACCAAAGAAGAACTGATTCTTTTGAATTTTGATGTTGGCAAAGAATACTGAAAACATCATGGACTGCCAGAAGAATGAACAAATCTGTCCTAGAGGAAATGCAGCTGGAATGCTCCTTGGAAGTGAAAATGGCCAGACTTCATCGGACCTACTCTGATCATGTGACCAGAAGGGCCTGGTCCCTGGAGAAAGATATCATGCTTGGTAAAGTAAAGGGTCAGAGAAAAAGGGAAGACCCTTAACAAGAGGAATTGACACAGTGGCTGAGATGGGCTCAAGTATAGCAAGGATTGTGAAGATTGTGCATGAATGGGCTGTGTTTCATTCTGTTGTACATAATTGCTATGAGTTGTAGCAGACTTGATGGCCCCCAAAAATCACAACTACAATATTTTCTTTTCTCTCCTAATGGATTGTCTACTCTCCTCAGTGGTGAAGCATTTTACATTTGAACACTAGCCTACTTTATCACCAAACAAATAAACATCAGAGCAAAGCCCTCCAAAAGATTTTCAACTGCCTATCATTGCCTCAGATTATGATCTGTAACTTTTCCCCAATGCCCTCCATTCATGAAAATGAATTCCTAAGAGAGGGTCAGAAAACTCAATGCACTGAACTCTGTTAACACAGATAGCTGTGGCATTTAATTTGAAAGTACTGGCGTAGGATGTGATCATAAGTTGGTACCAGGTGACAAATATTGTATGATCCCATTTATATGAACTATCTAGAATAGGCAAATGCACAGAGATCAAAAGTAAATTAGTGATTACTAAGGGCTGGGGGAAAAGGGAGATAGTGGATTTCTTGTTTAATAAGTATGGCGTTTCTGTTTTGGGGGATAAAAATGTTTTGAAAATAAATAATAGTATGATAACTAACTGATCAACTTGGTGAGTGTGATTCATATCCCTGGATTATACACTGAAAACGGTTAAAGTGGCAAGTTTTATGTTGTATATATTTTACTCTAACAAAAAATTAAAATATTATACATTAAAAAAGAAAAGAAAAGGATAGCAGGAAACCAACTTTAGTAAAGCCAGAAATGATGTGGGTATGAGAACTCCCCCAGCATCCTCCTGAACTGGACAAGCAGAGGAAAGCAGAGCCCTTGCAGCCCCTGCCGCAGCAGCAGAGGCAAAGGCCTTACCTTTTCCATCAGAAACACACCAGCTTTCCACTGTGTTGTGTTGTAACTGCCCTAGCATCATGATTTTAGCCTATACCTCATGGAGGCAAAAATTGAAGTGTCTGTGGGAAGTAATTAGAAACTACAGCTCAGCTCTTGAAAATTTTACGGGGCACTGTTACTTAGTTCTGAAGAGATGCCTTAATCTGTTCTTCCACTGAAAACAACAAAAATGCTATTTTTGTTTATTTAACTATTTTTTTTCAACAATTTTCTTTCTAAATATATTCATGAGCAAGAAAAAAAAGAAACAACATTGGAGGACAAAAGTTAATTAAAAGAAGAAATATATATGGCTAAATAAGAAATGAATTTGGCTTTTGTTCTGAAGGACTCTCATAAACCCTGATAACTTTGAGCTTCTGATATTGATAGCTGTGCTGGGTGTGAGAGACATAAGAAAATCAAGCCAACAAAGGACAGTCCAACATGAAGACCCAGGAAAATTAAGGAGCATCTGACAAAGCTAAGAATCCACAGAAGAAGACTATTGAAAAATATTTGCCTTTCTCAAAAAACCAAGTTCCTTGTCAATATACTGCTACAACCATTTTTGAATTATTTTCAGTAAGATTTTACTTGTGTGTTATATTAATGATACTGTTAGATGATTTCTACATTCTGTGGGATCACCTTTCTTTGGAATGGGTACAAATATGAATCTTTTCCAGCTAGTTGGCCAGGTAGCTGTCTTCCAAATTTCTTGGCATAGCTGAGTGAGTGCCTCTAGCATGGCATCTATTTGTTGAAATATCTCAGTTGGCATTCTGTCAATTCCTAGAGCTTTGTTCTTCAGTAATTCTTTCTGTGCAGCTTCTACGTCTTCCTTCAATACCATTGGTTCTCTCTCTCTCTCTCTCTCTCTCTCTCTTTCTCTCTCTCTCTCTTTTTAACAAACAGAAATTTATTATTTCACAGTTTAGGAGGCTAGTAGTCCAAACTCTGGTAGCATAGTGCCTAAGACACTTGGCTGCTAACCACAAGGCTGGAGGTTCAAACCCACCAGCCACTCCTCAGAAGGAAGGTTGGGCAATCTACTTCTGAAGTGATACTGCCTCGGCAACCCAAGGGGTCGCTATGAGTCGAGGCCAACTCAACAGCACATAACAACAACATTAAGTCCAAACTCAGGGTGTGAGGTCAAGAGGAAGGCCTTCTCTCTCTGTCTGCTTTAGAGGAAGATCCTTCTCGTCTTTCAACACCTACGGGTCTGGCATTCCATGGAGACCTACATGTGTCCTGACATCAGTCTCCATACCATGGTTCTTGACCATATGCCACCTCTTGAATTTCCATCTTCTTTTGACATTTCCTGCATCATTCAATATTTTACCCATAGAATCTTTCAATAGTGTCACTTGAGGCTTGAATTTTTCCTCCAGTTCTTTCAGCTTGAGAAATGCCAAGTTTGTCCTTCCTTTTTGGTTTTCTAACTGAATTTAGAGACCATCTAAAGAATAGATTTGATGCTTTGAACACCTATGACTGAAAACTAGAGGAATTGTGGGATGACATCAAGAAAATCTTCCATGAAGAAAGCAAAAGGTCATTAAAAACACAGAAAAGGAAGAAAAGACCAAAATGGATGTCAGAAGAAACTTGAAACTTGTCCTGGAATGAAGAGTACCTAAAGCAAATGGAAGAAATGACAAGATAAAAGAGCTGAACAGAAGACTTCAAAGAGCAGCTCAAGAAGACAAAATCAATTATTATAATGAAATGTGCAAAGACATGGAGTTGGAGAGCCAAAAGGGAAGAATGTGCTTGGCATTTCTCAAACTGAAAGAACTTAAGAAAAAATTTAAGCCTTGAATTGCAATATTGAAAGATTCTGTGGGCAGTATATTGACTGATGCAGGAAACATCAACAGAAGATGGAAGGAATACACAGAGCCACTATACCAAAAAGAATTGGTTGATGTTCATCCATTTCAGGTGGTGGCATATAATCAAGAACCAATGGTATTGAAGGAAGAAGTTGAAGCTGCACTGAAGAAATTGGTGAAGAACTGGGCTCCAGGAATTGACGGAATACCCATTGAGATGTTTCAGCAAACAGATGCCACACTGAAAGCACTCACTTGGCTATGCCAAGAGATTTGGAAGACAGCTACCTGGCCAACTGACTGGAAGAGATCCATATTTGTACCCAAAGAAATACCCATATTTATATCCAAAGAAAGGTGATCCCACAGAATGTGGAAATTATCAAACAATATCATTAATATTACATGTAAGTAAAATCTTACTGAAGATAATTCAAAAATGATTATAGCAGTATATTGACTTCCAGGACCGCAAGCTGATTTCAGAAGAGGACGTGGCACAAGGAATATCATTGCTGATGTCAGATGGATCTTGGCTGAAAACAAAGCATACCAGAAAGATGTTTACTTGTGTTTTAATGACTATGCAAAAGCATATGATTGTGTGGATCATAACAAATTGTGGATAACATTGAGAAGAATGGGAATTCCAGAACCATTAATTGTACTCATGAGGAACCTGTACACAGATCGGGAAACTGTCATTCGAACGGAACAAGGGAACACTGCATAGTTTAAAATCAAGAAGGGAGTGTGTCAGGGTTGTATCCTTTCATCATACTTATTCAATTTGTATGCTGAGCAAATTATCTGAGAAGCTGGACTATATGGAGAAGAACATGGCATCAGGATTGGAGGAAGACTCATTAACAACCTGCCATATGTTGACGACACAACTCTGCTTGCTGAAAGTAAGTATGACTCGAAGCACTTACCAATGAAGATTGAGGACTACAGTCTGCAGTATGGATTTCACCCCAATATGAAGAAAACCAGCCACTCCTCAGAAGGAATGTTGGGCAATCTACTTCCATAGTGATACTGCCTCGGAAACCCAAGGAGGGGTTGCTATGAGTTGGGGCCGACTCGACGGCACAACAACAACAATAACAACATGAAGAAAACAAAAATCCTCACCACTGATCCAATAAGCAGCATCATGATACATGGAGAAAAGACTGAAGTTGTTGATGCCTTCATATTACTTGGTTCTACAATCAACACCAATGGAAGCAGTAGTCAAGATATCAGATGATGTACAGCGTTGGGCAGATCTGCTGCAAAACACCTCTTTCAGGTCTTGAAAAGCAAAGATATATCCTTAAAGACTAAGGTGTGCCTGACACAAGCCACTGTATTTTCAATTGCTTCATAATCATGTGAGAGCTGGATAATGAATAAGGAAGACTGAAGAAGAGTTGATGCTTTTGAGTTGTGGCATTGGTGAAGAATGCTGAAGGTATGTACCATGGACTGCCAAAAGAACTAACAAATCTGTCCTGAAAGAAGTACAGCCCGAATCCTCCTTGGAAGTGAGAATGGTCAGACTTCGTCTCACCTACCTTGTTCATGTTGTAAGAAGGGATCATTCCCTGGAGAAGGATATCATGCTTGGTAAAGTGGAGGCAATGATAAGGGTGACAGCCCTCAACAAGATGGATTGACACAGTGGCTACAATGATGTGCTCAAGTATAGCAAGGATTGTGGCACTGGCACAGGACTGGACAGTGTTTCATTCTGCTGTACATAGGTTTGCTATGAGTAGGACATAACAGCACCTAAGAACAAGAACAAATCCAGGTCTTTGCAAATTTCATGAAAATAATTGACTTTGTCTTCTTGAGCTGCTCTTTGAAGTCTTCTTTTCATCTCTTTTATCTTGTCATTTCTTCCATTCCTTTAGCTATTCTCCTTTCAAGGGCAAGTTTCAAAGTCCCTTTTGAAATCCATTTTGATTTTCTGTCTTTTTAATGACCTTTTGCTTTCTTCATGGATGATGTTCTTGATGTCATTCTACAGTTCCTCTGGCTTTTGGTTATTGGTGTTCAATGCATTAAATATATTTTTTAGATGGTTTCTAAATTCAGGAAGGATATAATCAAGACCATAGTTTGGCTCTCATGGGCTTGTTTTAATTGTCTTCAGCTTCAACTTGAATGTGCATATGAGCAGTTGATGGTCTGTTCTGTAGTCAGCTCCCAGCTTTGTTTTGGCTAATGATATTGAACTTCTTCATCACCTCTTTCTATAATTGTAGTTGATCTGATTCCTATGTACTCCACTTGGTGAAGTCCATGTGTATAGCTGCCATTTATGTAGCTGAAAAAAGGTATTTACAATGAATATGTGGTTGGTCTTGCAAAATTCTATCATGCGATCTCCATCACCAAGGCCACATTTTCCAACTACTGGTGATTCTTCTTTGTTTCCAACTTTTGCATTCCAATCACCAGTGATAATCAACACATCTTGATTGTATGTTTCGTCAATTTCAGACTTCAGAAGTTGGTAAAAATATGCAGTTTCCTCATCTTTGGCTTTGGTTATTGGTGTGTAAACTTGAATAATGGTAGTATTAACTGCTCTTCCTTGTAGGCATATGGATATTATCCTATCACTGACAGCATTGTACTTCAGGACAGATCTTAAACATTCTTTGTGACAATGAATGCCATGTCATTCATCTTCAATTTGTCATTCCCAGCATAGAGGATCATATGGTTGTCTAATTCAAAATGGCCAAAACCAACCCATTTCAGCTCACTAATGTCTAGGATACTGATCTTTATGCATTCCATTTCATTTTTGACAACTTCCAATTTTCCTAGATTCATACTTTGTACATTCCACGTTCTAATTTTTAATGGATGTTTGCAGACATTTTTTCTCATTTTGAGTCATGCCACATCAACAAATGGAGGTCATGAAAACTTTACTCCATTCATATCATTAAGGTTGACTCTATTCTAAGGAGACAGCTCTTTCCCAGTTGTATTTTGAATGCCTTCTGACCTGAAGGGCCCATCTTCCAGCACTATGTCAGACAATGTTTCAGGACTATTCATAAAGTTTTCCAGTAACAGACAGTATTTCACTGCTATTCATAAGGTTTTCACTGGCCAACTCTTTGACAAGTGAATAGCCTCCTCCTTCTTCTGAGTCTGTCTTAGTCTAGAGGCTCCCCTGAAACCTGTCTACCATGGTGACTGTACTGATATTTGAAATACTGGTATAGACTCCAGTCTCACAGCAACATGCAAGTTACCACAGTGTGACAAACTGATAGACCAGCGGTAGACATTCATATAGTAGAACATTATGCAGCCATAAAAAATACAGTAGTTATATATATATTTCTATGAAACAATCCTTAAGGTAAAAGCAAAATAAAGAGCTATGTGTATCATATGCTACTAATTTTTCTAAAAGAAAAAAAAAAGTGGGGGAATATAAACATATTTGTTTGCATTTCATAGAACATCTCTGAAAGATACATAGGAAACTGACAACAACAATTGTCTCTAATTAACTTTTGCATTTTGTAGTCTTTCTGTAAAAAATTTATTTAAAAGAATTATAAAA
>NW_006921817.1:654555-655744 GCF_000298275.1 Orycteropus afer afer | reverse complement strand
AGGGAAAGCTGTTCTTCTGTGGTTTATTATTTCCCCTTAATGGTTTTAAAGGAGCTCTGATGGTACAGTGCTTAAAGCACTCACCTGCTAATCAAAGATCCATGTTTCAAATTTACCAACCACTCCACAGAAGAAAGATGTGGCAGTCTGCTTCCATAAAGATTTACAGCCTTGGAAACCCGTGGGGCAGTTTTACTCATAGTGGCTAAGGTACTTGACTGTTAACCAGAAGGCTGGTGGTTCAAATCCACCAGCCACTCCTCGGAAGAAAGATGGGGCAATCTACTTCCGTAGTGATACTGCCTCAGAAACCCAAGGAGGGGTTGCTATGAATCGGGTCTGACTTGATGGCACATAAAAACAACAAATAGGGTTACTATGAGTTGGAATCCACTTGACTACAGTTGGTTAATGATTTTTAAAGATCCCAAACCTAACTCTTGCAGTACTGGACCACAAGTGGAATACAGGCAGGTGAGGCAGAGGATGTGACTCTGAGTGTGGGCTCTCAGGCTTTGTTCAGCAGGCAGGTGGTAGCAGCAGTGGCCACATTGACAGTGGCTGCAGGGCCGACTGCTCCTGGTGCTTAGGTAGATGGAACAGTGAATGGGGTAGAGTGCACTCCACTGTCTCCTCATTCAATTCCTCTCATTCCACTTCCATCATTGTTGCCTCTGCCAGTTTCTCTGGACTCTCCCAGCAGCTCTAGTACCAGTGGCAGTAATGGCAGCAGTGGTGGTGAGGACAATGAGAAATGAGCTCCCATAAGTTTTTAATGTGGTGTTCATACAACATCCAAATCACATAATGTTCTATTTAACAGAACGTATCATGGATATTAAGTGACATACTTGCACTATAGCATCTGGGTATGAACATTACTCCTTTCCCCTGCACCTTGTCAGAGTATACATTTCTTTCTCTTTTTTTAATGTATTTTATCGAAAATAATTTATGTATGGTGAAATACACAAAATGAAAGTGACATGGGTCAATGTATTATTATTATTTTTTTTGCAGTGTTCCCTCCCCTCCCCTCCCACCCTGGCAACCAACAAAGAAATTTTCCCTCCATATATAAACCTTTCCTTGACCCTTCACAACAACCAACTAATACTATATTTGTCCTTCTGTGATTGACTTATTTCACTCAGCATAATGTCCTCCAAGTCCATCCATATTATGTGGT
>NW_006921817.1:639546-653170 GCF_000298275.1 Orycteropus afer afer | reverse complement strand
GCCCCTTGTAGGTAACTTTTCATTTTTCCTGTGCTGCTCTCATGATTCTTTCTTTGTCTTTGGTTTTGGTGAGTTTGATGATGATATGTCTTGGTGTTTTTCTTTCAGGGTCTATCCTGTTTGGGGTTCATTGGGCTTCCCGAATGGATATATTCTCGTCTTTCATCATATCAGGGAAGTTCTCCTTCAATAAATCTTGGACAGTTTTCTCAGTGGTTTCCTTTTTCTCTTTCTATTCTAGAATTCTAATGACATGTAAGTTATTAGTTTTGATGGTATCCCACATGAACCTTAGGCTTTCTTCATTTTGTTTGATCTTTTTTCTGATTGACCCCTTTCCAAAGAAGTATTCAAGTATTTGTCTTCAATCTCATTAATTCTGTCTTCCATTGCATAAGTTCTGCTCCTTTGCTCTTTCAATGTGTTATCTATTTCTGACAATTTAGTATCAATCTTCTGGATTTTTATCTGTAGATTTAGAATCATTTCTAATTTTTCATTTATTTTGTCATTTTGTTCTTGTATTTTCTTCCAAAATTCTTCTAGAGTTTTGTCTGTGTTTTCCTTGGTCTGTCTCTCAATCCTTTGAAGATATCTAAATATAATTCTTTTGAATTCCTTATCAGGGAGTTCCAATGCTGCATCTTCCTCAGGGATGTGTTTTCGGTCTGTATCCTGGTCCCTTGTTTCTCCTGTTTTATCTTGCTTCTTTGTGTGGACTGTGATGCTCTGTTGTCTCTGAGGCATTGTGACGTTTTTGTGTTTATATTTAATAGGTGATTATATGTTGGAGTGAACTGCCCACAATTTTCTTTTTCTTTGTTTTGTTTGTATGTTATATATACAGGCAAGGTACTGTGCTGCACTCCTCTATGCACTAGTTGACAGCACTTATACACTCATCATCTGTCTCCTTTCCTTTGTCAGCCTCTCATTTGTCTTTGACAACCCTGGCAAACAGAGCCTGTTCTCAGATCCCTGGAATCCGAATGAGAATGCTATCACTTTAAAATCCAAATGGTTGCTACTTGTAAAGATCCAAAATGGCTGTGCCCTCAGTCACTTTAAATATCCAAAATGGCTACCGCTTGTGAACATTCAAAATGGCTGCTCCCTTAGTTACGTTAAATATCTAAAATGGCTGCCATGTGTAAATAATAAAAATGACTGTGCCCTCCAGACAGCAGAAAGTCCACAGCTCAGGTTGTCTTCCTCCTTGCTGTTTCCCTTCCTAGTCATAGGCCACCAAAGCAGTTGTCCCTGCAGCCGTTGGTGACTGGGACTGATCTTTAGGTCAATTCTCAGGTCCCAACACCACTTGGAAATATTCACGCTGTTGGTCTTGTCAGAGTAGTTGATATTCTGCAGCTCCGACCATCTCTGTATTCACTGTTTTCGTTCAGGTTTTTCCATTAGTTGGTGCCTAATCCACTTTTGCATAGTTCCTTTCAAAGCTCAGGGTTCCAGGATTATCTTCTGTATCTCTGTCAATTGGTTTTTCTTTTCTTTGTTGAAGAGGGTCTGTGTTGCCTGTCTGCCCATACTTCCATCTTACCGGAAGAGTATACATATCTTGAAAGCATGACTCAAGTGTATTCTTTCCTTTATAGTTTTCACAGAATTGTAGTATGGAGTATTGTACATAGTAGGGTCTTAATAGGTAATGAGCATATTTGAGTTACTGTTGTTGTTGTTGTTGTTATTTGCCATCGAGTCGGACCCACTCATAGCAACTACTCCTTGGGTTTCCAAGACAATATCACTACAGAAGTAGATCGCCCAACCTTCCTTCCGAGGATTGGCTGGTGGGCTTGAACTTCCAGACTTCTGGTTAGCTAGACACCATATTGCATGGGTTTCAAATTTTTAAGCTACTTGCCTGAATCATATTAATGATTTTTTGTAACATAAAATTAAATATAATTCTCTATGAATTTTGCATGATTTAAAAATTGAAAGTTTATTACTTCCTTTCATCTTCTATATTGCTTGTTAAATTTAACACAATAGGAAAGATGTACTTAAAGCATTTAGAAAAGCAAAAACCACAATAAAAAATTATCTTACAAGTAACTATATTAACATGATCTTAAAGTCTTCATTCTATGTGAAATAAAAGCTAGCATATGGAAATTATTACAAGATCTTGTCTGAATATGTCACATTCCTAAACTTTGTGTCAAATGAAGAACTATTGGGATGAAGGTCAGATTTGTGTATTGGAAAGGAGTAGGGTCCAGGGTGTGCAACTTGGGCCAGACAACCAAGGCAAAACTCATGGGGGGTCTTCAGGGACACTGAATTATGCAAATCAGTTGCAGCTGGAGGTGCAGAACTATGTCCTAGTAGAAGACAAAATAAGTGGCTTTCTACATCCTGAAGGTATCTGCACAAAATCACTTTCCTCCACATTTGTTTGCATTCTTAAAAAAAAAAAACCAAACACACTGCCATCCAGTCAGATCCAACTCATAGCAACCTGTCCTTGGATTTCTGAGGCAGTACCACTATGGAAGTAGATTGCCCAAGCTTCCTTCTGATGAGTGATTGGTGGGTCTGGTTAACAGTCAAATGCCATAGACTCTATGCCACCAGAGCTCCTAATCAGAAAGAAATCATCAGTGAAGGTAAGCACAAGAAGGTCCTTTTCAAATGTTTATACTGTAGTATTTATTTATTTATTCACAGAAACATTTCTTCAGATGCAGAAATCCAATATGTAAAATAGAAAGTGTGGAATGTTTTAGTGAGCCCTGAACTTCAATTCCTAACCCTTAGTTCTCTGGACTCCTGGTCAGCAGTGATTCTCAAGTTTTAGTATGTTTAAGAAACTCTTGGGACTCTATTAAAAATGCCAGTTATCAGGTTAAACCCTTAGAGAATCCCATGAGAAGGTTTGGGCAGGGTCTGATAGCCCAAACAAGTGCCCTGGAAGATATAGAGTAGAGGCCGGTCCATACACAGCATTCTACCATCTTCAGAGATGTCCAGCAGAGCACAGTTTAGAAATCACCACATAAGGGAATTCAAAATGAAGTTCATTCTGTGGACTACTAATAAAGTGATGCTAGAGGCTCATGATTTTGAACTCCTTTGTGAATTTTCCCATAATTTCTTAAGCTCTTTCAAACCTGAGGCGGCAACTGGATCTTATCAGGATGGTGGAAAGAATTCTAAGAACTTATTTACTTTAAAGCAGAAATCATGATATGTACAGAGACTAAAATTCCATCAAGCACTCATTTCCCAAATTATCTCAATAAGAGGAAGTGGGGCAACTCCTAGATCATGTGGAACTTGGTAAGGACACCAGCTGAAACCCTAAAAATAGCCGATCACGTCCCAGGCCTGACCAGGGAATTCCTGCTTGACACTTGGCTTCAGTGAAGTGCCATAAATGCACAGCTGCCTGGTGAGGCAGAGCCACTACACTGTGAGAAGACAAAGAGTACTACATTCGGAAACACTGGTTGTCACTGATCTGACATGTGACTTCTGCCTGTGATCTTCTTGTCTCAAAAATTAGATATTGGCAAAATCTATAGGTCCAGAATAGGTGATGTGCAGGATGTTGGTGTTAGGTACTGTTGAGTGGGTCTCAACTTACAGCAATCCTATGTACAACAGAATGAAACACTGCCTGGTCCGGCACCATCCTCACAATCCTTGCCATGTTTGAGCCCATGGTTGCAGCCGCTGTGTCAATCCATCTCGATGAGAGCAGGAAGTGTGTGTCTCTTTTTGTTTTGGGTGCGGTAATGCATCACACTTGAGTGCTCATTGTGTCTCTCAGATTAGATGCTACCAGTAGATGTGGTTTTCTTTATCCAGATTCTGGCACAATGTTTTTTTTGTGTGGTGGTTGATAACACCAGGTGATTCTGACTGGGCAGGAAAAACCAGGGCAGGTAGCTCCAAGGTCCATTTTCTTTCAGAAGTGATGCAGAGACTTAGATACATCGACAGAGGTTACAGAAGTGCAGTTTTGTAAATATAACAACTGGGACTATTTTGGAGATTAAAAAAAAAATCCCTAAAATAGGGTGAATAATATCATTTAGTAGTTTTCTAGGATCTGCAATTTCAGAGAGTATAAAAATTCACATAAAGATACATTATGCAATTTGTTCTTTTTTCATAAGAATTATAAAAAATTTGAATCTAATATCTACCAAGCCCTTCAACATTGGCAGTCAACAATAGGTTAGGAAAGATATGATTATCAAATAGTAATCTAATTTTTAAATGAATAGACCGGAACTTAAATTTTAAAATGAACATTAACTTTCAAAGTAGTCACCTTGGGAGGCAATGCTAATACTTCAGTGCAGCTGCTATTTCTCAAAATATTTCTGGAGTCCTATTTCATGGATTGTCTTTAAAGTCAGCTTCCAGCCACACAGAACAACAGTATTATTATAATAATGTTTAACCTTTTAAAACTCATCTCTTTTTGAAATGTTTAAAAAAAAACCTAAATAAAACTCAGCTGTTCTATAAGAAAATCCCTATCACCTATCAATGTTTGAGTTTAAAGTTGGAATTATTTTTTGTGTTTCTATCTGTGAATGTGTTTTCAAAATACACCATCAATGCATCATTCTCAGGATTTTTATTTACCTATTGAGAATCACAGCATCATGGTCAAAGTTTGTTTTTGACCAAACAACAGTTTTAATACTGAGCTTAGTTACTCACTTTACTCAACACCCTACCTACTGAATGAAATATTCTTTCAAAAATAAAATTTAATTTGCATAGAGAGAGTTTGCCACCACAAAATAAGAGCTGTCACAGACTTTGGGGGCAATTTTGGAAGGATTCTTAAAGACTTTTTATATTGATATTCATGGAAATCTGGGGACACTATGGTTGAAGTATTCAGCTGGTAACCAGAAGGTTGATAGTTTGAACTCACCAGTTTCTCCTCAGGAGAAAAATGAGGCAGTCTGCTTCCGTAAAGATTTACAGCCTTGGAAATCCTATGGGATAGTTCCACTTTGCCCTATAGGGTTGTTGTGAGTCAGAATTGACTTGATGGCAGTGGATTTGGGTTTAGATGGATATATATATAAATAGAGAGAGAGAGAGAGAGAGAGAGAGAGTCAGAAAAGAACACGGTGTGCTTAAAATCATGTCTTATTTAATAAAAGCAATCTTAACAGTCACATCTAACATAATGTTTAAATGTAGGGATTGTCTTATGTTAAAAATCATTGTAGATAAGAATCATTGTATACTTAGAAAGTCTGATCCCAGTGTACTGGGATTGTGTAGTATGTAATATGTATCCATGCAGTATGTAAATAGGACCTTGAAAGACAGGCAAAAGAGAAGATAGTTGTATTTACATAACATAGCTCCATAAAAAAGGCTAAATGCTATTGGAGAAACGAGTGTGTGTGTGTGTGTGTGTGTGTGTGTGTGTGTTGAGACATGGGGGGAGTGAGTTAGGAAAACCATGTATACAAACTTACTTCAAAGACATTTTTGAAAGCTGACCGCTTCCAAGTAAACAGTGAGAAGAATTTGACTGATCAAAGAGAGCCATTTGTACACTACCTCTGCCATTAATGCAGCTTGGATATTTGTTTTCACTTAGAGTCTGCATCCTGTCAAATTCATGTTTAAACTATTTGAAGTCTGAATGTGCATGGATAATTACAAGAGATAGCTTTTTACTGAAAAGAAAACTATAAATGTAATATTCACATAAGGACAGAACTACAATATCTGCCCTATCCTAAAAATCCTTGATGATGGTGGTGATGATGGTTATGCTGCTGCTGTTAGGGTTTCTGTTGGTGGAATTTGTTGTGGAATGATCCTTCAGGTTTTTGTAGCATCTTTCTCCGTTTGCTCCACTGAAGTGATCAGTGTGATTTCCTGAAGTTTCATACTGTCTCAAAAGCAAATGTGTAGATGATGAGTTGCTAGTATTTTGAATGAGTGGAAGAAAATGAATCAAAGTCAGAGAGAATGCATCTTGTCAGAAATAATATCTTTAGTCCATAGTGAGCCTGGGATCAGAGCTTTATTTCTCAGATATATCACTTAGCCATATAAACTCACTGTGGTATTCACTGCTATATTGCTTTTCTCAGGTAAAATTTATAAAATTGTGGATTTTGCAGTAGTATTGTGAGTTTCTCATGAAATACAATTTTTACAGCACCAGGATTAATAGGAACCCTCCAGAAGTTGTTGTTATGTGCTTCTGAATTGGACCCAACTCAGAGTGACCCTTCCTTGGGATTCTGAGGAGGTATCACTACAGAAGTAGATTGCCCAAGCTTCCTTCTAAGGAGTGGCTTGTGGGTTTGAACTGCCAGCCTTCTGGTTAGCAGTCAAGTGCCTTAGGCATTATGCTACCGGAAGTTGTTAGCCACCTTCAAATTGACCCTGACTCATGACAATTCCATGTACAATGAAATGAAATCATTTCCAGTCCTGCACCAGCTGTGTGATTTGTTGTGGGCTCAACCACTGTGATCCATAGGGTTTTCACTGGCTGATTTTTGGAAATAGTTCACCAGATCTTTCTCCCTAGTTCATTTTAGTCTGGAGGCTCCTTGGAAACTTGTTCAGCATCATGGCCACACACAAAACCCCCAGTGACAGACAAGTAGTAACTGCACATGAGGTGTAATGGGAAGGAATCAAACCTAGGTCTCTCTCATAGAAGGCAAGAATTCTACCACTGAACTATCAAGGCCCTCCTTCTAGAAGTTAAATAGGTAAAAGAGAGTGAGGAAACAGCATGGTATGACAGAACTAAAATCCGGGGAATTTCGTTCAAATTCTAGCTCTCCCACACTTATTCTGCGTGAAATTAATCAAGTTAATCTCTCTATGGCTCAGTTTTCTCATCTGTGAAGTAAGGATTATAATCAGTATTTCACATGGCAGTTATGAGAATTAAATCTGTCCTTTGCTGCAAATTACCTGCAACTGAAGGGGTACTCCTGCATTGTCAATGACCTAATGTTTTCCCCTTCAACAAGCACCCAGTAACCTCTTTCTTCATGTCAGTCATTGAACTGGGTACTCTGAGAGATGCACAAAGAAGTAGCTGACAGTTTGCAGTCAGCCAAACACATGCTCATAGTTGCATTGGCTCTTTAAAGGAATAGAAAATTCTTCATCACAGTCGAAACTTCATCTGGAGAGCAGCTGGGCATGTATTGTTAAAGTGTGTCAAGTAGCAGAGTGTTTGGAATGTCAATGATTAGCTTACT
Organism: Orycteropus afer afer; assembly: GCF_000298275.1. Classification (NCBI taxonomy): domain Eukaryota; kingdom Metazoa; phylum Chordata; class Mammalia; order Tubulidentata; family Orycteropodidae; genus Orycteropus; species Orycteropus afer. Next base: position 645,932 of record NW_006921817.1, on the reverse strand, counting down.
TCCACCCAGAGTGTAGAGACCCACTTCATGTATTTGTTTGGAGATCAAGGACTTTGATACCAAAAAAGGAAATTGAACATAGCTCTCCCATGTATTAAATCCAGAAGGTTAGTTAAAGCTAATGTCTGCCCAGTCGTTTAAAATGAGCTGTTGTGTAAACCTAACACTGTTGGTTGTCTTTGCCTAAAAAAAAAAAAAAAAAAAAAAAAGGATGAAAGAAACATATACAGCTACCCTAGCAGGAAAGTGTTGTTCAAATGAGATAAAATATTTAAAAGTGCCTTATGAATGGTGCCATACTCTACAAATGTTTGGCAATCTTCCACCTACACATTTCATTACCTCTGTTATTTTAGTGTGGGTTATAATGGAAAGTTTTGCTGTGATAAGAACATAAGTCCCCACCTGCATGCAGGATTTTTGAGAGAAAACAGTACATATATGTGAAGAAGTGAAAAGGTGGTGTGGCCTCTATGGGTTGGTGCTAGCTTAAATTATTTGAAATGCTCTCTCTTTCCTTAAAAGGAAACCATTTAAAAATAGTAGTTGTTTTTTGTTTGCTTGTTTTTCAAATTGGTACTAAATTTGTTTCTGTGAGCAGTATCATATTTTTTCATGGTAGAAAATGTTTAGAAAAGTGTCCTTGGCATTCCCAAGCTATAACTGTGAACTGAAGTTGTACTGTCTTTGTATTACCAATGCATTATACTGTCCTATTTAGTTACTAGAATGTGGCCCCTACTCCTCACCCTCTCCATCTCCTATAGCATATGCTTTCAGGGACAAGTATTTATATTTGCTTATTTCTTGCTTCTTGGCCTGCAGCCTTTGCTTCTGCTGATACTTGTAAGAGTGCAGCTCTTCTGTCTCTGAGAGCCCGGTCATCAGCCCTTTCTCCAGCCTTGAGAAAGGATTATAGTTTGCCTTAGTTCTCCATAATGCAATTGAAATCAGACTGTGACCTTGAGTACAATTTTACAGAAGCCTTGGTCATATGCTAAGTGTTATACACAACTGCTTCTAGAATTGTATGCTCTTAGAGTTTCAGGTCTAGATCCAACCTGTGCATCTCAGCCTAGGTTTCATAGGCCTCCCCAGTGCAGAGTTGCTCTAAGACATCCCCACACCTTAGAGTCCAGGCTTAACTCAGTTCTCAGAAAAAAAATGAAGAATCTTTCCTTCTTGGAGTAAAATCTTCTCTACTGGGGTCGTTGGGAGTTGTACGACATTCCTAGGACTGCTACAACAAAATGCCACAAAACTGGGTGGCTTATAAGAAAAGAAACTCATTGTTTCATTGTTCTGGGGGCTAGAAATCCAAATTTGGAGTGTCACAAGTCAGGTACTCTCTTAAGTCTTCAAGGAAATTTCCTTTCTGTCTCTCTCAAATTTTGTTAGCCCTAGTCATTCTTTAGCTTGCAGCATGAGTTTCTTGACACATGACATTTGTCCCTCTGTGTATCTCTCTGTCTCTTCTCTTTCATAAGGACACCACTCAGATGGAATTAGAACCTACCCTACTCTAGTATGCCCTTAAGTTAATTTAACTGGTAACATCTTCAAAGATTCTATTTCCTAACAGGATCAGAACCCTAGTAGTGCAGTGATTAAGTGCTTGGCTGCTAACTAAAAGGTTGGTAATTTGAATCCACCAGCCACTCCACAGAAGAAAGAAGTGTCAGTCTGCTTCTGTAAAGATTATAGCCCTGGAAGCCCTATGGAACCTCTACTACCAAATGTACTCTCTCTTATAGGGTTGTTATGAGTTAGAAATGACTCAATGGCAATGGTTTATCTTCTTGGAGGATACAATTGAATCCATAACTGTGGTAGGAATGTTCTTTTTATTTGAACGGAATCCTATCCTCTTCCCAAACAGATATGGTCTGATCTTCAGAGCATGGACAAGGCAATCACACTAGTCATAAGAACTCTCCCAATGCCTGGAATATGTTGTCTTAAGTAGACAGCAATAAGGAGTCCTTGTGGCACAATAGTTAACCACTCAACTGTTAACAGAAAAGTTGGCAGCTTGAACGCATCCAATTGTCTTGTGGAAGAAAAGACCTGGTGATTTGCTCTTGTAAAGTTTGTTGCTGTTGTGTGCCATGGAGTAGATTCTGACTCATAGCAACCCTACAGGGCAGAGTAGAACTGACCTATAGGGTTTCCAAGGTTGTAATCTTTACAGAAGCAGATTGTCACATCTTTCTCCTGTAGAGCAGTTATTGGATTCAAACTGCTGACCTTTTGGTTAGCAGCCAAGTGCTTTAACCACTGCACACCCAGGGCTCCTTTCCTTAAGGATTACATCCTAAGGAAACCCTATGGGGCAATTCTACTCTGTTACATTGGATCAGTATAAGTCAGAATCAACTCGACCACACAGAACAGCAACAACAACTTGGCAACCACATCAGTCTGAGTTTCATGATCTGACCTCAGCCTAGACATTCATTTCTTCATTCTTTCCTCCAGCGAGGGTGAACTTGTCCTTCCTTACTAGGGATGTTCTTTCTCCTGATATTCAAAAACAAATGTATGACCAACAAAAGACACCTATCTCCCATGAACAAAAATAGGGCCATCTAAAACTATTTTTGGGGAAGTCTTTTTCTAACTCTTGAAACACTGAATCTTGATATTATATTAAATCAACATTGCTAAATACCTACTAACATTCTGACCAAACAATCTGCTCTTGGATTTCTTCTTTGGGTTCCAAATTTCCCCATAAACAAAGGCAGTTGCTTATCTTGTAACTGTGATGCTGAAATGTCCTGCTAAACAGTCTTTCCTACCACAGAAGAAAGCTTTACCCCAAATGTACTGTCTACAGCTCTCAATGTGGTAGTGTTTATACATCAAAGATGTTGTTGTTGTTGTTAGGTGCCATTGAGTTGGTTTTGACTCATAGCAAGCCTACATACAACAGAATGAAATACTGCTGGGTCCTGTGCCATCCTCACAACTATTGCCATGCCTGAGCCCATCGTTGCAGCCACTGTGTCAATCCATCTCGTTGAAGGTCTTCCCCTTGTTCATTGACACTCTACTTTACCAAACTTTACTTACTTCCCCAAGGACTGGTAACTTCTGACAACATGACAAAGTATGTGAGATGAATTCTGGACATTGCTTCTAAGGAACATTCTGGCTATACTTCTTCCAAGACAGATTTGTTTGTTCTGGCAAGCATTGATATTTTCAATATTCTTTGCAACACCACAACTTGTTTTCTTTATGTTGATGTTCAATACTGAAGGCCATAGTCTTTGATTTTAATCAGTACATACTTCAAGTAATCTTTGCTTTCAGCAAGCAAAGTTTTGTCATCTGCATATTGCAGGTTGTTAATGCATCTTCCTCCAGTAAAAGAGCTGAACAGAAGATTTCAAAGGGTGGTTCAAGAAGACAAAATAAAATATTATAATGAAATGTGCAAAGACCTGGAGTTAGAAAATCAAAAGGGAAGAACATACTATACATTCCTCCAGCTGAAAGAACAGAATAAAATATTCAAGCTTTGAGTTCCAATACTGAAGGATTCTATGACTACAATATTGAATGATGAAGGAAACATCAAAAGAAGATGGAAGGAATACACAGATTGATTGCTCCAAAAAGAATTGGTCAGAGTTCAACCATTACAGGAGGCAGCATATGATCAAGAACACACTATGCTGAAGGAAGAAATTTAAGCTGCACTGAAGGAATTGGGAAAAAACAAGGCTCCAGCAATTAACTGAATACCCATTAAGATGTTTCAACAAATGGATGTGGCACTAAAGGCACTCACTTGTTTATGCCAAGATATTTGGAAAAAAGCTACCTGGCCAATCAACTGGAAGAGATCCATACTTGTGTCCATTCCAAAGAAAGGTGATCAAACAGAATGTGGAAATTATCAAACACTAGCATTAAGATAACACACAAGTGAAATTTTTGCTGATGATAATTCAAAAACTGTTGCAGCAGTATACCGACAGGGAACTTCCAGAAATCCAAGCTAGATTTGTAAGAGGGCATGGAATGAGGGATATCATTGCTTATTTCAGATGGATCTTAGCTAAAAGATCCATCTTGGTTGAAAGAATACCAAAAATATTTATTGGTATTTTATTGACTATATGCAGACATTTGACTGTGTGGATCATGACAAATTATGGATAACATTGGAAAGAACGGGAATTCTGGAACTCTTGTGCTCATAAGGAACATGTACGTGGACCAAGAGGCAGTCGTCTGAACAGAACAAGGGGGTACTGAATGGTTTAAAATCAGGAAGGGTGTGCATGAGGGTTATAGCTTTCACCACACTTATTCAATGTGTATGCTGAGCAAATAATCCAAGAAGCTGGACTGTATGAAGAAGAATGTAGTATCAAACCAAGTTGTAGAACATCGATTAGATACCTTATTACATAAATGTTATCTTAGTTACCGAATGCTGTTGTAACACAAATACCACAAGTGGGTGGCTTTAAAGAACAGAAATTTATTTTCTTACAGTTCTGGTAGCTAAAGTCTAAGTTAGAGTCTCAGCCATGTAGATTTCTTCTTTGCTGGTAGCCCTGGGTGTTCCTTGGTTCCTTGAATTATAGAAAATCTGTACATAGCATCTGTATTCCCCTATTTGTGTCTGGTAGTATAGTACCTAAGGCGTTTGACTGCTAACCAGAAGGCTGGTGGTTGAAACCCACCAGCTACTCCTTGGAAGGAAGATTGGGCGATCTACTTCTGTAGTGATACCACTTCGGAAACCCAAGGAGGGGTCACTATGAGTTGGATCCAACTCGAAGGCAGTGAGTTTGGTTTTTGGTTTATGTGTATTCAGTCAACACACATGGAAGCAGCAGTCAAGATATCTGATGACATATTACATTGGGGAAATCTCCTGAAAATGTCCTCTTTAAAATACTTAAGAGAAAAGACGTCACTTTGTAGACTTAGGTAAGCCTGACCCAAGCCATGGTATTTTCAATAGCCTCATATGCATGTGAGAACTGAATTGAAGCATTTGAATTGTGGCATCAGCAAAGAATATTCAATGCAATGTTGGCTGCTAGAAGAACAAAAGAAATCTGTTTTGAAGGAAGAAGAGCCAGAATTCTCCTTAGGGGTGAGAATGACCCGACTTCATGTCTCTTACTTTGGTCCCTTAGTTCAGAAGGGACCAGTACCTGAAGAAGGCTATCATCCGGGGTAAAGTAGAGAGTCCATGTAAAAGGGGAAGATCCTAGAGATGGACTGATAGAGTGGTTGCAATAATGGCTCAAGCATGGCAATGATTGTGAGGTTGGTGTAAGACTAGAAGTGTTTGTTCTGTTATACACAGAATTAGTAAATCTTGAAATACACTAGACAGCACCTAACAATGACAGCAACAACATGTCTATCCTGGTCTTTTTATAATTCAGAAGTATTAGGTTGAGAATCCATCTTATGCTATTACAATCTGTATGTACCAAGCTCACTGTCATTGAGTCAATGTCAACTCATAGTGACTTTACAGGACAGAGTAGAACTGCCCCATAGGGTTTCCAAGGCTATAGATCTACACCGAAAAGACTGCTACATCTTTCTCCTACAGAGAAACTGGTAGGTTCAAGTTGTTGAACTTTTGGTTAGCAGCCAAATGCTTTAACCACCATGCCACCACAGCTCCTCTAGAGATACTATAGGTACAGGGGCCAAGAATTAAGCACATGTTGCAAAGGGACATTATTCAAGCCATACCATTAGTATTTAAAATAAATATTAAACTTTTAAACTCAATCATACAACTCTAGAAGCATTGTTCCTACCTAGTCCTCAACAATATTCCACCTGTTATTGCAGCTGTGGAAATAAATATTTCTCAATAATAAATATTTCTTATGCCACCATAGAGTATTTTATGATCCTAGGAATCAAGCAACATAAAATTGGAAAGATTTTCAAAATATTAATGTCCATAAGGAACCCTTGGGTGGTGCAAACAGTTAAGGAGCTCAGCTGCTAATCAAAAGGTTATAGATTTGAGACAACACGGAGGTGTCTTGGAAGAAAGGCCTGGCAATCTACTTCTGACAAATTGCCATTGAAAACTTCATGAAGCACAGTTTTACTTTGACACACTTGAGGTCACCATGGATTGGAAAGGCAAGTGTTTTTGTTTTAAATGCCCTTAAAGAAAATTATCTACTGTATTTCTGTATTTGCTAATACTACCAAGCTCCTTCCTCACTTTCACATCCAGTGATAAGAGCAACAAATAATGATTGCCTTTTCTTTCTTTGCTGGCATAATCTTACACATGCAATTGCATTAGCAGTTTTGATAATGTGGTTGGTGTAACAAATAAAGCTCATTAAATATATACATATATATATGTATGTATGTAT
>NW_006921817.1:637880-639446 GCF_000298275.1 Orycteropus afer afer | reverse complement strand
TGGGCAATCTATTTCTGTAGTGATGTTGTTGTTGTTGTTATGTGCCATCGAGTCAGACCCAACTCATAGCGATCCCTCTTTGGGCTGCTGAGGCGGTATCACTACGGAAGCTGATTGCCCCACCTTCCTTCTGCGGAGCGGCTGGTGGGTTTGAACTGTCAGCCTTTCTGTTAACAGTTAAATGATTTAGGCATTGCACTACCAGCGCTCCTCAGAAACCATCCAAGTATATATAAATATATAATATACATATATATAAAATATTATGTATTATATATAGTATAAAATATAATATATATATATATATATATATATATATTTGTTGTTGTTGTTATGTGCCATCGAGTCGGACCCGACTCACAGCAACCCTTCCTTGGGTTGTTTAGGCATTATCACTATGGAAGTAGATTGCCCCATCTTCCATCTTCCTTCCGAGGAGTTGGTTAGCAGTCAAGTGCCTTAGGCACTATGCTACCAGAGCTCCTATATATATATATATAGTAGAACACTTTCAGGCATAGAACAGCTTAATTGTTTCCATCAGTCCCTCAATTGACAAAGGGGATTATATTTTAAGTTTTACTGATAGCATTTTTATTAGACAAAAGCAAGTATTGACTTTTGTAGTTATTATTCTGCCTCTGCAGTATGAATTGCTTTTTCACTCCTAACGTTATGTAAATGCAATTCTCCAAATAGATTACTTTTGCAGATTCTGGAACCACAGAGGGAGGTGTGGTTACACAGATCTAAAGAAATCTCAAATTGTAGAGATGTGGCTGTAAATATCACAGTCCAGTTTTCTTAGGTCATTGTTTCCTAAACGGGGATGTGCATGTCCTGATTATGCAGTGATGTGCCACAGAGCCTGGAAAGCATGAGAGAGATCCCCACAAGCTGACACTGTTACAGGTCCTGGCACAAGGCAGGCACTTGGGAAAGATTTGTTGAATTATGAATCTCCCTAGCTAATCAGTTTTCCGGGGTGTTAAGTAATTTGAAACACTATTTTCATATTAAAACAAATGTGCACAACAGTGAACCTTAAAGTATGGACATTTAAAAAGAACCATTTAAGAGATTTGGGGATTCTAGAGTAGAATGCAGAATGTGAGAACACAATCTAACTATGTTGCAAGTGTTATGAAATACCTCACTGATGGGAGTGTGTATGGGGAGGGAAGAACTGACCTAAGCAACTTTGGAAGTAAGTGGAATCTGTAAAATTAAATATAAACAAACTGTACATAAGAACTATATTCTAGTGGATAAAGTGATTCCTCTTGAGGGCACTGTTTAAAGTTCAGATGATGCTATGCATGTATACTGGAAATTCAGCAATTAAGTAAATGCATGGTGAATGGAGAGAGGCACGTTTCTCATCACTGGGATGGGAGTTTGCAGATAAGCAAAGGAAAAAGTTTATAATGGGCCATGTATTAAGGGACCAGAATTGGAAACAACAGTATGAATTCATGTTTAACTTAATATAGATGTTTCTACAGGTACTTTGGTTACATATAGAAATACTTATAGCCTTGTGTAGTGTATCTATATATCTATATG
>NW_006921817.1:625086-635801 GCF_000298275.1 Orycteropus afer afer | reverse complement strand
AAAAAAAAATCAGTGGAGGACATGGCAGGGCACCCAGGCTCTGTCTAAGCACACAGACTGTGATGGAGTTCCTGTGGGCCCAGAAGGTAGGTGGAAGTGGGCAATGGCCGCACCTTCGTTCACCAAGCAGATCTGGGGTATAAGAGTAACAAGAGGAATGTCGTACCTTGTCAGTCTTTCAGGTCCTGAGTGTCCTTGGGATTGCTGGAAAGCAGAATGTGTTCTTAAGCCCCAGGAATCTGCCAGAGCAATGTCTCTTTTATATTCCAAATTAGGCAAGCTGCTTTTTAAACCTTCAAAATGGCGGTGCCCTCCGAACCGGCAAACGTCCACAGCTCAGCCCACTTTTCTCTTTACCTTCTCTGTTTGTTCCCCAGCCACAGTGCACAGTACTCTGTGCAGTCCCTGGCTAGCAGGGTGATTTTTAGGTTAATTCTTAAGTCCTACCACCACTGGGGAATCTCCAAGCTGTCTTTGCCATCAGGATCGTTCAGGATCACTGTCAGACTGCAGATCCATGTCTTCTTTTTTGGTATTTTCATGCAAATTCTTCTGCTAGTTGGGGTTTAGTCCACTTCTATATCCTTCCCTTCAAGGCTCAGGGGTCCAGCATTATATTCTGTGTCTGTGTTAATTGGTTTCCCTTTTCTTTGTTGAAGAGGGTCTGTGCAGTCTTTCTGCCTAGTCCACCATCTTGCCGGATCTCCATTCCATATATTTTTTTTTTTCTTTTTTAAAAAGTAGAGACTTTGAAAATTGCTCTTGATAAGAGAGTAGCAAATGTAAGAAATGACAAGATAAAAGAGCTAAACAGAAGATTTCAAAGAGCATCTCAAGATGACAAAGTCAGTTATTATAATGAAATTTGCAAAGACCTCGAGTCAGAAAACAAAAGGGAAGAACACACTCAGTATTTCTCAAGCTGAAAGAACTGAGGATAAAATTCAAATCTCAATTTGCAATATTGAAAGAGTCTATGGGCAAAATATTGAATGATTCAGGGAATGTCAACAGAAGATGGAAAGAATACATAGAGTCATTGTACCAAAAAGAATTGGTCAATGTTCATCCATTTCAGGAGGTGGCATATGATCAGGAACCAATAGTATTGAAGGAAGAAGTTGAAGTTTCACTGAAGGAATTGGTGAACAACAAGGCTCCAGGAATTGACAGAATATCAATTGAAATGTTTCAACAAAAGAATGCTGCACTGAAAGCACTCACTCAGCTATGCCAAGAGATTTGGAAGACAGCTGCCTGGCCAATTGATTGGAAGAGATCCATATTTTTATCTATTCCAAAGAAAGGTGGTTCCACTTTTGGAATGTGGATATTATTGAACAATATCATTGATATCACATGCAAGTAAAATCTTACTGAATATATTTCAAAAACAGTTGCAGCAGTATATTGATGGAGAAGTTTCAGAACTGCAAGTTGGATCTAGAAGAGGACATTGAATGAGGGATATCATTGCTGATGTCAGATGGATCTTGGCCGAAGGCAAAGAATACCAGAAAGATGTTCATCTGTGTTTTATTGACTATGCAAAAGCATTTGATTGTGTCAATCACAACAAATTGTGGATAACATTGAGAAGAATGGGAATTCCAGAACATTTAATTGTGCTCATGAGGAACCTGTACATAGACCAGGAGCCAGTTGTTTGAGCAGAACAAGGACATATTGCATGGTTTAAAACCAGGAAGGGAGTTATGTCAGAGTTGTATCCTTTCACCATACTCATTCAATCTGTATGCTGAGCAATAATCTGAGAAACTGGATTATATGAAGAAGAACGTGGCATCAGGATTAGAAGAAGATTCATTAACAACCTGCAATATGCAGATGATACAACCTTCATTGCCAAAGCACTTCGTTGATGACTTGAAGCACTTACTGATGAAGATTAAAGACTACAGTGTGAAGCATGGATTACACCTCAACATCAAGAAAATGAAAATCCTCACAACGGGACCAATAAGCAGCATCAGGATAAATGGCAAAAAGATTGAAGTTGTCAAATATTTCATATTACTTGGTCCCACAATCAACACCAATGGAAGCAGAAGTCAAGAAATCAGACTACTTATTGCACTGGGCAAATCTTCTGCAAAAGACCTCTTCAAAGTGCTGAGGAGCAAAGATATCTCTTTGAAGATTAAGGTGTGCCTGACTGAAGCCATGGTATTTACAATCACCTCATATCATGTGTGAGAGCTGGACAATGAATAAGGAAGACAGAAGAAGAGTTGATGATTTTGAGTTGTGGTGTTGGTGAAGAATACTGAAGGTACCATGGACTGCCAGAAGAATGAACAGATCTGTCCTAGAAGAATTGCAGCCAGAGTGCTCCTCAGAAGTGAGAATGGCCAGACTTTGTCTCATCTACTTTGATCATGCTGTCAGAATGATATCATGCTTGGTAAAGTAGAGGGTCAATGAAAGAGGAGAAGGCCTTCAATGAGCTGGGTTGACACAATGACTGCAACAATTGGCTCAGGTATAGCAAGGATGGTGAGGCTGGCATAGGACTGGGCAGTGTTTTGTTCTGTTGTACATAGGGTTGCTAGGATTTGGAGCAGGCTTGATGATATCTAACAACAACAACAACATATATGTAGAAAACACATATAATAAGCCTTCCTAGTGCAATGCTTAAGTGCTGGGCAGCTAGCTAGTCATAAGATCGACAGTGCAAACTCTCCCAGCCACTGCGCAGGAGAAAACTGGCAGTTTGCTCCAATAAAATTTACAGCATAGAAAACCTCTGGGGCATGTTACATGGAGTCGCTATGAGCTGAAAATTAACTTAACAGAGCCCAACAACATAAACACATACATGTTCTTTCTCTGTGGCCTAAGAGGGCCAGTAGCAAGGGTACAATGCACATCTTGATTCCTCATATCCATCTCCAATCGAGGGACCTATCAAAAGAACCAGGAATCTTTGGAGGAATGACTGATTCTAGTACTGGGGCAGGGATGATTTAAGATGACCCTAGAACATCTTGTAGTGCCAGAAGGAAAGTGTTAACACATGTGCACATGCAGGCACACCCTTCCACACACACACACAAAATGATGATGACATGTCACAAGGACACAAAAGCCAACTGAAGGAGCTTCCCATGGCCAAAACTGGAACAATTTGAGCAACAAAATAGTATTGAATTATAAACCAATGTATAAAATAAATATGTATGAGTCCATAATAGTATAAATAAAAGATTAAATGAATAAATAAATGAAGAGATAAATATTCCTATGTAAATTTTTTTTTTTTTAAATGTAGCTACCCTATTCTCAGTGAGACACCACTTTTTAAGCTTTATCTATGCATACAAAAACTACTACCAAACCCATTGTTATTGAGTCAATTCCAACTCTTAACAACCCTGTAGGACTGAGGAGAACTGCCTTATATGGTTTTGAAAGCAATAAATCATTATGGAAGACTCCTTTTTCTGCCACAGAACAGCTGGTGACTTCAAACAGCCAACCTTTTAGTTATCAGCTGAATCCTTTAACAACTGTGCCACCAGAGCTCCTTGGGTAGTGCATAGTGACTGACAAAATCATTTTGATTGTCCTGGGATCTAGATTTCTGGGTTCCTGAAATTGGAGTGAACCACTCATGCCATCCACCCTTATGTGTCCTTTTGAACCTTGAAGAAATTGTTTCCCTGCAATCACCTTTAGGTCAAACAACAGCTTAATAAAGCAGCTTAGCAGAAACTGTTTGGTCTTAGACATCTTATGTGCAGGCAGCTTCTAGAAGCAGGAACTCCAGGCTCTCACTGTTGTAGAGGCTGTGTTTTAGAATGTATGGTGTATCTTGGTGATACTGTTTGTTTATCCAAAGGATCCTGAAGCCCTGCTTGTTCTCTGATGTTGTCTTCTGAAAAATTAACATAAAAATGACCTACACTTTCAGGTCAGCTCTTCAGAGTGTCTTGCTGATAATTGGGTTGATACTGCCCCATTTGAATTGTATCTAAACCAAAAAAAACCCCAAACTCACGGCCATCAAGTTGGATCCGACTCCTAGCGACCCCTCCTTGGGTTTCCGAGGTGATATCACTACAGAAGTAGCCTGCCCAATCTTCCTTCTGAGAAGTGGCTCATAGGTTTAACTGCCATTCTTCTGGTTAGAAGTCAAATGCCTTAGACACTACACCACCAGAGCTCCCTACACTAAATATATTCTGTTACACTAATTTGTGGTGTTTTTCTGTGCATTTAGGTTTTTGACGTGGCTCTCTTCCGAAAAGTACAGTATGGAAACAGTGTTTCTTTATAATTGAGTAGCACAAACACTACTTCAGCCAGGTGATGAAGGTTGACATCAACAGTCACAAATCACGCTGATAGCAGGTATCACTGACATGATGTGATGGGAATAGCACTTTACCTCTGTGCTCTTCCTCCCCAAAACTCACTACCCCACTCTAATCAGGAGAAAAAAATCAGACAAATCCTAGTTGAGTGACATTATATAAAATATCTCAGTGGTATTCTTCAAAACTATCAAGGTCATCAAAAACTAAGAAAGTCTGAGAAATTGCCACAGCTAGCAGGAACCTGGGGAGACATGACAACTAAATATAATGTCATATCTTAGATGGGATCCTGGGACAGAAAAAAAATTAGGTTAAAACTAAGGAAATATTAATAAACTTTGGATGTTAGATAGTAATAATGTTTCTGTATTGATTCATTAATTGTAAGACATGTACTATTGTAAGAAACGTACCATGTTAATAATAGGGCAGACTGGGTGCAGAGTATATGGGAATTCCACATATTATCTTTGCAATTTTTCTGTAAATCAATTACTGTTCTAAAGTAAAAAGGGTTTTCTTTCTTTCTTTTTCAATCCAGATAATCATGTGGTAAAGGCCAAATTTTATAAATCTTTAAAGAACTGGGTTGAAGGCATAGGAACTATCCCCGGAACCCAGGGTTATTTTTTGACTCTTCTCTGCAATGGGGAGTTATTTGGCAGGAAGGTTTATGAAATGCTGTCTTATACATCTACCACTCATCTGTTAGTTTGTCATACTCTGGTCATTTGTGTGTTGCTGTGATGCTGGAAGCCATGCCTCCAGTATTTCAAATACCAGCATGGTCATCTATGGTAGACAGGCTTCAGCAGAGCTTCCAGACTATGACAGACTTGAAACAGAGATATGATGATCTACTTCTAAAAAGAATTGACTGGTAAAAACTTTATGAACAGCAGCAAAATATTGTCTGGTGTAGTGCCTGAAGATGATCTGCTCAGATTGGGAGGCACTCAAAATATAATTGGAGAAGAGCTGTCTCCTCAAAGCAGAGTCAACTTTAATGATGTGGATGGAGTAAAGATTTGGGAACCTTTATTTGCTGATAGGGCATGACTCAAAATGGGAAGAAACAGCTACAAACATCCATTAATATTTGGAATGTGGATTGAAGGAATTATGAATCTAGGAAAAGGGGAAGTTGTCAAAACTGAAATGGCATGCAGAAAGATTGATGTCTTTGGCATTAGTGAGCTGAAATGTACTGGTATCAAGCATTCTGAATTAACAATCATATGGGCTACTATCCTGGAATTTGAAGAGGAATGGCATCACATTCTTCATCAAAAATAACATTTCAAGATCTATCCTGAAGTATAATGCAGCGATAGGATAATATCCATAACATCTACAAGGAAGACCAATTAATTTGACTATTATTCAAATTTATGCACCAATCACTAATGCCAAAGATGAAGCATTTGAAGATTTTACCAAATTATGAAATCTGAAATTGATCAAATATGGAATTAAGATGCATTGATATATTGATAATTATGGGTGATTGGAATGCAAAAGTTAGAAACAAAGAAGAAGGATAGGTAGTTGGAAAATATGGCTTTGGTCACAGAAATGATTCCTGAGACTGCATGATAGAATTTTGCAAGACCAGCAGCTTTTTTATTGGAAATATTTTTTTTTCAACAACACATATGGTAACTATGTGTGAGGAATTCATCAGATGGAATACACAGGAATGAATTAGACTATATCTGTGGAAAGAAAGGATGGAGAAGCCCATTATTATCAGTCATAACAAGATAGGGGATGGCTATGGATTAGACTATCAATTACACATATGTAAGTTCAAGTTGAAGCTGAAGAATATTAAAACACGTGCACGAAAGCCAAAGTATGAGCTTGACTATACCCCACCTGAATTTGGACACTGTCTCAAGAATAGGTTTGATACACTGAACACCAATGACCGAAGGCCAGGCAAGTTGTGGAATGACATCAAGGGCATCATAACTGAAGAAAACAAAGTGTTATTAAAAGATCAGGAAACAAAGAGAAGACCAAAATGTATGTCAGGAGAGACTCTGAAATTTGTTCTTGAAGACAAAGTAGCTAAAGTGGGTGGAAGAAATGATGAAGTATAAGAGCTGAAGAGAAAATTTAAAAGGGTACCTCTAGAAGACAAATTAAGGTATAACGAAATGTGCAAAGACATGGAGTTAGAAAACTAAAGGGGAAGAAAACCTTAGGGTATTTGTCAAGCTGAAAGAACTGATCAAAAAATTCAAGCCCCAAGTTGAAATATTGAAGGAGTCTATGGGCAAAATAGTGAATGATGCAAGAAGCAATCAAAAGAAGATAAAAGGAATACAAAATCATTGAACCAAAAAGAATTGGATGACATTCAACCATTCCAGGAAGTAGCGCATTATCAAGAACTTATGTTACTGAAAGAAGAAGGCATTGGCCAAACACAAATTTCCAAGAATTGACAGAATACCCACTGAGATGTTTCAACAAATGAATGCAATTCTGGAAGCACTCACTAGTTCATGCCAGGAAATTTAGAAGAAAGCTGCCTGACCAAGTGACTGGAAGAGATCCATATTTGCAACCATTCCAAAGAAAGGTGATCAAACAGAATGCGGAAATTACCAGACATTATCATTAATATCATGTACAAGTAAAATTTTACTGGAGATAATTCAAAAGCACTAGTAGCAGTATGTTGAAAGGGAATTGCCAGAAATTCAAGCTGGATTCAGAAAAGAACATGCTATGAAGGATACCATTGCTGATATTACATGAATCATGACTGAAAGCAGAGAATATCAGAAAGTCATTTACTTGTGTTTTATTTAATATGCAAAGACATTCTACTGTATTGATCATAATAAATCACGGATATTATTGGGAAAAAATGGGCATTCTAGAATACTTAATTATGCTTATGTAGCACCTATACTTAAACAGTTATTGGAATGTTGTTGTTGTTAAGTGCCGTCGAGTCATTTCCGACTCATAGCGACCCCATGCACAGCAGAACATAACACTGCCCGATCCCGCGCCAGCCCCACAATCCCTGCTATACTTGAGCCCATCATCGCAGCCACCATATCAATCCATCTCCTTGAAGGCCTCCCCCTCTTTCGTCGACCCTCCACCCTACCAAGCATGACATCCTTCTCCAGGGAATGGTCCCTTCTTACAACATGACCAAAATAGGTGAGACGAAGTCTGGCCATTCTTGCTTCCAAGGAGCATTCTGGCTGCACTTCCTCTAGGACAGATCTGTTAGTTCTTTTAGCAGTCCACGGTACATTCAGCATTATTGGAATGGAACAAAGGAATATTGTGTGGTTTAAAATCAGGAAAGTTGTGCATCAGGGCTGTATCCTTTCAGCTATTATTTGTATCCTTTCAGATAATAGTATGAATACTATTATCCAAGAAATTGAACTACATGAATTAGAACAAGGCATCAGTACTAGAGGAAGACATATTAACAACCTGTGATATACAAATGAGACAATCTTGCTTGCTGAAAGTGAAGAGGACTAGAACCACTTTTTGATGAAGATCAAAAACTATAGCCTTCAGTATGGATTACCTCTCAATTTAAAGAACACAATAATCTACACAACTGGACAATTAAGTAACATCATGTTAAATGGAGAAAAATTGAAATTGCCAGAGATTTCATTTTACTTGGATCTACAATCAACACCCATGGAAGCAGCAGTCAAGAAACTAGATGTCATATTGCATTGGGAAAATCTGCTGCAAAAGACCTCTTTAATGAGTTAAGGAGCAAAGATGTTACTTTGAAGACTAAGGTGCACCTAACCCAAGCTATGGTATTTTCAATCATGTCATATGCATGTAAAAGCTGGACAATGAATAAGGAAGAGTGAAGAAGAGTTGATGCCTTTGAGTTGTGGTGTTGGAAAAGAATACTGAAAGTACCATGGAATGCCAGAAGAATGGACAAATGTGGGCTAGAATTGTAGCCAGAATGCTCCTTGAAAGTGAGAATGGCCATACTTCTTCTCACATACTTTGGTCATGTTGTCAGAAGGGATCATTACCTGGAGAAGAATATCATGCTTGGCAAAGTAGAGTGTCAGCAAAAAAGGGAAAGACTCTCAAAAAGATGGACTGACACAGTGGCTGCAACAATGTATTCAACTATAGCAAGAGTTGTGAGGATGGCACAGGATTGGGCAGTGTTTCATTCTGTTGTACATGGGGTCACTATGAGTTGGAGCTGACTCGACAGCACCTAACAACAATGGTCGAGAAGAAAGAACAAATCTGTCTTGGAAGATATGCAGCTGGAATGGTCCTTAGAAGCAAGGATGGTGAAACTTCATCACATGTACTTTGGACATGTTGCCTGGAAGGACAAATCCCTGGAGAAGGTCACCATACTCGGCACAAAAGAGGGTCAGCGCAAAAGATGACTCTCAGTGAGATAGATTGACAAGTGGCTGTAACAAAGGGCTCAAACATAGCAAGGAATGTGAGAATGGCACAGGACTGGGTAGTATTTTGTTCTGTTGTGCATAGTGTCACTATGAGTCAAAAGTGACTCAAAGACACCTTATATCAGCAACAGCCCAATAGTTGTCACAATGTGGTTTAATTATCTGCCCTCTTAGACTATGACCTCCATAATACCAACTAATGACATTTATATTTATTTTCCTCAATGCTGGCCATAGTAGATTCTCAATAAGAATTTTATTTTATTTTATTTTACTTTTTAAAATATATTTGATTGAAATTTAATTTATGTCCAATGAAATACACAAAACTAAAGTGACATGGATCAATGAATTTTTTTTTTCTGTGTTTCCTCTCCTCCCCTCCCACCCCTGGTAACCAACAAAGAAAGTTTCTTTCCACATATAAACCTTTCCTTGACTTTTTACAATAATGAACTATTATTATATTTGTTCTTCTGTGATTGACTTATTTCACTAAGCATAATGTCCTTCAAGTTCATCCATGTTGTGCTGTGTTTTGCAGATTCTACAATTATTCTTTAGTGTTGCACAGTATTCCATTGTGTGTATGTACCATAGTTTGGTTATCCATTCTTCTGTTGATGGGCACCTAGATTGTTTCCATTTTTTGGCTATTGTAAATAGTGCTGCGATGAACATGGGTGTGCATATATCTGTTCTTGTCCTGGCTCTCACTTCTTTAGGATATATACCTAGTAATAGGATTTCTGGGTCAAACAGTATTTCTAATTCCAGCTTCCTAAGGATCACCTTACTGTTTTCCACAGTGGTTGTGTCATTTTACAGTCCCACCAGCAGTGCATGAGAGTCCCAATCTTTCCACATCCTTGTCAGCATTTGTTATTATCTGTCTTGTTGAACTTTGTTATTAGTGCTGGGGTGAGATGGTATGTCATTGTTGTTTTGATTTGTATCTCTCTGATGGCTAATGATCATGAACATTTATTTCTTCATGTATTTGCTGGCCACCTGAATATCCTGTTTGGTGAAATGTTTATTCATGTCTTCTGCCCATTTTTAAATTGAATTGTTAATCTTTTTGTTGTTGAGGTGTTGGAGTTTTCTATAAATTTTAGAGATAAGTCTCTTGTCCGATACATCATTGCTGAATATTTTTCCCCAATCTGTAGGTTCTCTTTTGACTCTTTTAGGAAAGTCTTTGGAAGCACATAAAAATTTAATTTTTAGAAGGTCCCATTCATCTAATTTATCTTCTGTTGTTTGTACATTTTGGATTAAGCTTGACAGTCTATTTATACCATAAATGAGGGCCCCTAAATTTGCCCCTATTTTTATTCCCTTGAGGAACTTTATAGTTTTAGGTTTCACACTAAAATCTTTAATCCATCTGGAGTTAGTTTTTGTGTATGGTATCAGGTATGGATCTTGTTTCATTTTTCTGCAAATGGATATCCAGTTTTGCTAGCAGCATTCGTTAAAGAGACCATCTCTTTACCATTTAATGACTTTCAGCCCTTTGTCAAAAATCAACTGACCATAGGTTGATGGATCTTTTTCTGGGTTCTCAATTCTGTTACACTGGTCCATGTGTCTGTCGTTGTACCAGTACCAGGCCTCTTTGACTACTGTGGCTGTATAGTAAGTTTTGAGATCCAGGAGTGTGAGAGCACCTAATTTGTTGTTCTTCAATAGTGCTTTGCTTATTTGAGGTCTCTTTCCTTTCCCTTTAATTAATAATTTAATTTAATTTCCTGTAAAATTAGTGATTGGTTTTTCCATATCTGTAAAGAATGGTAATGGGGTCTGGATTGGGATTGCATTGAACGTATAGATTGCTTTGGGTAGTATTGACCATGTTCAGTCTTCCTATTCATGAACATGGTATAGTCTTCCATTTATGTAGATTTCTTATGGTTTCTTG
>NW_006921817.1:622762-624537 GCF_000298275.1 Orycteropus afer afer | reverse complement strand
ATCATGTGGTTCTTTTCTTTTGTTTTAATTATGTGATGGATGACGTTGTTTGTTTTTCTAATGTTGAACCATCCTTGCATACCTGATATGAACACCACTTGATCATAATGTATTATTATTTTTTAATACGTTGTTGGAGTCTATTGGCTAGGATTTTGTTAAAGATTTTTGCAGGTATATTCATGAGGGATATTGGCCTGTAGTTTTCTTTTTTAGTGATGTCTTTGCCTGGTTTTGATATCAAGGTTATGCTAGCTTCATAAAATGAATTTGGAAGGATTCCATCTGTTCTGGTTACCTAATGATGCTCTGACAGGAATATATACCATAAATGGGATGGCTTTAACAAACAGGAGTTTATTCTTATAATTTGGAGGTTTTAAGTCCAAGTTCAAAGTGCCAGGCTCTAGGGGCTGGGTGAAAGCCCCTTGACCTTGGGCTTCAGCTCAGCCTCTTGCTTGTAGCCCACTGAAGCTAGAGGCATCTCTTCACTCAGGCAGTTACTGGCTGCTGAGGCTAACAAACCCAAGGTTGACAAATAAAATGGCACAGTCCCAATGTTACCAAACCACAAGGAAGGCCATTAATTTAAGTCCATTATAAGTCCCAAGGTCAGCAGAGCATGGCAGGCTGCTGAACAATGACATGGCTACACTCCGGGTCCAAGCATGCCAGAAGCTAGAGACCATTCCCCAAGGCTTCTGCTTATATACAGGAAGCAGACCACATTCCCTACGGCAGCTACACAGCTGCGCCCAGTAGATTCCACCATGGAGTTGATTGCCAGTCTCATCATGGGGAATACTACATCCAGCTGCCCAGCCACTCAACCAGGCCCAGCCAAGTTGACACACAACTGAACTACCACACCATCCTTTTCTATGTTCTGGAATACATAGTTTGAGAAGGATTGATGTGAGTTCTATGAATGTTTAGTAGAATTCTCCACTGAAACTGTCTGGGCCAGGGCTTTTTTTTTTTGCTAATTTTTTTATGACCTGTTCAATTTCTCCATTTGTTATGGGTCTGTTTAAATTTTCCACTTTGGCCTCTGTTAATTTAGGTTAAGTAGTATGTTTCTAGAAATATGTCCATTTCTTCTAAATTTTTTAATTTGTTGGAGTATAGTTATTCATAGTATCCTGATATTATCCTTTAATTTCAGTTGGTTCTGTTCTGGTATCACCCCAATTCATTTCTCATGCATGTTATTTGTATTCTCTTCCTCCTTTCCATTGTTAAATTTGCCAGTGGTTTGTCAATTTCATTAATCTTTTCAAAAAAACCAACTTCTAGTCTTGCTGATTTTTTGTTGTTGATTTTCTGTTTTATTTATCTCTGCTTGAATCTTTATTATTGTTTTTTTTCTGGTGACTGTAGGCCTTTTTTGTAGCTATTTTTCTATTGTTGGAGATGTTGGTTTAAAGTGTTGATTTTGGCTTTCTTCTTTTTTGATGTGTGCATTTATTGCTATAAATTGGCCTCTGATCACTGCTTTTGCTGTGTCCCAAAGAGAGCCAAATATGTTCTTGAATATATTGCTCCTAAATTTAGAGACCATCTAAAGAATAGGTTTGATGCATTGAACACCAAAGACTGAAAACCAGAAGAATTGTGGGAGGATATCAAGAACATTATCCGTGAAGAAAGCAAGAGATCACTAAAAAGATGAGAAAGGAAGAGAAGACCAAAATGGATGACAGAAGAGACTCTGAAACTTGCCCTTGAGTGGAGAAAAGCTAAAGCCAAAACTTGCCCTTGAACAGAGAGAAGCT
>NW_006921817.1:616998-621172 GCF_000298275.1 Orycteropus afer afer | reverse complement strand
GAGGGGGAGGCCTTCAACGAGATGGATTGAGACAGTGGCTGCGATGATGGGCTCAGGTATAGCAGGGATCGTGGAGCTGGTGCGGGATCAGGCAGTGTTTTTTTCTGTTGTACATGGGATCACTATGAGTCAGAAACGATTGGACGGCACCTAACAACAACAACAACAAAGATTTTGGTATGTTTTGTTTTCAATCTTGTTTGATTCAAGGAATTTTTTCATTTAATTTTTTATTTCTTCTATTACCCAATCATTTTCAAGGAGAGTGTTATTCAGTTTTCACATGTTTTCTCTTTTTCCAGTCATTTTTCTATTGTTGGTTTCTAATTTTACAGCATTGTAATCTGAGAAGATGCTTTGCAACATTTCAATGTTTTCAAATTTATTGAGGCTTGCTTTGTGGCCAAACAGATGGTCTATCCTGGAGAATGTTCCATGTGCACTGGAAAAGAATGTATATTGGGGCTGTTGTTGGGTGAAGTACTCTGTAGATGTCTATAAGGTCAAGTCGGTGGATATTATTGTTTGGTTCTTTTGTGTTTTTGTTGAGTTTCTTTCCAGTTGTTCTATCTGTGATCGAAAGTGGTGTATTAAAGTCTTTTACTATGACTGTGGAGTCATCTAGTTGTCTTTTCAGTTCTGTTAGAGTCTGGTTTATGTATTTTGGGGTTCTTTCATTGGGTGCATAGATACTTATTATTGTATGTCCTCTTGTTCAATTGATCCTTTAATCATTATATAACATCATTCCTTGTCTCTTATGTTGTTTTTTGTCTTAAACTCAATTTTATCAAAAATTAATATTACCACTCCTGCTCTTTTATGGTTGCCATTTCCTTGATATATCTTTTTAGTCTATTTTTAGTCTATTTTTATCTTTGTCTCTAAGGTCTGTCTCTTGTAGACAGCATATTGATGGGTTATGTTTTCTTATCCAGTCTGCAACTCTGTTTCTTGAATGGTGCATTTAATCATCAACATTCAGTATAATTATTGACAAGTATGAATTTGTTGCTGTCATTTTGTTATGTACTTTTTCATGGTGTTGCTGATTTCTTTGTTCCATATAATTTTCTGTGCTGAGCTCATTTTGTTTATGAATTGTGTTATCACTTCCTTCATTGCTATTGTTTCAGCATTTGCTAAATATTTGCCCTTGTCCTCTTTTTATTTTTATGTGAAAGTTTATCATTTTTCTTTGAGGTTACCCTGTGATTTATAATTTTCTTCCCAAGTTTAGAACAGTCTGTTCTCTCTTGCAGTTGTCTTGACTTCCCTACCATTTAGAAGTTCTGTAACTACACAGTTTTTTTTTTTCCCTCTTTTTAGTTTGTGGTTGTCCTCATTTGCCAATTGATGTCTCTGGTTCCCTGTTGTTGATAAGAATTTTAGAAGGAAGGAAGGAGGGAATGGAGGGAGGGAGGAGCAAGAAAGAATGAAGGAAGGAAGAAAAGAAGGGAAGGAAAAGTGGAAGGAGGAAGGAAGGAAGAGTGTATTTTCTTAAAGATTTGTAGCTTGGAAACCCTGTAGGGCAGTTCTACTCTGTTCTATGGAGTCACTAAGAGTCAAAATCCACTCGACATGGGAATGAGCTTTATATAATGAAAAAAATATGCAATGCACTTTAAAATGTTTTTAACTACAAACTAAGATGATTTTTTTCATCCTCATGAACTAACTGGGATATTAGTTTTTTAAAGAGTAAAATGTAGAAGGAAAAGGGCTAAACTAGATTGAATGAATTATTTCCTTTTCAGTTTGTACCGCAAGTGTAAACTTTCAATGGATTTTAAAAAACAAACAAGAAACATTGCTAAAATAAAACAGCTTTCTTTATCAACACTGTATGTTACGAAAACAAGTATTTTTGTAAGTCTACTAATATGTGGTTGATGTAATCCTTTGTAAATGTTCTTTTCTAAGAAACCTGAATACTGTAAATATGTTGGTTAGTTATTAAAGGATTCCTAGTCTTTATCTTTGCTCCACTCCTTAAGCAACAAAATGATTATTATAAATCCTTCAAATTTCCTTGAAGTTCCAAACTCACAGCCATCTAGTTGATTCCAACTCATAGTGATCCTTTAGAATAAGGTAGAACTGCCCCATAGTGTTTCCAAGGCTATAAATCTTTAAGAAAGCAGACTCATCTTTGTCCCCAGAGTGGCTGGTGGGTTCAAACTGCCAATCTTTTGGTTATTAGTCAAATGCTTTAACCATTGTACCACCAGAGCTCCTTGAAGTTATCTCAGGTAAAATCAAGTCTAAGGTTTTTATGTTGTTAGGTGACATCAAGTCGTTTCTTAGTCATAATAGTGACCCCCACATACAACAGAATGAAATATTGTGCAGTCCTAAGCCATCCTCACAATTGTTGCTATGTTTGAGCTCATTGTTACAGCCACTCTGTCAATCCGCCTTGCTGAGGTTCTTCCTCCTTTTCTCTGCCTCTCTATTTCACCAAGCATGATGTTTTTCTTTAGGGACAAAGCCCTTGATAATATGTCCAAAGTATGTGAGATAAAGGCTCTCCATCCTTGCCTCTAAAGAGCATTCTGGCTGTACTTCTTCCAAGACAGATTTGTTTGTTCTTCTTGAAGTCCATGGATTATTCAGTATTCTTCTCTAACACTATAGTTCAAAGGCATCTATTCTTCAATCTTCCTTGTTCTTTGTCGAGATTTGCACACATATGAGGTGATTGAAAATACCAGGTGCAGCCTAGTCCTCAATGTGAAATCTTTACTTTCTTAACACTTCCAGGAAGTCTTTTGTAGCAGATTTTCCCAATCCAATACATCGTTTGATTTCTTGACTGCTGCTTCCATAGCCATTGATTGTGGATATAAGTAAAATGAAATCCTTGATAACTTCAATATTTTCTTCATTTATCATGATATGTTGCTTATTGGTCCAGTTGTGAGGATTTTTGTTTTCTTTATGCTGATGTTAATCCATACTGAAAGCTGCAGTCTTTGGTCTTCATTAGGAAGCACTTTAAATCATCTTTACTTTCAACAAACAAGGTTGTGTCATCTGCATATCACAGGTTGTTAAACTGTTTTCCTCCAAAACTACTGCTGAGTTCTTATTCATACAGTGCAGCTGCACTAAAAATAATATCTAAAAAATTAATATTATGAATTTTGAATTTAAAAACGTACTTTATAGAAATTTAATGTATTCCACAAACATGATATCATCTGTTCTCACAATGAACATTTATAGATTTGGAAACATAGGGCAGTGGGGCTATCAGACAAAGAGAATGAGATAGAAAAGGTGGAGAAAGATACAATTATGCCCAGTTTCAAAATGACTCAGTCAACGTCTTGCAATTATTACATGGCTGATGGTCTTAGCATCAGGATGCTTGACTTTTAGCTCAATGTTCAATTTTCCAGGCAAGATGGTGATTTCACTTGGATGAGTGTGCTTCAGAGAAGGAAGGATATATTTTGAAAATTACGGGATAGTGTGGGCTCAGTCATGCCTCCTGAGTGTCTTATTCTTCACAGACACATTGTTGTGATGGGTGTGTCTGTCTGGGAGTGGGATTGGGGAGGGCAGACTGACTTTGGCAGAGGCCCAGTTGGGGCTGTTTTGAGTCTGAGCAGCTGCTAATAGGGAGCATGGAGATGTAAGATATGACTTGACCAGGAGAGAAGTGCTCACAGATGCCCATTTACAGACAAAGGATTATATTGCCTGGGAATTTAAACTGCATGGCTCTCAGCTGTGTGTATGTGTGACAGAGAGACAGTCAAAGAGACAGAGAGAGAGACAAAGAATTAGAGAGAGAGACAGGTGGAGAGTAAAACAGAGACTGATACCAAGAGACAGAGAGAATAGAGATACAGTGAGAGCCAGATGAGATAGAGAGAAAAAGCATGTGTGTGCCTGAGTGTGCCAGGTGGGATTCAGATATAAAAGAAAATATATATGACTTTTTCCTGGCTTTAGATGAGGGATCAGGTGGAAAATTTAGTAATCCAAGTCAGTAAATTTCTTTCTTTCTTTTTTTTTTTTTTCCCCAATTTGGTGAACCTTTTGAAAAATGGTCTTCTCTGGCAAAGAGAAAAGCAGAAGAAAATTGTGTTTGTGTAAATTTGTGAACCTACTAGGAGCTCTGGTAGCATAGTGCCTAAGGCACTTGACTGCTAACCAGAAGGCT
>NW_006921817.1:610121-616888 GCF_000298275.1 Orycteropus afer afer | reverse complement strand
GACTCGACGGCAAACAACAACAACAACAACAACATTAGACTCAGCCTTTTGGCTACTGGAAAATTCCCACTGAATTCCCAGAGTGAGAAAATGAGTGTTCTCAGTGCAAAGTTTGAATTCCTAAAGCCCAGGAACAATCATGTATAATCTGTGATTAAAAAACATAAATATACCTAAAAATAATCTGTCAGTTAGAACCAAACAAGTAGGACACCATCGTTTAGTCTGGAACACATTTTCAAAGTAGGTGGGGAGAAAAGAAAGGACCCATGTAATACAGTGTTTAAAGCACTTGGCTGCTAATCAAAAAGTTGGAGTTCAAACCCACCAGTTACTCATTGGCAGAAAGATGTGGTAATCTGCTTCAATAATGATTTACAGTCTTGTAAACCCTACTGGGTAGTTCTACTCTGTCCTATAGAATTAGTGTGAGTGGTAATTGACTCAACAGCAACGGGTTTGGTTTTGGTTTGGGAAGAATGGGACTACTTAGTGAACAGAGTCCCTGGGTAGTGAACCTGGCTGTTAACCAAAAGATTTGCAGTCTGAGTCCACCCGGAGAAACCTCAGGAGAAAGGTCTGGTGATCAACTTCTGAAAAATAAGCAACTGAAAACCTTACGAACCACAGTTCTACTCTGACTCACATGGGATTGCACGAGTTGGAGTTAACTTGACAGCAATTATTTTTTCTTCTTGAACAAAGAGCATAATTAATTGGTCTGGTGGTCTTTATTGAATCAGTATACATATGATTGGTATCTCACTGAAAACAAATCTAAGTAAGCACTATAATTGTTAGCTTTGTTGTTATTGTTAACCTCTGCAGTTGGCCACATTTTTGGTAGATCAACAAGAAGGCCAAGAGTGGTTGTTTACAGATTCCCTTTCTTCATTCAGTCAATGTATTGAGAATCTACTATGTACCAAGCATGGCTCTCTGGTAGCACAGTGATTAAGGCATTTGACTGCTATCAAAAAGGTCAGCAATTCAAACCTACTGGCTGCAATTCAGGAGAAAGATGAGGTAGTCTGCTTCTGTAAAGATTTATAGACTTTTGCAGTTCTACTCTGTCCAATAGGGTCACTATGGGTAGGAATTGACTCCACATTTGTGATTTTGGCAGTGGTATGCACCAGGCACTGTACTAGGAGCTGGTAGGGTAAGGTTGCAGCCTGGGTTTTGGATGAGCTTACAGACTAGCAGAGGGAGAAAACCAAAACAATTGCTATCAAGTTGATTTCAACTCATGGTTACCCCCAAGTGTTCAGAGTTGAACTATTCCATAGGTTTTTCATGGCTGTGACCTTTTGGAGGAGCTCTGGTGGCATAGTGCCTAAGGAATTTGACTGCTAAACACAAGGTTGGTGGTTCAAATCTACCAACCACTCCTCGAAAGGAAGACTGGGTGATCTACTTCTGTTGAGATAGTGCCTCAGAAACCCAAGGAGGGGTCACTATGAGTCAGAATCATCTTCAAGGCAGTGAGTTTGGTTTTGTTTTTGGTGAGCAGATTGCCAGGTCTTTCTTCCAAGGTGCCTCTGGGTTATTTCAAACCACCAATCTTTTGGTTAATAGCTGAGCACTTAACCCTTTGTACCATCTAGAGACTCTAGCAGAGAGAGATAAGCATGTAAATATATCTGTGCAACCAAGTCTTTGGTCCCATGAAATAGTGTGTACAGAAAATGTAATGAAGGGAATGATTAACTTGTTTGTAATGTATATGAGGAATAAGGAAGGGGCTTTTGGAAAAGGTGACATGTAATTAAAAAAAAAAATCAGAGTTTTCTAGGCAGGAGAAGTTTGGGAAGATAAGTTAAAAACACTGGAGAGAATGGGGAGCAACTGAAGGTTCAGACTCCCTTTAGATTTATTACAATGTGATTGTTGTTGTTGTCATTATGTGCCATCGAGTCAGATCCGACTCATAGCGACCCCTCCTGGGTTTCCAAGGCAGTATCACTACAGAAATAGATTGCCCAACCTTCCTTCCGAGGAGTGACAATGTGATTACCAAAGTCAATAGTATCTCTGTCAATGATCAGTGGCACCACAGTGGGCTTTTATTGCCTGAAGAGAAGGAGTGGGTGAGTTGACCACAGATCCTCAGAAAGGAGAAGGAAGGTGAACATTAAATAATGCAAAGAAGAAAAAGAAAAAGAAAAAAAAAAAAAGAAGAAAGAACAATTAAATGACAAATGAGTAAAAGAAGTGGAAAAGTTAAGAAAAATCTTATATTTACAGGAGAACCACAAAGTGGCCAGAGTTGGGCCAGAGGACCAATAGAAAGACTCTTCCGGTTTAAGGCTAGGGACTATGTGGCCAGTATCAGACAGAAAACCTGGGATAAGTTGATGTTTCTTGGCTGCACAGTCTTTAAGGACTAAAAGCCATACTTTACTTTTATCAGTGGCTGGTGAGGTAGCACCTCCAGAATGGAGGGAGCCTGGATGGCTCCAAGGCACATTCTCTGTCCTGTGCCTCACCTCTATTACCACAGGCTGCCCATGATCCGACTTCCCCCATGAGGATGTAGGGATGCACAATAGTGCAAGTGGCCACCTGAAATCTGGCTACCATTAGGAGAAATTGTCTGCTTTCACCTCCTTTGCCTATCAGCTGTATTATGGCCGTTTGTTCCAGCACATAGAACTATGAGAATCACAGAATTTCTGAGTGAGAAAGGAACATATGACTTAGTTTAATGATCTTCAAAATGTTTTGATCATCCACGTTAGCCAATAAAAATAATTTGAGCATTTATGCATATTCATTTATAAATGACACAATTCTGTATTAATACGCTTATTTAAAATCATATACAAAAATTAAACTTAAAAAGAAAAAAAAATTAGAAGTTATTATTATTTCTTTCTGTATCTTAATGGGTTATCTTTGCTCCCTCTGGGGTACATGAACTCTATTTTGGACACAATTTATCTAATTCAACCCGATATTTAATCTCCTCTGTAACTCTCTTCCAAGAGGAAAACTAATCTTTCCTTGAACACCTAAAGGGACATTCATTCCATTTTGGGAACTTCGAGGCATACCCTGGATACCAGGTCCCAGACAGGCAGAAGTGTGCAGGACCACTCCCAGAGTTAAGCCAGAACTAAATAATTCTCTGGAGAGCAAGGGGGAGGTAGGGCCCTTGCCCTACATTTGGCTCTTCCTGAGTTTCACCACAAAATGAGTACTGGAGCTGTGAAGACGGTAGGAGAGTCCTTTATCTGCCACTGTAAATATTATCGTTGCCTCTGGTATGCAGAAAAGCAAGAGGAGCAGCATTTGCGGCTTCCAGGTAGCAGAAGAACAAAAATGAGAACAGGGTAGAAGGAGCTGGAGGGGCGTCTGGGAAAAAAAAGAGATCAATAAAACCTCACCTCTGTGTAATATTTACTATAAACAGCCAAGGTTGTTTGGGATAGGGAAAACTGTCAATAGAGATCAGTTCTTTCTCAGTGACTGTGGGAGCAGGTGTTCCAGAACGAAGGATAAAGATGGCAGCCGCAGTGGGATCAAGGATTGGCCTCTGATTACAGTGAAGTCACAGAATATTAATGTGGACTGGTGGTCAGAGCCACACTGTACAGGCCTCCTCTATCCTTTTTAAAACACACATTGCAAAAGCCTGTATTGTTGCAGCATGTATGTATGTTGAGATCATGGACTATTTCCTCAATTCTTCAGTAGAGAGGGTTTTCCAAAGCATAAAAAGGCTGGTAATTGATCTGGTTTGGGGCCAAAGAGTGCAGAAAGTCCTGGTTAAAATAGAAAATGCAGGCATGTCTTGCTCTCAGGATATTTAGAGAACTGGTTGAAAATGCTTCTCTAGCCAGCTTTTTGCCAAAGCATTTGAGAGAGGCTCTTTTTCAAGAATTAAGCTGATCAAGGACAGAGGATTGTTTCTGTAAAATGAGGGATAAACTTTCTCCTTCTTCCTCCTCCTCCATCCCACCTGCTTCTGAATGATGGGTAGGGCTAGATGCTAAAGGCAAGTTTAAAATTACTGTGACTTTTAATTTAATCTCTTACTGCTAGATAATGAAATAGCAATTTTCCTTTTGATGTGAGTGCCTCATATTGAAACTCTTCTGGACTTTGTAGGTGAGGTAAAATAGTCAGGGTCCAGCGGAAGAGAATGAAACTTAAAGGGAAAACAATTTGGGTGATAGATGAAGGGTTAGATGGTGGCAGCTATTGTTGCTGTTTGTCTGGTAAACTTTTCCTAATTTCAGAAGCACACCCTTTTGCCCAGGCCACAGGGCACACACAGGTGCATATTCCAAGTTTGACCAAACATTACCATCCTTCTGGCCACAGTGATTGATTCAAAGATTGGGCCCATGACCC
Source organism: Orycteropus afer afer (assembly GCF_000298275.1). Lineage (NCBI taxonomy): Eukaryota > Metazoa > Chordata > Mammalia > Tubulidentata > Orycteropodidae > Orycteropus > Orycteropus afer. The sequence continues at coordinate 612,529 of NW_006921817.1, read as the reverse complement.
AAACAGAGTCTTGTCCAGTTCTGACACATAAATATGAAATAGACTTCTGTGGTTGCTCAAAGGGAAGGTGTGAATTTGAGAATCATGGCAGCCATGTCACTGCCATATGGATACCTCTTTAGAAAGAAACCTAGGGACAAGTAGAAATGAGAGATGGAAGGATGGATGGAAGCAAGGGGAGAAAAAGTCCCGATAGCAGAAAGTCAATCATGACTCCTCTCTCTCCTTACACCCCACTTTGATCTATTAGCAAGTCCTTCCATGGCCACTTGTGAAATATAACTAGATTCTGATCATGTGATGACAGCTCACTTTTTCCACAATGACAACCTGAAGTCAAAATAGCATTCTGTCTCTCCTGCAAAATTACAGTAGCCTTTTTGGCTTTCCCTGTTTGCTCCTCTACTGTCTATTTTCAAAATAGGAAAGAGGTCATTTGGTGGCTGTTTGCTTGCCCAGAGAGCTTCAAAACATTAAGTATATCCTGTCACTCCTCTGCTCAGAACCTCCAAAGTCTTCCTACCTTATTCAAAGTATAAGACAAAGTCTTACAACCTCCTGCAAACTACTGTTCTACTCCTCTCTGGAACTCATTGATCTCCTCAATGTTCCTTGAATAGAACATGCACATTCCCAGCTTAAGTCTTTGCACTGGCTGTTCCATTTGCCTGGAATATCACACAATTACTCCCTCACTACCTGCAGCCTCTGCTCAATGTCATCTCATCAGAGAGACGTCTTCCCTGCCCCCTGCCCCAACCTTCTCTGCTCACCCAATTCTATCCTTTGATGTGGCTGTATATATATATATATTTTTTTTTTTTGCACTTATATGTTTCTTTCCCCATCTTTTATTGTTGTTTTTTCTGTTACTGTGCCCCACACACTGAGCAGACCCTGGCACACAGGACATGCTCTGAGTTCCAGTTCTGGCCTCCAAGGCAATGGTTCCTGCTGCTTGAAATTTCTTTCATTCTATAGTTTTTCCCAGAGGCCTTCCTAACTGATGCTTCAAATTCCCTTTTCATTAACCTAGTTTGAATTGTGTTGGCTTGATGCTATTGCAAACCTAGAAATTTGAGGTACACCTATCAATTTCTAAAGATAAAATAAATTGATTTTTCTCTACCTTTTGATGTTGGTTCAACCTAAATGTTCAAAAGAGACCAAGAGTTAAATGCAACAGAAGTTTAGAGCTTATTATTAATATTTTTCATAAAATTGATTATTCTTAAGGTGTGTGCTCTTAAAAAATTGCTACATTCTTAAGTCTGAGTTTTAGGATGTTTTAGGGTCAGCATTCATCAGTGATAATTTATTTCTGAAATTAAATCTAATTCAGTGAAGAAATGGAGTTCAGTTTAGGAAACTTCCATTCACAGTCAACCTTTCAGATGGATAGCTCTGCTGTAAAAGAGTCATGACTGGTGTTAACTCCATCTCTTTATCATCTGGACAGGGTAAGGCTGAAGAGGGATAAGTGACAATGAAACATCCAGGAATCATCTATTTTTTTAAACAATAGCTATGGTTCACATCGGGGGAGCTCTGGTAGCATAGTGGCTAAGACACTTGCATGCTAACCAGACGGCTGGCGGTTCAAACCCACCAGCCACTCCTCGGAAGGAAGATTGGGCAATCCTACTTCCGTGGTGATACTGCCTCGGAAACCCAAGGAGGGGTCGCTATGAGTCGGGTTTGACTCAACGGCACATAACAACAACAACAACAACAACAACATGGTTCACATCCAGCTCTGAGTGGACACTTCCTCTAGGCTGCAGACCCATGGCTCTCTACATTTATTGCACTTCAGAATCATCGAGGAAACTTCTAAAAATCCCCATATCCAAGCTCCATCCCATACCAATGCAGATCTCTGGGGATGGATGACAAGAACAGTATCAATAGCAGATAAGTTTACTGAGCACTAACTAACTATATACCAGGTCTGTGCTAATGCTTCGCATGTACTACCTCATTTAATCCTAATAACATTTCTATGACATTGTACTGTTACTACATTGTCTAAACAGATAACTAAATGGAGGTATAGACCGATTACATAAGTTGCCCAAAATCTTTCAGGGAACCAGTGATCAGAACAAATTACTAATCTAGATAGACTTAGGCTAGAGCTTAAGTTTTTCTCATAATTACGTTTTTTATTTTTTTAAAAGTAAGATAAATAAATTTACATAGTTGAAAGTATCAAATAGTTCTTCAAGGCTCTTACCCAAATTATCTCTCATTTCCCTAGCACCAGACCACAAGCTGAGTGATTTCCTTATTTTAATTTTAAGATATTTAGTTATTTTTTCATATTTATATCTTTGTGTCTAAATCTTTTATTTAAGATGCAATTTTTGAGTTTTCAGTTTAAAGCATTACTTCTTTTTTTTTTTTTT
>NW_006921817.1:604952-605721 GCF_000298275.1 Orycteropus afer afer | reverse complement strand
GGGTTTGAACTGCCAGCCTTCTGGTTAGCAGTCAAGTGCCTTAGGCACTATGCTACCAGTTAGTGGGGCACTAAAACTTGGACAGGAAACCATGCTCATAGGGGAGAGGATTCATCTACACTGGCTTCACTGTAAGATGATCTGGCTGAGCCATTCCCATGAGAAATTCCAGCTGTCAGTATCATTGGGTCTCTTGTGCTGATCTTATTTCCCAGAGAACAATCTTCTGATCTCCTGCCTGGAGGACATTGCCCTAAGTTCTGAAACTTGAGCAGTGGAGTGAAGAAAGAAGGTTGGGGATCTTTCAGATAATCCTTATCTTTTCAGCAAAGTATTCTCACCCTCAACTGGGCCTGGTGATCTCCAGTGTGTTGACCCTCTGCTTTGTCCTTTCTAGAGAATAAGTCACCAGTCTTTGGCAATGATGGGTGGGGGACAAGTAGCCATCTGTGCAGAATTGGGGAGGGAATTTGTGATCTAACTCTTTTGTGAACAGACTTGTAATCAATGGTCTCCTTTTCAGCCCCTGGTTACCCTCACTTCCAAAGATATTTTGTGCTACAATTCCTGAGGCTTTTCAAAGTTCTGGAGGCAAATTGGGTTTCTCAGCTTTCCTCGCATTTTTTATAATGTACTTTTCAAGTGTATGCTAAGTCAGTTATTTGTCCTTCTTCTTCTTCTTTTTCTTTTTTTTTAATAAGATACACCTGCATAAGTTTAAAGTAAAGTATTTTCTTCTTTCTCCAATCTTTTTTTTTTTTTTTTAATT
>NW_006921817.1:564768-603565 GCF_000298275.1 Orycteropus afer afer | reverse complement strand
GTGCATATATCTGTTCTTGTCATGGCTCTCACTTCTTTAGGTTATATACCTAGTAATGGAATGGCTGGATCAAATAGTATTTCTATTTCTCCAATCTTTTCATTTTAGTTTCTTGTGTTCTTACTGAAAATGTCTACTCTTATTTTATCAGGGATACAGAAAAGAGTGCAGTTAAATGAGTGTATTCCTTCCTTAATGGAAGGAATCTGAGCTTTTAATCATCACATCCATTAAACAGAAAGAAAATCTGCTGATACATGCTACTGAATAATGTATAATATAGGCATGAGCACTTACACAATCCCTGTTTCATTTGCTTCCCACAACCTTGTTGGATAGATCATGAGACCTTCCTATATGCCCATAATTTAGCTAAAGAACAACATGGAAATTGTAAGGGACTGACCTAGGGGCACATCACAGGTTATCCTAACCCCTAACCAGTGCCATTTCCACATTTTCATATTGTGTCCTGGCTATGTTGAAGAGAACATTTGAGAGTAGGAATGATGATGGGCTTAGCTCCAGAAGAGATTATGGAAACTCTGCTTCTGTTTATCACCTTTACTCAAATGTCACTTCAGTGTCTAAATGTATAAAGCTGAGAAATACAAGAGGGAAGTCTGGTATAAAGCTTTTCTATTCTGCTCTTGCTTTTGTTTATCTGCTTCAATGGTTAAGGTTGCTTAACCATTGGAGCAGATAAATGCAGAGATGACCACATTGGTAACTACAAAGGACAATAAAAGGCAGAAGTATTCCCAGGCACTGGAAGAATGAGTAAAACTGAACTTTGTTCGCAAGCCGGAGAAAGATGCTGTTTCTAACCTGAAACAGGCCTGAAAGATGGAATCTTAAAGCCAAGTGAACTACAGCTCTGTTCATGGTGAGGTCAGTGGTTCAGCAAATTATGGAAATCCCACTGACCCAGAACTCCTTGCAACCCATGATTTAAGGACACACATTTTGAAGGTGAATTGTATAGTTGATCTTTTCAAAGAGAAGGACCTGAGCAGCTGTAGCCAGTACACACGCCCACCATGGCCTTGTAATGTGGCTTAGGAACACTGGCAAAATCCAGCTTTCTGGCCTAACTAATAGAAATAAACTAAACAATAAAAAGAAAGTCTAACCAGTCCATTGAACAGGCTAGCCTTGATAAGATGCATGCAGAAACAAAGGACAGCACTATTGCAGGTATGGTTCGTGCCCTTGGTGCCACCCTATAGAGGTGGGGTACCTATGAACAGTTTCTGTTTGCCATCATTTGTTCCATTGCCAGCTGTGAGATCATTAAGCAATTTAAAACTAATTGCTGTAGGTCCTACTTTCTGTAGATACGCCTCTATGCAGGAAACCACCTTATTTTGTCTCTCTCTGGTATATTAGAAGCCAATAGAGCAGTTTATACCCCCTTACTGGACTTCACAGAAAATTCTTTAAATGTGTGTGTGTGTGTGTGAAAAACATACAGAGCAAAATATTTGCTATTTCAACAATTTGTATTTGGACAATTAAGTGACATTGATTACATTCATCATGTTGTGCAACCATTACTATCTTTTTTCAAATTATTTTGCCACCATTTACAGAAACTTAATGAACCCTAAGCAAAGACTCCTTTCCCCTTCCCTCCCACCCATGGTAACCACTAATACACTTTGGTCTCTCTACAATTGTCTATTTCATATGTTATTGTTGTTGTTGTTGTTTGCCGTTGAGTAGGACCTGACTCATAGCGACCCCTCCTTGGGTTTCTGAGGTGGTATCACTACCGAAGTAGATTGCCCAACCTTCCCTCCAAGGAATGGCTGGTGGATTTGAACCTCCAGCCTTCTGGTTAGCAGTCAAGTGCCTTAAGCACTATGCTATCAGAGCTCCTGTTGTTGTTATGTTCCATCAAATCAGCTCTAACTCATAGCAAATCTATGTACAACAGAATAAAACACTGTGTGGTCCTGCACCATCATCACAATCATTGCCATGCTTGAGCCCATTGTCACAGTCACTGTGTCAATCTATCTCATTGAGGACCTTCCCCTCCTTTTGCTGAACTTCTCCTTTACCATGTGTGATATCCTTCTCCAGGGACTGGTTTCTTCTGACAACATGACCAATGTATGTGAGAAAAAGTATGGTCATTCTCACTTCTAAGAAGCATTCTAGCTGTATTTCTTCCAAGACCAATTTGTTTGTTCCTCTGGCAGTAAATGGTATTTTCAGTATTCTTCACCAACATCACAATTCAAATGCATCAATTCTTCTTCAGTCTTATTTATTCATTGTCCAGCATTTATATGCATATGAGGCAATTGAAAATACCATGGCTTGACTCAGGCACACCTTATTCTTCAAAGCGACATCTTTGCTCCTTAACATTGAATCCTTTCACAGCAGATTCACCCAGTGTGATGCATCATCTAATTTTCTGACTGCTTCTTCTTGATTGTGGATCCAAGTAAAATGAAATCCCTGACAACTTCAATCTTTTCTTCATTTATTGTGACGTTGAGTATTGATCCAGTTGTGAGGATTATATACAATTATTTGTCCTTTTGTGAGTGACTTATTTCACTCAGCTTAATGTTTTCAAGGCTCATAATGTTGTGGCATGTATCAGGACTCCACTGCTCTTTATGGCTGAGTGATATTTCTTTGTATGTATATAACATACTTTGTTTATCCATTCATCTGTTGATAGACATTTTGGTTGTCTCTACCTTTCGGCCAGTGTGAAAGTGATGCAATGAATATTGGTGTGCAAGGTCAGTTATGGATTGAATTATGTCCCTCAAAAATATTTATTGTAAATTCTAACTTCTATACCTGTGGTTATAATCCCATTTGGAAATGGATTTACTTTGTGATGTTAGTGAGACAGGATTTGTGTAGAGTATGCCTTAAGTCAATCTCTTTTGTGATACAAAAAAGATTTAACAAGCAAAGAAAAGAAGCAGAGATAGGAGATGAGAGCTGTCAAGTCACCTGAAGATTGAAGGACCAGAAGCTCAGAAAACACAAAGATCTTCCTCTAGAGCCAACATAGAGTGAGAACCATCCCCTAGAGCCAGTACCTAATTCAGACTTCTAGCCTACTAAACTGAGAGAAAATGAATTCCTGTTTGTTAAAGTCATTGACTTGTGGTATTTCTGTTATAGCAGCACTAGGTAACTAAGACAAGGCCCAATGACTTTTTTGCCACTGTTAGTAATAAAAAGTCCTCTAGGTTGTTTAAGTCTCAAGAAAAGTCTCTTTTCAGAAACTAAATTTCAGAAATTAAAATGTCCAATCCAGTGCAGGCATCAAAACTGAAAACTTCATTCAAAGTTAAAGCTGCCCTGACTACAGTTTTCTTCCTCCCTTTGTCTAATTGCACTGATTCAGGTTCCTCTCAGGTTGGAGCTGGGATAAGGAAGGAGTTGTAAGGGACCAAAAGGTCGTTCTTGACTGGCACAGATGTAATCAGACATTGATTCTCATGGGGGGGTGGGTGCAGCAGATGAACAGTCTGCTTCTTTCTCTTAGGACTCTCTGAAGGTGAACCTCTTGAGGGCAGAGCTTTTTCTCTCACTGGTACTTTCTGAGGAGTCCTCCCTCAATCTTAAAAAACCCAAACCAGACTCACTGCCATCAAGTCGGATCTGACTCACAGCCTCTTTATTGGATCACATTGCTTCTCCAGGAATCACCCTGGGTTTAGCTGGTCTTCCCATCCCAACATGTGGCCTGAAAGCAACATTTGCCCAGTCTTATCCTGTCGAGGAAAGTGCCCCTGGCCTTTAGTGCTGTCTGACTTCTCTCATTTGTCTCTTCCTCTTCAGGCCATTGGTCACAGCCTCTGCCTTTAGTTTTCCACAGGCAGGAACTAAGTGCCAGTGTCTGTGCTCTGCTGCCAGTAGGGACTACATGTTGTCTTAGTTACTTAATGCTGCTGTAACCCAAATACCACAAGTGTGTGGCTTTTAAAAACAGAAATTTATTTTCTCACAGTCTGGAAGCTAAAAATCCAAATCCAGGTCTTGGCTGTGTCATTTCTTCTGTGAGATGACATGTGACACATGTCGTCTCTCTTCCTGTGTGTGTATACGTGTGTGTCTATTCTGGTCTTTTTAAAACTCAGAAATGATTAGGTTTCGGATCTATCCTATACTACTGTGACCTTAACTGATTGATTATATTGCATTATAAGTGATTATATTATACTACATTAGATGTGAGGTCATTACATTACATTATATTGCAGATGGTAATCTGCTGTACCGAAGGGCAAATGATTTAATCACATGTTATTATTCCATGATAGCAACTAGATTGGTGTTTGATCTAGGAACCATAGCCTAGCCAAGTTAACACATAAAGTTAACCACCACACAAGTCAAATTAAAAACTCTTTCACCATGCTCCATTTTGTTTCCAGTAGCACCTTATGTGGATTGATGGAAGAGAAAAATCCTCTCGTCCTCTATTGGGGTGGAAGGAAACACAAAGCACACTGATGACTGCCCACAGCAGTCCTCTCCTAGCTCTATCTGCATTGACTTTTGTGTATTTTAGATAAGTGATGTTGTTGTTGTTGTTGTTGTTGTTATGTGCCGTCGAGTTGGACCTGACTCATAGTGACCCCTCCTTGGGTTTCCGAGGCGGTATCACTATGGAAGTACATTGACCAATCTTCCTTCTGAGGAGTGGCTGATGGGTTTGAACCACCAGCCTTCTGGTTAGCAGTCAAGTGCCTTAAGGCACTACGCTACCAGAGCTCCTAGGTAAGTGATAATATTTTACTATTTTTGAGCCCTTCAGCCATTTATTAGTTCTGCATTTGCCTGGGACCTAATAATTTATTCTTAGTTGTAAAATACCCTTTAATGATACTAAGCCATAAATCCTAGATTCTGTAAATATTACCTTATTTGGAAAATGATGTGATTAAATCAAGGATTTTGATGGACAGATTCTCCCTAATGCAATCATGAGTGATCTTTTAAGAGGGAGACAGAGGGAAATATGGCACAAAAGAAGAGAAGGTGATGTGACCACAGGAGCAGAGATTGGAGTGATATGACCACAAACCAAGGAACACCAGTCGTCACCAGAAGCTAAAAGAGGCAAGGGATGGATTCTTTCCTAGAACTTTTAGAGGAAGTGTAGCTTTGCCGCTGACACCTTGATTTCAGCCCATTGATATTGATTTTGGACTTCTGGCCCCCAGAACTTCAAGAAAATAAATTTCTGTCATTTTAAGCCACTAAGTTTGGAGCAATTTGTTACACTGTTGTATTGCTGTTATGTGCCATTGGAACCAACTCACAGCAACCCCTCCTTGGGTTTCCAAGGCAGTATCACTATGGAAGTAGATTGCACAACCTTCCTTTCCAGGAGTGGCTGGTGGGTTTGAACCGCCAGGCTTCTGGTTAGCAGTCAAGTGCCTTAGGCACTATGGTACTAGAACTCCTATTTGTTATACTAGTCATAGGAAACTAATATAGGAACCTCATTCAAAAATAAGCAGAAAAAGAAATCTCTTTTAAGACCTATTTCTAAGAGAAGGTAACAAAAATATCTTGATGTCCTTGAAAAGGGCCAGTTATCTCTTTTGTAGGTTAATGGTGATATATTTGACTTTTAATGCATATAGATTAGTTTTAGGTACTGCATTTATTATTGTCTCAAATTGAGTCACAGACACACCTTAACACAAGCATTTAGTAATTTCCTGGCCTCTATAAATCTTTCTTTGATGTTATCTCTGTAGAAAGAAACTTAATGGTCTGGTTGTGCTTGTAAAATAAATAAATAAATAGCTGCCTATACATGTTTACTTCTTTCCTTGGATATTTCATATTAATTTTTTTCCTCAGGGGAGCTCCCAGAGATAACAGAGAACAACCTGCTCTGTGCTCTCACTGGGGACGGAGGAGGATTCCCTGCTATAGATAAGAGGGGAGATTGGACACCTTTGATGCTGAGCTGGCTCACAGTTCTGGCTTCCTTGCTGTTGACTCATAGAATCATAGAAACTTGAGTTGTACTAAAACTGGATTTTATAGATGAGGCTTCTGAGAACTATTGAATTCACTGGGTGTCTTAGCTTGTAACAGAAATGCCACAAGTGGATGGTTTTAAAGAACACAGATCTATTTTCTCACAGTTCTGGAAGCGAAAACTGGGTCTCAGTCATATTGATTCCTTGTTGTTGGTAGCCCAGTCATACCTTGGTTCCATGGCTTGTAGACAGTCTTAACATGATGCTTGTCTTTCCCCATGTGTATGTGTTTTCCCTGTCTGTGTGTGTATCTTCAGGAGCTCTGGTGGCATAGTGCCTAAGGCATTTGGCTGCCAAACAGAAGGCTAGCGGTTCAAACCCACCAGCTATTCCTTGGAAGGAAGGATGGGCAATCTACTTCTGTAGTGATACCACCTTGGAAACCCAAGCAGGGGTTGCTATGAGTCAGATCCGACTCGAGGGCAGCGGATGGGTGTGTATATTCTGGTCTTTTTTTACAACTCAATAGGTTTAGGACCAGTGGAGTAGTGCCTAAGGCATTTGACTGCTGACCAGAAGGCTGGAGGTTCAAACCCACTAGCCACTCCTCGGAAGGAAGATTGGGCAATCTACTTCTGTAGAGATACTGCCTCAGAAACCCAAGGAGGAGTCGCTATGAGTTAAGTCAATAGACTGAATGGTAGTTAGTTTGGTTTTTTTGGTTTTCTATACTGATATAACCTCATTAACATAATACATAACAAAACATAACATAACAAAAGAAAAACCCTATATTTAAACAAGATTAGGTCCACTGATACAAGGGCCAGGAATTCAATATATACTTTAGGGGGACACAGTTAAATCCATAACACTGGATTAGTGGTGAAGTCAGGTTAGGTCCCCCCTAGGACTTTGCTTAGTGTACTTTGCTACTCTCTCTCTCTCACTCACACATATACAGACATATTCACTCTGTGCCCTATCTGTTCCTATTTCCTCATCTCCAAGAAGAAAGGGAAGACAGAATTTGGAAGATTCACTTGCTCATTCTACAAACAGTTGTTGGGCATCTAGCATATAATCAACCTCCTGCTAGGCCCCTGCCTAATAAATCTCCATCTAGTGAACTATAAGTTTCACTAAGATCCCTTTTCAAGTTAAGACTCACCTGGAATCCCATTGTATATAATAGATAAAAGCAGAACTGCTGTGGTTGCAATAGAGGCCTGGGAAGTTAGGAGTGGGGGTGGTGGAGGCTGGAGGGAGCCCTTCAAACTTGATATCTCCCACCCCCCTAACAGTTGCCTAAGACTGAGCTTGAGAAATACCATCTTAGAGCTGAGACGAAGAAGATGAAGACAAAGATGACAAACGCGATGAACATGGCTAAGAATACAAAGAAGAAAATAAAGAAATAGATGAAGAAGAAGACGAGGCTGTGAGTGTAGACTTGGGACATTCTACTTGATTTCTAATCCAGACCCTCCTCCTTCCAAACTTTGGGCTGTTGCTTGAATTACTTGATCCTTATATGTCTCAATATCCTCATTAATAAAATAAGGATAGTACTGAGCTCTGATGGTACCTAACTTCTTGTTCATGAAAAGGAACTCTAGTGGTAGCTCAAACCCACATCAGCAGCTCCCTGGAAGAAAGATGAGGCAATCTATCTCTGTAAAGATTTACAGCCTCAGAAACCCAATTAGGGTCACTAGGAGTTGGAATTCACTTGATGGCAGTGGGATTGGTTTTGTTTATTGAAAAGGTTAAATAAGTCCATTCATATAAAACACTTACTCAATGCCTGATACAGAGTAAGCACTTAAGAAATGATAGGTGATATATTATATGTGTTTGCAAATTGCAGGTTTTTGACTCTCCACAATCATATATGGCTGCCATCATTGTTCACTCATCTGTGGAAGATGTCAAGAGAAAATACTTAAAACTTTAGGAAAATTCCACAAAATTTCAAAGTACCTTGATGCACATAGACCAATGGAATAGAACTGAGAGTTCAGAAATAAACCTACACACCTATGGTCAATTGATTTTTGACAAGGGAGCTAATTCCATTTGATGAGGAAAAAAGAATCTCTTCAATAAATGGTACTGGGAAAATTGGATTTCTATATGGATGTCAAGAGAAAGTTCTCACATAGAAATAAATATTCTTTGGTGCTTACCAGAGGTAGGAGGGAAAGGGAAGGTAAATCACTAACTAGAAGGTAGACATATATTAACTGGAGTGAGGGGGAAGGCAATAAACAATAAGGGGGAAGTCAGCATTAAATGGTCAAGGGAAAGGAAGACACTGAGAGGAGCACAAGTTAAAGACAACAGAGGTAAATACTGTTACATACACAATCTTGCAATGACAGTAATAACAATAATCTACAAGTGGATGCATAGAAAGTCATGCAAGGAACAAAAATGGAATTACATCCATGAATATATATATAGGCTTGACAGAGGATATTTCTACATATGAATTAAAAGAAGGGACGAGTGGCTCAAAGCAAATTGGAGAGAAGCTGTAACTTTGGAGATGGGGTTGATGGACAGGTTGCCAAGGGAAAGGGTGAAAAGGAATGGGAAGAGGGGCAGACATGAGCTCTGTGTCAGAGGTGGAAGGGGAAAAGGTGAAGGGAGCTCAACTGGTCTGCTGACTAGGACAGTCCTTTTTCCAGTACAGAATTGGTGCGTAAGGTCCAGAGAGTCTGCATTCTTGACAATGGCAATAGATGGACCTGCAGGTGACACCGGCAACACATCAACTAGTGGCAGATGCAGCTCAAAGACCAGTGATCACCTGTGCTCTGGTGACAATGACCACGATACCCACCTGGCCCATCAGCATTTATTCCAACTACTGATTACATCTACAAAGCTCTAGGGACTCCAGATCAAGTTTCTAAGGAAGGCTGACATCGGACACAAAGAAGAAGTGTTTCCTTTCTGGTTTACATTCTAACCAACAATGCAGCATATGGCAGGCTTCCCTGAACTGAGAAAACTATGAGGAAAGTGAGATAAGGCTGCATGTTCCTAGTTCTTGCCTGCACTCTAACATTGGCCTACTCTACACTAGATGTGTTAAAGAGAAAGAGAGTAGCACAGTACCGCCTAGAGGAGTGTTGCTTTCATATATAAAAGGAGAACATGGAAACAGTAGCTTGGATGAGCCAACAAGAACGAAGATCAGCCTTAAGTTTACTGGATACCTACAATATGTCAGACACTGATCATTTACATACACTCTCTACTTTATCCTCCATGAGGACTCTCAAGTTTGGGGTTATCATCCTCACTTCTCAGGTGAAGAAATATAGGCTCACTGAGATGAAGCCTGTGTGGTTGGGATTCAAACCAAGGCTCTTTTACTCCAAAGAGTTCTTTCCATTACCTGAATTGCTCTCAAGTGGTGCAATTGGATAGGTGTTGGGGAGCTGGTTAAAAGCACAAATGTCTGGTCACATCCTTTGGAATTCTGAATCAGAAATTCTGAGGTAATACTGGAGAATCTATCTCAGCAGAGTTTTTTAAGTTCCCTGGTGATGTTGATGCTCAGTTCAATCAGGGACTGGAGCCTCTCATCAACCTGATGAGAACCAGACTGCCCCATCTTTCTTCCACGGAGCAGCTCTTGGGTTTGAACGACCAACCTTTTGGTTAACAGCCAAATCCTTAACAACTACACCACCAGAGCTCCTTCTGGACTACCAGAAGAAGAACAAATCATTCTTAGAAGAAATAAAGCCAGAATTCTCCATGAACTGACGATGGCAAGACTTCAGCTCACTTACTTTGGACATATCATCAGGAAATATCACTCTCTAAAGAATGACATCATGTTTGGTAAAGAAGAAGGTTAGGGAAAATGAGAGAAACCTTCGATAAGATGGATTGACTCAATAGTTGCAACAACCTGCCAGCAGCACCCGTGACTGCTGAGACAGCATTAATGCTTGTAACAAGGCCTCAGCCCTAGGGAACTCTGCCTACCAAATATGCCTTGACTTGTTGCAATTCCCTTCATACCAGAAGCTGACTCTTCCACTGGAAGGACCTTGGACACAACCAGTCTATCTGCTTTACAGTGAGTCCTTTCACAACCTCCCTAAAGAAGAGAATCTGATCAATCTATAAACTAACTAAAAAAGATTTCTTTAGTAAAAATTTTTGTAGCACTAACAATGTGCCTGGCAATATTTTTAGTGCTTTACATACATGAACTCTTTTCACCCTGACAACAATTATATGCAGTAGACACTACTGTTGTCCTTCTCCTATCCTGATAATTTGCTAGAAAAATTTATTAGCAAATTCCAAAAATATCACTCCCTTTTTAGCAGATGAGAAAGTTGATTCACAGAGAGGTGAATTAACTTGCCTAAGGTCACATAGCTAGGAAGTGGCAAAGTCAGCATTTAAAATTGATATATTTGGCTCCAGTTGCTGTGGAATCAGTTCCAACTCATGGTGACCCCATATGTGTCAGAGCAGAATTGCTCTATAGAGCTTTCAGTGGTTGAGTTTTTTAGAAGTAGATTGCCAGACTTTTCTTCCCAGGTGCCTCTGGGTGGAGTCAAACCTCCAACTTTTTGGTTAGCAGCCAAATGTATCCCTCAGGGACTCTTATCCATACTCAAACTGGATAATGAAAAAAGAAAACAGAAGAATTGATGCAATTGAATTGTGGTATTGACTAATTGAATATACTGTAGAGTACTGTGGGGTGGAGGGTGGGGTTGGAAATCACTGCCATGGAGTCAATTCCAACTCATAGTGACCCTCACAGAATCAGACTGCCCCATCTTTCTTCCATGGAGCAGCTCTTGAGTCTGAACTACCAACCTTTTGGTTAACAGCCAAATCCTTAACCACTATACCACCAGAGCTCCTTCTGGACTTCCAGAAGAATGAACAAATCATTCTTAGAAGAAATAAAGCTAGAATTCTCCATAGAACTGAGGATGGCAAGACTTCAGCTCACTTACTTTGGACACATCATCAGGAAAGATCACTCTCTAAAGAAGGACATCATTTTTGGTAAAGAAGAAGGTTAGGGAAAATGAGAGAAACCTTCGATAAGATGGATTGACACAACAGTTGCAACAAGGGACTCAAACATACCATTGATCAAGATGACATAACATTTCATTCTGCTATACATAAGATTGCTGTGAGTCAGAGGCAACTTGATAGCAACTAACAACAACTAATAATACTTCACTCCAAAATTAAGCACTTAACCATGGTGCTCTTTAATGATTACTAGCACATCTCTGTGTGTTGCAGGTCTGCCATGCTCAGAACCTGCCCACCAGTGTGACACTGACAGAATTTTAAAACAAAATAATATTAATTTTGCAACTTTTAGTATCATCTAGGTATTTATTAGGCCTGTTGCCTGAGCCCACTCAGATTTATGTTTCTCAACATGAGTTCCAAGACCACCAGATTCAGAATCATACAAGGTAATGCAGAGTCTCAAAGATTCTGATTTAACTGATAGGACAGGGCTACATTTTTTGTAAGTGCCTTAATTCAGTCTGATGATTTAGGATTTGGAAATTCATTTGGCTATTAACCAGAAGGTCAGGAGTTTGAACCCACCAGCTGCTCTGAAGAAAAAGGATTGGGTAGCCTCTTTGAGTAAAGATTTATGGCCTTGGAAACCCAGTGGGGGTTGCTATGAGTCAGAATCAACTCAATGGCAGTGAGTTTGATTAGTCCTCAAAAACAATATTTATTTGTAAAATTAGTAGCATTTAGAATTCTTCAGAATTTAAGATCACAGTTTTGCTTTCTTAGAATAATGGAGGGGGGATAGCTCCAATAAAAATTAACGATATTTAATTAAAAATTAGAAAGTATTTTTAAAAAGAATTTGCCTCAAGATTTCTGAAATATCATAAAAACCAAAAAAACAAGTTCATGGCTATCAAGTTGATTCCAACTCATAATGACCCCCTTTGGGTTTCTAAGGTGGTAAATCTTTAAGGAAATACATTGCCTAGTCTTCCTTCCATGAAGTGGCTGGTGGGTTTGAACCACCAACCTTCCAGTTAGCAGTCAAATGCCTTAGGGAATTACCCAAGATCTTATTTCTTTTTCAACTAACTCACACTCATAAAGCTCGTTGACCTATGTAGAAGGATTTTGATATTCCTTCTCTGTTTCCAACTTCCCCAAGATCTGTCCTGTCAAAGAAAAAAATTACAGGAGAAGAACCTAGGTTAGCCTGTTAATGGCACTTTTAGAAATCTGAGCTCTTAAAAATAACGACTAACTGGATGATTGTTCCATTAGTGTGCACATTTGTCAAAATTCATTTATACACCTAAGATCTGTGTACTATACTGTTAATAAAATACAGTTGAATAAAAAGAAAATACACAGGGGGAGAAAACTAAAAAATTAATTACCACTTTTGCATAATTCCATTCCTTAATTTCTCTTCTTTCTGACTTATCATAGAAGACAAAATCTATGTGAGAACCAAATATTTTTCTGATTTTGTTCTCACTTGTTTAGTCCTGTGCAGAAATCACAGGAGTAATAGCTAGAGGGGCTGCTGAAGTATTCACCAGCTTAATGTTACCTTTGGTAGGAAGGGATGAGTATGGACTTGCTATGCTTTCAGTTGTGTTCCTCTTAAAATATGGAATGCACTATGATTGTTTCAAAGAAACAGTTATGTACCACATCAAAGGACTTAACTGTAAAACCAACTACCATTCAATGTTCCAGGCATCATGATGGAAGCACACCTTGGCCAAGGGCCATACAGCCTCTATGAGGTTATCTGTACAGGTAGCCACCCACTGACTGAATCTTCCACTGGTAAACCAGCTCATCATGCAGAAGTTTGTGCATGAGTTGATGGAGGAACACCTTGCAAGCATCTCTGATCATAATCTGAGCCCAAAGAGCTCTTAACTACAGTCTTGGCTTGAGCTCTGTCTTTTACACACTTCCCTCTTTAGCAACACTAGTTCTGAAGATCATAAATTGCATCACCATGTTCTGAAAAATTCTTGCTCAGGGTTTCCTTCTGTAAAATGAGAAAATTCAAGCCAATGTGAGTTAATACTTAAAGGCTCTTTCATCTCCTAAAGTCTATAAATCAAAGATTAAATAAGAAGTATTTATGACTGTGGGTGGTGCAAATTGTTAATGAACTCAGCTGCTAATTGAAAGGTTGGAGGTTTGGGTGCATCAAGAGGCACCTCAGAAGAAAGATCTGGTAATCTACTTCCAAAAAATCAGCCATTGAAAATTTGTGTGACACTCACTTCTACTCTGACACACATGGTGTTATGATGAATTGGAATCAAATTGACAGCAGCTGATTGGTTGGTTGCTCAGTTTTCATGTATAAACACCTCAATGACCCCTTTTTCACTCATGGGAAAAGAATTGATTCTGACCCCCTTTGACTTGCTTCTCTGGAGAAGGCACATATAGTCGTTGCATACAAGGGTTTATGGATGAGGAAAGCAATTGGCTCTGTGACTGGGGGACATATAACTCCAACCAGTGAGCTGCTGCTGATCTTAGTGCATTTCTTGGTCTTAGGGGTTTGTTCTCTCAACTTCATGGTGTAACAAAGATCACATTATGACAATTACAAGCACAATTCCTATTTCAAATTTATGTTGCTCTATACTGCTCTCAATTTATGCTCTCAGTTAAAGAAATGGTTAAGAGACTTGGTTCTCTTGTAGTCATGACCATATTCAGTCTTTCTGAAGTTAACACTGTTTATTAGGAATCATTTTGAGGTTTTTTTATTCTTTAATTCCTGATACCTGGAAAGCAGTATGGGATTCTGATGGGAGAACTATTCACATGCTTGTTTTCAGGAGGACAGTGAACTCCTTTTGAACTAGGTGTCCCACATACCTGTAAGATAAACTTCAGAGTCTCAAAGACACTGCATGATCAGATAGCTTTGAAGAAATTAAAAAGGACTCAAATGAAAGTAGATAATTAACAATTTTACCAATAGATCTCAAAATATTTGAAAGATTCTCAGTTGACTTTAGAAGCTGCGGTGTAATAAATTACATAATGTGGCTAGAAAAGTCATAAGTCTATGTAAACTTCATAGTGGAATTTGCCATGCACAACTGAGTAGCTCCTGATTGTTAAAAGTTATCCACCTGGGGTATTTCTGTCGGGAGCAGCGTGAAGCAATGTTTTGGGAAGTTCTCTTTCTCAGGTTTATAAAATTCTGATGTTGGGATTGGTTATTTTGGTCACTCTGCCAGGCTCAAAAGGAGCCCTCCTAGAGGCAGAAGGAATCTCTCTCACTGCCAGCTGGGAGATGTGAGAAACATGCATTGTTGAGAGAGAGAGACATGAGAGACATACACTGCTGAGAGAGAGACTGAGAGACTTGTACTGCTGGGAGAGAGACTGTTGGGCTGAGAGAGACTGATCGTGCTCCTGAACTTGATTGGTAGCCTGTTGCTTCCCTAATAAACCCCATAATCTGAGTTCTGTGTGACCACTGTAGTGAATTATCGAACCCAGCAGAGAGGTGGTGGGTGCTGCCAGAGGAACGGTTGGTGTCAGCATTGGTGAAAGAGCTGGAGGGAGGCAGCATGTCTGGCTTCACAGGAATAAGCCTCGGGTGACTGATGGTGATTCTGTCTTCCTGTTGTGGGGTTAGAGGAGATCAGAATATGTGGCCTCCCTGCCCCTTTGGCAGATGCCCAAGTACACATCTGATACAAACTATTTCTTTCAGCCATTTGTAAAATGTGAACACGTGTGGCCATCTGTACTTTTTGCTTGCTGTGGCACTAATTTATCCATATCATTAAGGTTGGTTCTACTCTGATGAAGCACTTACTGATGAAGATTGAGTACTACAGTATGCAGCATGGATTACACCTCAATGTAAAGAAAATAAAAATCCTCACAACTGGACCTATAATAAGCATCATCACAATAAATGGAAAAAAGATTGAAGTTGCCAAAGACTTCATATTACTTGGTTCTATAGTCAACACCAATGGAAACAGCAGTCAAGACATCAGACAGTGCATATAGGACTGGGAAAATCGGCTGCAAAAGACCTCTGCCAAGTGCTGAAGAGTAAAGATGTCTTCTTGAGGACTAAGATGAGCCTGACACAAGCCATGGTATTTTCAATCACTTACATATGCATGTGAGAGCTAGACAATGAATAAGGAAGACCAAAGAAGAATTGATGCTTTTGAGTCATGGTGCTGGTGAAGAATGCTGAAAGTGCCATGGACTGCTAAAAGCACTAACAAAGCTGTCCTGGATGAAGTGCATCTGAAATGCTCCTTGGGAGTGAGAATGGCCAGACTTTGTCTCACTTACATTGGTCATGTTATAAGAGGGAATCATTCCCTGGAGAAGGGTATCATACTTGGTAAGGTGGACGGTCAGCAAAGAAGGGGAAAGTTCTCAACGAGATGGATTGATACCATGGCTACAATGGTGGACTCAAGTATCGCAAGGATGGTAGAGTTGGTGCATGTGATGGTTATGTTTGTGTGTCAACTTGACTGGGCCTGGTTGAATGGCTGGGCAGCTGGTGGTAGTTATTCCCCATGATGAGAATGGAAATCAGCTCCATGGTGGGATCTACCACAAGCAGCTGAGTAGCTGCTTTGGGATGTGGTCTGCTTCCCGTATTTAAGGAAAAGCCTTGGGAATGGTATCTAGCCTATGGCATGCTTGGACCCTGAATGTAGCCATGTCATTGCTTAGCAGCCTGTTATGTTCTGCCAACCTTGGGACTTACAATGGACTTAAATTAATGGCCTGCCATGTGGCTTGGTAACATCGGGACTGCGCATTTTTACTTGTCAAACTTAAGGCTTCTCAGCTTCAGCAGCCAGTAGCTGTCTGAGTGAAGAAATGCCTCTAACTCCAGTGGGCCAGGAGCAGGAGGCAGAGCTGGACCCCAAGGTTGAGGGGCTTTCACCCAGCCCCAGAGCCTGGCACATTGAACTTGGACTTAAAGCCTCCAAATTGTAAGACTAAACTCCTGTTTGTTAAGGCCATCCCATTTGTGATATATTTCTTGTCAGAGCAGCACGAGGCAACCAGAACAGTGCAGGACCGGGCAGTGTTTCATTTTGCTGTGCATGGGGTCACTATGAGTTAGAGACGACTCAATGGCACCTCAAAACAACACAGCACTACAAGTTGGTTGGACCCTGAGTCTTTTTTTTTTTTTTTAAGTAAGCAGTGATGTCTTTCTGCTGCAGGACAGGGCCACCCTTTGGGTCTTGATGACCATGCCAAAGATATCAAATGTCCACTAGATTACCTGGTTTGTGAGAAAGAAAACCTGCAGAGTCCACAGGCCAGGACTCCTCTGACAACAGCTTGGCAGTCCTGATAGAATTCTCTCTGGGTAAACACTCCCTTCTGAGAAATGCAAATGTCCTCCATTTCCAGACAATTGCCAGTGTTCATGCTAGGAAAGAAGGGACAATTGGTTCACATTATCAATTCAAAATACCATGCTAGATCGTATACACAACATAGAAAAAAGCAGAATTTTTACTCTTCAAGGACTTGTAGTCTAAAATTTCTCATATAAACAAAAGATGAAATAGAGTACACTTTCCTCCTGACATTAGACACCAAATGTCATGGGGAAAAATATAGATTAAAAGAGAGGCTTGGATGTGGGAATTTGCATCCTGTCACTGTTATGGTACTAAAGAGCTCTGGATGCCAGTTTACTATTTAAAAAGTGAGGAGGATAATTACATGTCCTCCATATCTCCCTTCCAGCTTCTGACACTCTGATACTATTATCTCTAATTTCCTATGCTGGTTACAGAATACAGGAGAAATACAAATGAATAGCATTCTATAAAATGGTTAAGTAATCACCACCAAAAGAATTCATCCATCTCAGAGGAGAAACAAGTCTTGAGACAGAATCTAACACATTATGCTAGAAAAATATCTGTAATAATTGCCAGGCCTTTGAAAATAAAACACAATAATGGTACACTTGGCAGATTTCTTCATACATATGTCTTCACCAACAGGCACAGAGATACAGGAAGGACATGCAAGGTGTTCTTTTATACTTTTAATTGTGAATTGAGCAATTTAGCCACCAATACCTGTTATTTTCTATTTCCTCACATCCTTCATCTCTCTATTTCAATGATCTGCCTCAAACTTCTAAACTTTGAAAAGCAATGGATAAGCACATTAGGAAAAGCAATAAATAAATATCAGAACCAAATCAATAAATATTTATTGAATACTTACCATATGTCAGTCTTTGTGTTAGGGACTGTTGTTAGATGCCATGGAGTCAGTTCTGACTCCTACCCACCCTATGCACAACAGAACAAAACACTACCCAATCTCATAACCATTGCTATGTTTCAGCTCATTGCTGTAGCCACTGTTTCAATCCATCTCACTGAGGGTCCTCCTCTTTTTCACCTACTCTCTACTTTACAGGATATATATCATGTTCTCAAAGAAACAAACTAGGATTCTCCTCATGATAAATCTCTTCTAAAAATTATAAAAAAGAAAAATAAAAAAAAAGTCATGAAAGAAGTTACCTTCACTTTCTACCAGAGCACTTTTATCTAAAATACAGCTATATTTCAACTCACATCGAAAGTTCCTTTAGAATCACTTAAGACGATTCTGGCCCATTCCTTCAAGGACTGGATATTCTGCATTATATTTTGCAGGTGGTTAATAAATTAGGGCTGGTCCAAGCAGCTTCTGAGTAAATTTTCTTTATATAATGACATTTTCTAACATATTTATACATGAAATTATAAACTTTAAAAATTATTAAATACATTTGTCTGCATATGCTATTTGGACTGGAAGATGACCTGACCACTAAAGTCTCTTCCAACACTGCAATTCTATATTTTCATTTTGCATGTTATTATTTTTAAAATACTTATAACTCATGTAGTCATTCTGTTAGGTGTAAAATGCTATCTCCATATGTTTTTGGTTTGCATCTCCCTAACAGTTAATGAAGAGCCCTGGTGTGCCACAGTTAAGCACTCAGGTGCTAACCAACTCTAAAGGTCGACAGTTGGAATGCACCAGCTGCTCCAGGGGCACGGGCTATATATAATGAGCTTTATATATTACTAAATTCTATTTGATAGCATTTTGTTAAGGACTTCTGGGTACTGTATTTGTCTGGTTTTGATATAAGAGTAATATTAGCTTCATAAAGTGAATTTGGAAGTGTTCCCTTCTCTTCTATTTTCTGGAAGAGATTGTGCAGAATCAGTGTTAATTCCTTAAATATTTTCCAGGAGAAACCATCTGAGCCTAAATATCTCTTTTTGGGGAGGTTTTTTGCTCCTTCATTTACAAATTCAATTTAATTAATAGTTATAGATCTATTCAAATTATCTGATATTGGGTGAGTTTTGGTAGTTCGTGTTTTTTAAAGAACTGATTCATTTGCTCAAAGTTATAAAATATGTGCATGTAGAATTGTTTGTATTATTCGCTTATTATGGTTTTGATAATGGATTGACATGAGATGGATTGACATGGTGGCTGTGATGATGGGCTCAAGTATAGCATGGATCGTGGAGCTGGTGCGGGATCGGGCAGTGTTTCGTTCTGCTGTGCATGGGGTCACTATGAGTCGGAAATGACTCGACGGCACCTAACAACAACAACATCGTTTTGATGCCTGAAAAGTCTATAGTGATACCCCCCTACTTCATTCCTAACATTGGTAATTTATCAATTTTCTATCTGTCGGTTTCCTGCCTGCCTGCCTCTCCCTCGCTTTCTGTCTCTCTAATTTATCAATCTTGGTAGAGTTTAGTCTGGTCAAGGAAAGAGAGGAAGGCTCTCAACAGAATGGATTGACACAGTGCCTACGGCAATGGGCTCAAGTATAGCAAAGATTGCCAAGGTGGCACAGGACTAGGCGGTGTTTCCTTCTGCTGTGCGTGAGGTCATTATGAATTGGAGACTACTGGAGAGGCCCTAAGAGCAACAACAGAGTTTAGTCAACTTTGTTGTTCTTTTCAAAGAACCAACTATTTCATAGATTTCTCTCTCTCTCTCTCTCTTTTTCCCTCTTTTCAGTTTCATTTATTTCTGATCTCTGTTAGGTCCTTTTGTCTGCTTGCTTTAGGTTTATTTTGCTCTTCTTTTTCTCGTTCTTGACATAGGATTATAGATTGGAGAGATTTCTCTTTTCTAACCTATGCATTTAATGCTATAAATCTTTCCTTCAGCACTGCTTTGTGTCTCACAAATTTTGATTTGTGACATATATATATATATATATATATATATATATATATATATTTACTTAAATTTCCCATGAAACTTACCTTTGAACCATGGATTATTTAGAAGTGTATTGTTAAATTTCCAAGTGTGTGGAGATTTTCCTGCTTCATTTTTGTTATTAATTTCCAGTTCAATTCCATTTTCCATCAGAGAGCACACCCTATTTCCTCAATTCTATTAAAATTGTTTTAATTTCATGGTCCAATATGTGGCCCATTTTGTACATATTTGTGGGCACTTGAAAATAATGTGCATTTTGCTCTTATTGGGTGAAATGTTCTGTAAATGTTAATCAGATCTTGCTGCTTAATGGTGTTTTTGAGTTCTTCTGTATCTTTATTATTATATTTGTCTAGCTCTTTCAATAGGAGCTCTGATGGTGTAGTGCCTAAGGTGTCTGACTACTAACCAGAAGGTTGGCAGTTCAAACCCACCAGCCACTTCTTGGAAGGAAGACCAGATATTCTACTTCCATAGAAATACTGCCTGGGAAAGCCAAGGAGGGGTGGGTATGAGTTGGAGTTGACTCAATGGCAGTGAGTTTGGTTTGGTTTTGGAGTTCTTTCAATTGTTGAGAGAGTGGTGTTGAATTCTTCAAGTACAATTTTGAGTTTGTCGTTTGTTCTTTCAGTTTTGCAAATTTTGCTCCATCTGTTTTTGCAAACTGTTTTTTATTGTTGTTATGTAACATCCAGTAGTACCCGACTCATAGCGACCCCTCCTTGGGTTTCTGTGACGGTATCACTACAGAAGTAGATTGCCCAACTTCCCTTCCAAGGAGTGGCTGATGGGTTTGAACTGCCAGCTTTCTGGTTAGCAGGTAAGTGCCTTAGACACTATGCTACCAGAGCTCCTAAACTGTTGTTTAGTGCGTACATATTTAGGATTGCTATGCCTAAAGCATTTGACTGCTAACCAGAAGGCTAGCAGTTCAAACCCACCAGCCACTCCTGGGAAGGAAGGTTGGGTGATCTACTTCCATAGAGATACTGCCTTGGAAACTCAAGGAGTCATCGCTTTGACTTGGAAACTACTTGACGGCACTGAGTTTGGTTTTTTTAATGCCTTTTGATTGATTGACCACTTTATCTTTACATAATGTGCCTCTCTTTTTCTGGTAATTTCCTCTGTTCTGAAGTCTACTTTATCTGATAGTAATGTAGGCACTCCTGATTTCCTTTTATTAATCTCTTCAGGATATATACTTTTCAACCCTTTTACTCTTCAACTGGCTTGTACTATTGTTTGAAGTGAATTGGGTTTGCTAATCTGTGCCTTTTAATTATTGTATTTAGACCATTCACATTTAGCATACTAGTTGATATGGTAGGGCTTAAGGCTGCCTTTTTGCTTTTTGTTATGCGATTATTCTATTTCTGTTCCTCTCTTTTGCTTTTTCCTGTCTTCCTGTGAGTTACTTGAACATTTTAAAATTCCAACTTGATTTATCTTTGCATAGATTTTTTTTAGTCATTGCTCTAGTTATTATATTATATATACACAATTTTCCATAGTCTACTGAGGTCATCATATTATCAGTTTGAATGAAGTATAGAAACATAATCTATCTTTACACCTTTTATCTTTCCTTGCTTATAACTGTCTTATGTGTTTCCTCTACATATATTTAGAATCCTTTAGTCACTGTTATAATTTTTGCTTCAACCAGCAAATATAATTTAGAAAATTCAAGAGAAGAGAAATATATTAGGTTTATTCTTATATTTTCTTACTATGTTCATTCTTCCATTATTATGTCCCAAGATTGTTTCTTTTATCATACCCTTTCTTGTTTATAGAACTTCCTTTAACCATTCTTTTAGGGTAGGTTTCTGATGACAAATTTTATCAGTTTTCCTTCATGTGAGAATGTCTTGATTTTCATTTTATTCCTCGAGGACATTTTTACTAGGTATAGGATTCTGGGTTAATAGTTCTTTTTTTTTCTTTCTGGCTCCAATTTCTGATAAGTATGTTGTCATTCTAATTGTTTTCCCCCTATAGATATGTGTTGTTGTTGTTGTTACATGCCATCGAGTCGGACCCGACTCATAGCAACCCCTCATTGGGTTTCCCAGGCAGTATCACTATGGAAGTAGATTGCCCAACCTTCCTTCCCAGGAGTGGCTGGTGAGTTTGAACCTCCAGCCTTCTGGTTAGCAGTCATGTGCCTTAGGCACTATGCTGCCAGAGCTCCTATAGGTATAGTGTTGTTTTTCTCTTGCTTCTTTCAAGATTATACTGTTGTCTTTAATGTTTAGAATTTTGTTATGATCTGCTTTGTTTTGGATTTATTTTGTTTTTTCCTGTTCGGGGTTCACTCAGCTTTTTTAGTCTGTAGGTTTACATCTCTTACCATTTTTCAAAAATGTTCAGCCATTATTTCTTTGAGCACTTTTTCAGCCCTTCTCTCTTTCTGTGCCCCCTGCTAGGATTCTGATGATATGAATGCGAGATCTTTTATTATCAAGATCTTTGAAAACCAAAAGAAAATTTAAAAAAATAAAAACAAATCATTGTTATTGAGTCAATTCTGACTCATAGCGACCTCTATTGGGTTTCCAAGGCAGTGAATCTTTATGGAAATAAATTGCTCCATCTTCCTTTCCCAGAGCAGCTGGTAGGTTTGAACCACCAGTCTTCTGGTTAACAGTCAAATTCCTTATTCACTACACCACCAGAGCTCCTGAGAATCTCTTAGTTTATTTTCATTTCTCTCTTTTCTTCACATTTGAAAAATTTCTATTTTTCTCTTTTATTTCATTCCTTTTTTCCCCATTCTTTATTCTACATTCAACTATTGAGTCCATCCATTAAGCTTTTAATTTCAGTTATTATATTTTTCAGTTCTAACAGTTCAGTTTGATTCTTCTTTATATCCTTTGATTCTTTGCTGAGGCTTTCTATTTTTTTCTTCCCCCTGAGGCTGTCTATATTTTCCTTTGTTTCAAGCATGTTGGTAGGTGCTCATTGAATCATTTTTATTATGGTTGCTTTACAATTTTGTCAGATCATTCTGACAGCACTGCCATCTCAGTGTTGGATCTATTGAAACTTTTTTCTCATTATTTTAAAGATATTCCTGCTCATCGATATGATGAATGATTTATTTTATTTAAAGCTAATGATTTATATCATTATTGTTTGTTGTTGTTGTTATGTACCATCGAGTCAGACCCGACTCATAGTGACCCCTCCTTGGGTTTCTGAGGCAGTATCACTATGGAAGTAGATTGCCCCATCTTCCTTATTAGTGGGCCTTATTTAACTGGTGTTTTCTGACTCTGCCCTGGTGGAGAACGGGAGCCTCTTTACTGCCAGGTGAGGGTAGAAGTTCAGGATCTATACTTGTTCTCCATTGAAATCCAATGTTTCAGGGGCTCTTCATCACTTTTGGGTGGGAGCTCCAGCTCCCCATGTGGTAACTCAGTAAGTTTGTCTCATTATTGTTTTGCTATCTTGAAAGTCCTGGGTCATACTGAGCTTCCTCTGAGTCCCACCTTCTCAGTAAGTAGGAGGTAATATTTCTCATTGCTATCCAGTGAGGAGAAAAACAAATCTTCTCATGTGATCTCTACTTACACCACCACAGGGGGTCATCATTACCAGATTTCTATTTGACTTTCTCTGATACTACTCTAAACAAGCTGTGGTGGTGTAGTGGTTAAGGAATTTGCTGGCAGTTCAAAACCACCAGCTGCTCTGAGGGAGAAAGATGAGGAAATCTACTTCCATAAAGCCTTGGAAACCCATCAGGGGTCACTATGAGTTAGAATCAACTTGATGGCAATGAGGTTTTCTTTTCTTTTTCTTTTTTTTTTTTTGGCACTACTCTCATGGGAGCTTTTAGGAGCCTTATTTACGGCCTTGAGTGGATGGAATAATGGGGGCCTTATTTTTTTCTGTGGTGTTTGAGTACAGGAAAGCAATTAAGTATAAACATTATACATTTTGGCCTTACTAGGCTGCCCTTTCTTGGTCTTTTGGCTAGAGAGAAAAGACTTTTGTTGGAGATTTTTTTTTTTTTTTTGTCTGTACCTATTGGCATTTTTGGGATGTTGGCTTCTTCACTACCACTTGTCTGTCAGATTGTCTTACTATGGTGGCTTCTTCAACTCTTAGTCTGGGATATATGAGGCAAAACAAACAAAGAAACAAAACCTAGGGAACTCACCACTATGTTGTTCCTCAGGTCCCAAAGTCCCTAGCCTGTCTGCCATCTTATCTCCATCTTTCAAATTCTTCTTATAAGAAGATATATACATATATATGCACATATATATCATGTCTAGGGTTTTTAGTTGTAGTTAACAGGAGGAATGGGGAAAAGACTTCTACTTTATTTGGAAGTAGAAGGGTCTGTGATAGCTTATTTATTTATTTAATAATATTTTATTCCCTTATACAGAAAATTAGATTCCCATTAAACAATTTCTACATACAATGTTCAATAACATTGACTACATTTCTCACAACGTGTCAACATTCTCATTATTCATTTCTGACTACTCCATTTCCAGTAATCTAGTTACTCTGCCCCTTTGTTTTCCCATATTTGCTTTAGAATAATTGTTAACCATAGTGAAAAACTTAGGAGCTCTGGTAGCATAGTGCCTAAGGCACTTGACTGCTAACCAGAAGGCTGGCGGTTCAAACCTACCAGCCACTCCTCGGAAGGAAGGTTGGGCAATCTACTTCCATAGTGATACTGCCTCAAAAACCCAAGGAGGGGTCACTATGAGTCGGGTCCGACTTGAGGACACCTAACAACAACAACAGTGGAAACTTATTTTCAAAAACTTTTTGTAAGAAGTGAAAACTAGAACATCTCTGAACCTTGAACTATTTTTCATTCATTTACTTAATAAATAATTATTGAGTAAATATAATGTATGAAACACTGAATAAAACAGATGAAGTCCCTGCCTGCATGGAGGTTACATTCTAGTGGTAAAGATAGATTTTAAACCAATCATTAGACAAACAATTATTCTGATATGATCTGTAAGACAAAAGTTACCTTACCACCCTTGAATTATCATTATTGCTGTCACAAGCATTCATTAAGTGTCTTCTTGTACATGGGACTTTACAAAGAAAACCCTACTGAATACATGATCCTACTAACTTATTTAAGAGACGATTTTAGTCTTAGTTATACAAAGATGACCATTTTCTATATGCATTTAAATATAATGTCAACGAATGAAGTTGCTACTCATGTTTCAAATCAAAACTATGTCTAGGTACTTAGTGTGAACCACTTATCTCATGCAGATGTTTGCCACTGTCACCTCTACTCTGCCTCCCCAGCTCCTCTGTCCCACTGCTAAAAAAACCAGATATCCTTTCAGTCTTCCCTGTTTCTGAAAACAGCATTCCATTCCCCAGTCATTCAACTTCCAATTCAAAAAGTTACTTCTTTCTTCACCATCCTCTTGCCTCCATCCAGTCTAGCAGCAAATCTTGTCAGCTCTACTCTCAAAATATTGGGAATTTGATCCTTTCTCACTGTCTCACTGCTATGACCCAGGTCTAAATCATCCCCTTCCAATCATTCTTCTACAGCAGCAAGGTGTCCTTTTTAAATCTTAAGCTTAAGCATGCCACTCCCCTGCTTTGAACATTCTGATGCCTCCCATCACATTTATGATAAGAGTCATACATCCTACCTTGGATTTCAAAGCCTGACCTTGAACTGACCTCTGCCTCTTGCTCTTGTTCCATTTCTCTGGAACCACAGTCCCCTTTGTTCATGATACTCCAGTTATAGCAGCTATCTTTCTGATCCTTAAACACCACCATGTTTGCTCTACCTTAGCACCTTTGTTCTGCCTGGTCCCTCTGCCTGGAGTGTCCTCCTGTTGACCTTTGATGCCTGGCTCCTTCTTGTTTTTAGGTCTCAACCCAAATGATACCTGACCATGTAATCTAAAATAACCCTTTAGTTACTCTCCATCAAATCACCTTTTTAAAAAAAAAATCCCAGCATAACAGATATCAGTATGTGTTCTTTTTTTTCCCTTATTTATTTTTTTATGCTGTACTTTCCTCAAATAAAATGAAAGTTCCGTGAGAGAAGACAGGCACTCTCTGTGTTGTTCACTGTCCATCGTGGATGCTCAATAAATGAATGAATGAATGGGAGATCATGTGCCCTTTTCTTGTTGCTGTAGAATATCAGATGAAGAAGAATAGACTCACATGGCCATGGAAAGAATTCTGAAGGCTTAGAAGGCTTTTTCTAAAAGCAAACATTCTGAAACAATAAAACATATTATCTTGGAAGGAAGTGAGATCTCTTTTTGCTTAGCTATTTTAATCAGATAGATGTTGCCTTTTTAAATTAACTTTTTATTATGGAAAATTTTAAGTGCACACACAAGTAGAAAGAATAGAAAACAAACCCCCATGTACTCATCATCCAATCTCAAGACAATTTATGACCAGTCTTGTCTCATATCCCCACCTACTTCTGCCCCTGCTTCATGACTATTTTGAAATAATCCCAGACCTCATACCACTTCATCATATTAGAAAGTTACTTTGACTAAAATGGTTTTATTTATAATGTATAGAGGCATTTTAATGTAGAAGTTAAAGCATGTATTTGAATGATCCTGATTGCATGCAAATCTTGGCTTTATCACTTAATAACTGTGAGGCCTTGGATAAGCTACATAAACTCTATGCTTCAGTTTCCTCATCTGTCCAAAGAAAAACAAACCAAGATAATTGCCATAGAGTCAATTCTAACTCATAGTGACCTTATAGGAAAGAATAGAACTAGCCCATAGGGTTTCTTAGGCTCTGAATCTTTCACAGAAGCAGACTGCCACATCAGAGTAGCTGATGGGTTCAAACTATCCACCTTCTTGTTCACAGTCAATAAGTTAACAAGGGCTTAGCTAGAGATCCTTTTTCATCTGTAAATTGAGATAATTAATAGTGCTAACCCAATTCCCAGGGCATAGTAAGTGCTTATAAGTGTTAGCTTTTATTGCTTTCAAAGATAAAAGAAGGGATCATATATATGACCAGTCAAAGTCTCTTCCAGTTCTATAAACAGAATGATATCTGAATTAGTTTAATGAAAACAGATGCCACCTTTTATTCCTCTTCTAAATATGTACAGTGGAAAAAATAATCCAAAAAATTCATTGATGTCTAGTTGATTCCAACTCTTAGTGACTTGGACAGAGTAGAACTGCACCATAGGGTTTCTGGGGTTGTAAATCTTTACAGAAGCAGATTGCCTCATCTTTTTTCCCATGGAGTGGCTAGTGGTTGAAATTGTTGACCTTTCAGTTAGCAGCTGAGCACTTTAACCATTGAACAACCAGGGCTCCTGGAAAAGAAGAATAAATAGTAGGATTTTAATACCTAAACTTTGAATCATGCTATGAGTACATATTGGGAGCTCTGGTAGCTTAGTGCCTAAGGCATTGGACTGCTAACCAGAAGGCTGGCTGTTCAAACTCACCAGCCACTCCTGGGAAGGAAAGTTGGGCAATCTACTTCCGTAGAGATACCGTCTCGGAAACCCAAGGTCAGGTTGCTATGAGTCAGATTTGACTCAATGGCAATGAGTAGTAGTAGTAGGAGGAGGAGGAGGAGGAGGAGGATAACATTTTAGAACCTTGGGAATGTCGTTTAATCACTCCATGCCTTTTTTGATGTGTGTTCGTATAACCAAACCAAACCAAACTCTCTGCCATCGAGTTGATTCAGACTCATAGAGACCGCCATCGAGTATCTGAAGCTGTAAATGTTTATGGAAGTAGATTGCCCCATCTTTTTTCCATGGAGCAGCTGGTGAGTTTGAACTGCTGACATTCTGGTTAGAAGACAAATGCTGTATCCACTAAACCACCAGAGCTCCTTGCCTGTTTGTATAGAGGTTAGTAAAATTAACGAACTAACCATTTGTTACCTGGAGCAGGGCTGGCTCTAGGAATATTGCCGGGAGGATGGATTCCATATAGCCAGTGTTCTTCCTTCAGGTTCTATCTGAGCACCTGTCTTCAACCTTTCACCATCATGCTCCCCATCAAAATGTCTCAGGAAAACATCCAAGCAATCCATGTATGTGGGAGAGGAGATTGCAGTGGCTTCAACACATCGTCATTGCCAGCATCTTTTGAATTTTACTTATTTCTAGATTTTCTTTTATAGAGCCTCAATCATCAATAAGCCAGAACAAGGACTCTGAGCCTCTAAAACCAGTCTCTCTGCACAGCTGTGCACACGGGCACCTGCCCTGATTGTGAAAACCATAGTATCAAATAACCCAGGTGAGCACCCTGCAAGGCAATCTCCTCTCCCATGGGACCTGTGCTCCTTCCAGGAATAGGAAGGCTTAGAAGCAGATCCACCAGTACATCAACAGCTGTGCACATAGGAGCATGAAGGGACCACATTGGAAAGAGGAAGGGATTCACAGGGCGTTTACCCTAAATGATACTTTATCAAGGAGGTCCCTGGTTACAGTTGACAAGTATTTGAAAACACCAGAGAGATTTTAGGTACAATTCTTTAAGTCAACAACACAATTACCTTCTCAAAAGCTGGAACAGTTTAAATGATGGCAACCTACAAGATACACAGGTCACTGAAAAATAAATGGAAAGAGAAACTGACATATATAGTTTAGAAGTAAAAGCCATGAAAGAAAAAGTTAGATTTCAGTCTCTACCAGCTTTTATCTCTCTTTCTCCTGACAGTGGGGAGGCTCACGGTACAGGAGCTGAGCATAGATAACTTTGGAGTTCAGACAAGAATGTTTAACAGGAAAATATGTTGCAAAAATCTGTCAAGAATTTCCTGAACAGAAAGAGAGCAGACTGTTTCCTCAGAAACCTGTCTGCCATCATGAAATCTAGCATCAAGCAACAAAATGAGTAAAAATTAAAATTAATCTCAAAAGTAGCCAAAGGAGCTGAGCTTAGTTCGTGGATTATATCTTTAGTAAGGATGTTAGCAAAACTGATGTTTCAAAAACCAACATTCTTCAGGGACTTGAATGAGTACTGGGTGGCTGGGATGCTTTAATGATAATAATAGCAACAACAGTATCTAACATTTAAAGAGCACTTACTTGTGCCAGGCAGTCTTTCTAAGGACTTCATATAAGTTAACATTTATATAATAATGATGTTTATTTATATAATAATATTATAGGTGTTCTTGTGGTATAGCAGTTAAAGCATTCAGCTGCTAACTAAAAGAAAGGCAGTTTGAACCCACCAGCCACTCTGAGAGAGAAAGTCTGCTTCTGTAAAGATTTGCAGCCTTGGAAACACCATGGAACAGTTCTGCTCCATCCTATAGGGTTGCTATGAGTTGGAATCAACTTGATGGCAGTAGATTTTTTAGTTAATAATGGTATAAGTTAGCATTTATAGTATATTAGTAACAAAACCAAACTTATAGCCATTGAGTCAATTTTGATTTATTGTGATCCCACAGAACAAGGTAGAATTTCCCCATAGGATTTCCAAGGCTACAAATCTTTACAAAAACAGATTGCCATATCTGTTTTCCACAGAAGTGTTGGCGGGTTTGAATTGTCAACTTTTCAGTTAGTAGCCAAGTACTTAGCCAATGCACCACAAGGGCCCCTTCATATTAGTAACAGTATTAACTAACTAATATTAGGAATATTATTAACTAATTAATATTAGTAACAATGTTGTTTTGTTGTTGTTGTGTGCCATTGAGTCAGACCAAACTAATAATGATGCCTCCTTGGGATTCTGAGGCAGTATCACTATGGAAGTAGATTGCCCAACCTTCCTTCCAAGGAGTTGTTGGTGAGTTTGAACCACCAGCCTTCTGGTTAGCAGTCAAGTGCCTTAGGCACTATGCTACCAGAGCTCTTTTAGTAACAATATTAACTGATTAATATTAGAAACATTATTAACTAATTAATATTTGGTGAGGTTCCAAAGACAGGTCAAAATGGAGGATGACCACATCAGATCACAAAATGGATGACTACATCATTACATAACTGCCAAATTATATCATTACATAACTACAAATTATATCTTTATATAATAGCCAAGCTACTGAGAATCAAGGTCCAACCAACGTGACATATAACCTTAAATATCACAGCAGCATTACTTTCACCCTGTGACTTCAGTGTTCATTACTTCCAGACATATGTCATTAATGTGCCAAATTGTCAGATAGTGGAGTTTAACTATTGTCATAAGTGCATAATGTTGGGTAACTAAATAGTTGGTAAGTGAGGAGTAGGTATATTAACAAATTAATGTAAATTACTATATAATGTCATGTTACAAAGAGTCTACAAGGAGTATATAAGGAAGGGTAAAGAATTGGAGCTATTTACAGTCAATCTACTACAGTTATTAAAACTGAGTAGCACAATTGATCATTCATGATTTGTAATTACTTCTAGTCCAGCAAGAGAAATATGTTTTCTTGGTTGCATATAACAAATAGCAGTATGATGGACTGTTTGGTATGGAACACCAAAAAAAACCTCTCAGCAGACATCTTCTATTCTACTGAGACCTCTTCAGGTATCTTAGAGTAGAATAGGATGCCGTGTGAGAATTCTGAGATTGTGTGGGCTCAGCTAGAAAGAAGGCCCTCATTGCTTAGCAGTGTTGGCCATGAGTAAGAGGTAGGGGGTGGACCACAGTTGTGCTGTGGATGTATCACATCTTTGCCACCCTTACATTAGAACATCTCTAATTGTTCAAAGTATTGTCTTCTGCCTATTCCTAAGGAAAACAAAAACAAGGAGAAGAAGAAGAAGAAGGAAAAACAAATTTTCCATCAAGTTGATTTCAACTCATGAACATTTCAAGTGTGTCAGAGTTGAACTTTACTCCATAGAGTTTTCAAGGCCTGATTTTTTCAAATGTAGATCACCAGCCCTGTCTTCTGGGGCACCTCTGGGCAGACTCGAACCTCCAACCTTTCAGTTAGCAACTGAGGACATTAACCATTTGCACCACCCAGGGACTCTACTCCTAAGGAAAGAGTGGCTATTTCCATGGAAAGCAAAATGCTGTGGTGGCAAGAACAAGAGGTCTAATCTATTTCTAAGATTAGAACAGTCCTAACAGAACAAAGATTTTTGTGTGTACGTTCTGGTGGTCATCTGAAACACCCACATACAGTGATCATATTGTTCAAAGCAAATTTCATTACCCGCAATCCCAGCCATGGATAGCTTTTTCAGAATCCTCTTTGTTTCAGCTTTGCTGAGTTATTCAGGCTGTGAAAAAGCTGAGTGGATATAAGAGCCCTAAATCAAGTCATCTGTCTAGAATATTTCCTTTGAGGAAAGTTGCTTTTTTCATTCTTTTCTTACTCCGCCCCCCCCCCCTTTTCTTTAAATGAAAAGACTTCAAAGGGCAAATTGCTTCATTTTCTGTCTAATGGTACACTGGAAAGAAGAGGCAGCCTTTTGAAATGCATGTCTCTCTGTGAATGCCAGGAAAAGAAAATGTGCACAGTTGTTATCAGCTGTATGTTGTGTGCCATCACAATTCTTTAATTTAAAAAATTATTCAGCTGTCTTAAATTAGGTTACAGACTCTAGAGTTGAGTATCATGTGGGTGGTATTTCTTGGTGACATA
Organism: Orycteropus afer afer; assembly: GCF_000298275.1. Classification (NCBI taxonomy): domain Eukaryota; kingdom Metazoa; phylum Chordata; class Mammalia; order Tubulidentata; family Orycteropodidae; genus Orycteropus; species Orycteropus afer. The sequence goes on along the minus strand of NW_006921817.1, from coordinate 572,636 downwards.
AAGCAACAATTATGAACTGATATGCAACCCAGGATGGGGAAAACACAGATACGAAGAGAAGAAACTCTGATTGGGAGAGAGGGGTGAGTGTGCACATGTGTAGATGATGGACCTGGTGGGTCTGTTAGAAAAGGTTTGAAGAGAGAAGGAATTGCCCACAGAAGCAAGATTTCAGTGAATAGTGTTTTAGATAGGTCAGCTGCCTCTTTCTGTAGATTTTGCTATAGCCGTTTCATAGTTGGTGTGCCTTTAAGCCTCCTCAGCCAAGAGATCAATTTCTAGGAAATTATTTAATCCCTTTCATTCAGACTATTACCCCAACTTTTCCCTCAAGCCCCTGCTTTAAAAATGGCATGTTACTCTCTCACACAGTGTTTCTCCACCTTGACACTATTAACATTTTGGACAGGATAATTGTCTGTTGTTAGAGCACTGTAGGATGTTTAGCACTGTTCATGGTCTCTATCCACTAGACACCAGTAGCATGAACCACCAGCTGTGACAAATAAAACTAATCTCAGACATGGCCAAATATCCATGAGGGGGTGGAGGTAGGAATTACCCCTAATTAAAAACCACTCCTCTAACAAATCATTGTACAACAAATTGCTGAGAAAAACACAAACTTCTCAGAAAACCAAACAGGCAGCTGGAAATCATTGCTGCTTCTATTTTTTAGTCCTTCGAAGAAGGAAAATCACCTCCAATATTTAAGTGGAAACAGATAATTCCTTCCATTCAAACACAAGAATGACAATAAAGCATAGCCTATCCCTTTAAGAAGTGTTTTGAATGCTACTTTTTCTTTTCTGGTACAGAAGTAAACAGAAGTTAGTCACAGTTGGTCAATTTTTAGGAGACATAATTTTGTAAACTGAGTCAAGGTAGTAGCAGGCACACACTTTTCTCACTTTACTTCTGATGGGCTCAATTTATATGTTGATCTTACAATTACGGATCAGAATGTGACCTTGTGTGACCAGCTCAGTGGGAGCTTCACCTGAATGCACACACAATGAGAATTACACTTCCTCTTTCACCTTGGAGTACACTGGCCGGGTTATGCTTCACACAGAGTCTATCTGTTATCATAGTACCTGTGGTAGTTTATTGCTTCCCCCTACCACCTCCACTTTCTAAAACACATGCTCCATCTATGGAACCATATCTACTTGACATCTAGGAGTGTTTTATTTTATTAGCACAATGCATATTACTACTATCAGTTGCCCTCAAGTTGATTCCAACTCCTGGTGACCCCATGTGTGTCAAAGTAGAACTGTGCTCCTTAGGGTGTTCCATGATTGATATTTTTGGAAGTAGGTTGCCAGACCTTTCTTCTTTGTTGCCACTGAGTGGAATCAAACCTGCCACCTTTTGGTTACCAGTCAAGTGATTTAACCATTTCCACCACCAGGGACTCCAGCACAATTGGAAATAGGTCCTTAATAAATAAAGCATTATGAACTTTCTATAGGTCTCTGGGTGGCCCAAACAGTTTGTACTTGACTTCCAACCTAAAAGTCGACAGTTCGAACCTACCTATGGCACCATGGAGTAAAGGCCCAGCAATTTGCTTCTATAAAGATTACAGCCAAGAAAATCCTATGCAGTACTTATACTCTAAAATACAAAGGGGTCACCATAAGTTGGAACTGATTCCATGACAGCAGGATTTATAGGTAAATTCCAATGTTTAAAGAAAGTCTAGCTTTTCATAACGTTTATCCCAATAGTAAATTAATACTGCACAGCTGATGTTGTCTAAAACATGTCAGCAATATTTTTAATGTACATAAAGCAAATAAAGTGCTTTCCAAAATTTATCCATGTCCTGACCCAAAGTAATTAGATAAAGTACATATATAAGTTGTGATATTTGTACCTACATATACATTGTGAGTATGTTTCATAATTTGTGAGGGTAATTTGTATTTGAGCAGTATTCATTTCTTTGCTGTAACCAATATGTTTTGAAATGATATACTTGTAAATAATAAGATATTGCAATGAATAACTTTCTCTTTAAGCAAGAAAAGACACTTTTGTAGTCTTGAATAAATTTTCTTCAGTAAAAATACACCTTTTTTTTTTAACCCACATCTTGCATTTACTGACATCTCAAATAAACCCAGAGAAATGAAGTATTAGACTACTAGGAAATCCCTGTCACTTTGTTAGAAATCTCAGAAGAAAAGGCTCTAGTAAACCGTAAACATGACAGCTAATTTCAACAGCTACTGTCAACTACTATGCATGTTTCATTAACACAAGAAGCTGAACTGGGGATCTGCAAGACTGTGACAGAATTAATCAGCCAGGCTTCCTTTTATGATGATAGTTCCTCCAGGGCATGCTAATAATGGGCCTCCTTGTTCTACTTGGGATAGGGAATGTCGGAACAACAGTTATAATGAGACCTAAGACGTGAAATGGCCCATGTGCTTTCAAGTTGTACAGCAAGCCCTTTTGTATATGTTTGAATCTAATTACTCCACTTAAGCATTTAATGAAATAATGGTTGGAGTGACCCTTCAGCTTTCCCTCTAGAGGAGTTAGCTGGTCCCCAGCTTCACTCCACACCTCCCACTCCTAGTTCATCCCCTCACCTAGAGAGCCTCGGGAAGGAGTGGTAAAATCACTTGCAAATACAAACCTTGTTTTTAAAAATACTTCTTTTGGAGAATGAGTTTAGAATACAATGGCAATAACACTCAGCTTGGTATTTGACTGGTGTCTCCATTGAATCCTAAGAGGTCGGTAGCACAGGATCAGTAGATCTGTGGATGATGAGCCAATCACAAGACAAATGGACCCCCCACCCCCATCCCAGTGTGAGATGGAAACCAAAACAAATACAGTTAAACAATGAAAGGAGCAGCACCCATGCAAGATGGAACATTAGGTAGCAGTGAGGAGAAAGAAGGCATGGCTTTAAAACAGAAAGTGTTCTAGAAAGGTGGAGTGAATGAATGGATGTGTATTTTGCAGGAAATACTCCTGAATCTGTTTTAGAATTAGCTTACTACATGACAATTGAGCTAATAAATCAAACATTCATAGTCCAAAAGACTCAAGATTTTTTTAAGTTTTGTGTTCTCCTGTTGTTGGTGGTGCTGTCAAGTTGATTTTTGACTCATAGCTACCCAATGTAAGGGAATTAGAGCCGCCCCATAAGGTTTTCCAGGCTGTCATCTATATAGGGCCACATAGCCAGGTCTCTCTCCCACAAAGCTGCCGGGTAATTTCAAACTGCTGACCTTTTGGTTAGCAGCCGAGCATGTACCTGTTGCACCGTTAGGGTTCCTTGTGTTCCCCTAGCACATTTAATACAATTTATTAAATATTGAAGGTTACCGCTATGAGTCAGAATTGATTGGATGGCAACTAATTTGGTTTTGGTTTGGTTTCTAAGCCAATGAGTACAGGAAAGTTTCTTCCTTTGCTTCTCTGTTTTTCATGTATTTTTTTTCCGGAAACAAATACATATTACTTGTTTAAAAGTAGGAATGGTTATTTTTTCCAGAAAATATCGAACTCTTTTTAAATTTAATTAAAAAAATTTAATAATACTTTAAATAAATAAAAAAGTAATGTATTTAAAAAACAATTTAATTTACAAAAAGGGCATTTCCACACAGATTTGTAAACATTTTTTTAAATTGTGGTAAAATACATATAAAAAATCATTTATTATTTTAACCATTTTTACGTGCACGATTCGGTGTCATTAAGTTTTGTACCTAGATATTTTGAAGTACATTCATTCACAGAGTTTCCGAGCTAGGATCAGCTCCTCTGTGAGAGCAGGCTGCCCATTTGGCATGCCTGACTCTGCGCCCTTTCTGCCAAGTGAGAAAGTTAAGGGCCAGGGAAGGAACTCACAGGCACAGCCTAAGGCAGGTAGAAATGGATTTAAAATTTAGGAGTCCTTCACACAGATGGGCACACTTACATGAAAGGGATGATGAGGTTGTGTAGAAAGTAAATTTCAGCATCTTATGCTAACTGAAAGGAGCCCTGGTGGTGTAGTGAGTAAGGCATTTGGCTGCTAACCAGAAGGTCAGCAGTTCAAACCCAACAGCTGTTCCACTGCAGAAAGATGAGACAATCTAATTCTGTGAAGATTTACCGCACTAGAAACCCAATGGAGGCCTCTATGAGTTGGAATTGACTCAATGGCAGTGGGTTTGGTTGTTTTGGTATGCTAATCTGAGGGAGCAGCCCTGGTCACACAGTGGTTCAGCTGCTGACCAAATGGTTGACAGCTCAAACCCAGCAGCCGCTTGATGGGAGAAAGACATGGCAGTCTCCTTTTGTAAAGATTACAACCAAACCCACTGCTGTCAAGTTGATTCTGACTCACAGTGACCCTATACTATAGGTCAGAGTAGAACTGTCCACAGGGTTTCCACAGCAGTAATCTGTATGGAAGCAGACTGCCACATTTTTTTCCCAAGGAGTGGCTGGTAGATTCCTTTTGGTTAGCAGGTGAACATTTAACTACTGTACTACCAGAATTCTTTGTAAGGATTACAACTTGGGTACCCTGTGGGGGCAATTTTACTCTGTCCTATAAGGTAGCTAGGAGTTAGAATCAACTAAACGGCCACTGGTTTTTGATGATACACTGAGATATCTGACCTTAGAATGCTTCCATTGCTACCAGATCAATTGTGCTGCCCTTTTGGATTCTGATTTTATGGAAATGGATATATTATTCACCCAGCACATGTGTGACACCAAATGGTGAATAATATGCCACCATCACATTCATTAGCAGATACCTTATTTGAATTCCTGAAACAATCATAATTAAGTTTTTCCTTGGGGGAAAAAAACTCAATATTGTGTTCTGTTTCCTGTATTGTGTATGCCAAAACTGAGTTTGCAGCAGTATTATGTAGTACAAATCAATTCACCGACAACTCCAGCATCAGTTTTCATGGGGAAGAAAGCAATTAAGATTTAGAGCAGGTGCTGCTTTGACTATTAATTATAAACCCTGCAGAACACATTGAAACGTGCAGTATAATTCTGAGAAATGTCTCACTTTAAATTGGAAAATTTTCCCTGGTTTTTTTTTTAAGGAGAAAGACTTAAGCAAATTCAAAGTGCAAATATTCTAATGCGTGGTATAAAATTTTGTGGTCTTAAATTAGGAAAGGAGTCAATTGTATCAAATGACTCAAGGAGTGTATCAGATGGACTATTCTCATTCATTAAACTAACAAATCTGATGCTCTAATAAACTTGGGGAGATTAAATCATTATGGGTTACAAATACATGCTCCAGCTTACCTCCTCCATGCAAAATTCTTAAAAGTAATAGGAAATATATACTCTTAAAAATCTCTAACAAAACTGGGAGACAAGAAAGGGTAGGTACCTGTTGTGGATGAGGAAATGCATAGAATTCAAGAAATAGAGAAAGTGTCCCAAATGCTGAGAAAATAGATCTGTTGTCCATGGTGGGTGTGTTTCTGGGGTGTTTCCAGCTCCAAGATGATGCAGAAAATAACCAGAAAGGAGATAACAACAGACTGAAAAGACCACACAATGGCAGATGGGGCTTCTTTCCTTCAGTCCAATGCAGGATCAGGGCATGTGGGCTCTCAGGCCTGGGAGGTAAGGCTATATCCAGGAAGTAGGCCATAGTCAGGGATATTGCAGAATGTCCAGGCCCAGAATACCAGTTATTGATTAATATAGTGCCTTGACAGCACACCCCAGCCCTTTGCTACATCACTGGTACAAGCTATGTGAACAAGTTATCACATTCACAAATAAAACCAAACCAAACCTCATTGCCACTGAGTCAATTCTGACTCATAGTGACCCTGTGGGAAAAAGAGAATCTCAAATACAAATGTGAGCCCACAACCACAGTGTATGGATAGAATACTCAAAAAAAAAAAAAAAAAAAAAAAGCTCACTGCCATCGAGTCTAATTAGACTCATAGCAACCCTCTTTGGACTTCTGAGGCAATAAATCTTTACAGAAGTAGATTGTCCATTCTTCCATCCACAGAGTGGCTGGTGGGTTTGGACCACCAACCTTCTGATTAGCACTCAAATGCCTTAGGCACTAGGCCACCAGAGCTCCTAATGGATAGAATGGTGTCCTCCAAATAGTACCTGTGAATGTGACCTTGGTTGGAAATAGGGTCTTTGAAGATGCTCTCAGTTAAGTAACAAGAGGGCATATCGGATTGGTCTTAACCCAATCATGGTGGCAGCCTGTAAATTGGAGAAGACACAGAGAGAGACAGAGGAAAGACAGTCATATGAAGCTGTGTCTACAAGCCAAAGAATATCTGGGCCTCCCAGAAGCTGGCAGAGATAAGACAGGATCTTCCCCTGGAGATTTCAGAGAGAACATGGCCCTCTGACACCCTGAATTCAGAATACTAGCCTTCACAACTGTGAGATAATAAATTTTTGTTGTTTTAAGTCATGCAATTTCTGGTATTTTACTACAGCAGTCCTAGGAAACTAACACAGAGAATTAGCTAACATGTTAGGTAAACAGCAATCTGAGAAAGAAACCAGAACTTCTAAGCAAAAGAATACAAATGAAAGGAAACAGCATTAATGGAGGAAAGAGATGGAGGCATGAAAAGAAATGTTTTTATGAATAATATCCTCAAAGGGAATAGGAGGTCACACAGCTCTAAAACAAAAATAGATTTCATGAATAACAGAGAAATTGGAAATAAAGATTAGGATTTTTGAAATAATTTCAATAGATGGATTAAGAGTAGAATTGATGAAGCTTAAACAGAATAAGCTAGATAGTGGAGCAAAGACATTCTCTCAAAAGAATGAAAAAAACAAAAAGAAGGAAAAGGCAAAAGGGAAATTAAAGGTTTCAGAATCTTAAAAAAAGTGTAATGTGTCTTAAGGAGTAAAACACACAAAAAAGAAAGAAGAATATAATCTAAAAAAAATAACAGAAGAGACTTCAGTAAGATTGAGCTATAGGCAGACAAGCAACAGAGACCCTCTTCAACAAGGAAAAGAAAAACCAATTGACAGAGATATAGAAGATAATCCTGGAACCCTGAGCTTTGAAAGGAACTATACAGAAGTGGATTAGGCAGCAACTAGTGGAAAAACCTGAATGAAAACAGTGAGTACAGAGACAGCTGGAAGTGCAGATTGTCAGCTACTCTGATGAGACCAACAGCCTAAATATTTCCAAGTGCTGTTGGGACCTGAGAAGTGACCTAAAGATCAGTCCCAGTCACCAAGGGCTACAGGGACCCTGCTCTGGTGGCCTATGACTAGGAAGGGAAACAACAAGGAGGGAGACAACCTGAGCTGTGGACTTTCTGCTGTCCGGAAGTCACAGCCATTTTGATTGTTTACAAGTGGTGGCCATTTTGGATATTTGAAGTGACTAAGCATGCAGCCATTTTGAATGTTTGCAAGCAGTGGCCATTTTGGATATTTAAAGTGATCGAGGTGTAGCCATATGGAATATTTACAAGTGGCAACCATTTTGGATTTTAAAGTGATAGCACTCTCATTCGGATTCCAGGGACCTAAGAACAGGCTTGTCAGGGCCAGCAAGGACATACAAAAGGCTGACAACAGGAAAGAAGACAGGGGGTGAGTGTATAAGTGCTGTCACTTAGAGGAGCACAGCATAGTACCCTGCCTGTATAGATAACAAACAAACAAAACAAAGAAAACGAAAATTGTGGACAAGTCACTCCAACATATAATCACCACTTAAATATAAACACAAAAATGTCACAATGCCTCAGAGACAACAGAGCATCACAGTCCACACAAAGAAGCAAGATAAAGCAGGAGAAACAAGGGACCAGGATACAGACCCAAAACACATCCCTGAGGAAGAC